>NW_022900951.1:3714491-3742913 GCF_012274545.1 Fukomys damarensis
GGCGGCATGTGGGCTGTCTTCGTGCTGTCACCAGTCCCCAGTGAGGTCGGGCCTTAGGGGCCGCCTCTGGGGGGAAGGGAGGTGACAGCGGCCCTGAGGAGGGAGGAGGGAAGGGCACAGTGAGACCTGGCTGCCCTCGGCTCCGGGGAGAGCTGCCTGGGCCACAGGGGCCCCTGTCTTCCCTCCCTCCCTCCCTCCCTTCCGTCCTTTGTCCTCCGTCCCGCACTCTCTCGTCACCTTCCTTCCAGAATATGTTCTCCTACTAAAAGAGAGAAACCTCTGAAATCTATCAGGGAAACGCGTTTGGAAAACCACAGTATCTGGATGTTAAACAACACATTTCTGGGGAAGACATAGGTCAAAGATGAAACCACAAAATGAAATTTAATGATACTCTGTAGAGCACAGGAACATGTCAGAATCTGTGGGACGGAACTAAAGTAGGGGAAACCAGTGGTATTAAATGCTGGATTAAAGAAGAAGGGGGTCTCAACTCAGTGGTCTGTGTTGTCAGATTAAAAAAAAAAAAAAAAACTAGAAGATCAATGAAAAGCTAACCTTTCTCCTTAGGAGAATCATACAAAAAGAGCAAATCAAACCAAAAAGGGAATAAAAATCGAACAAACAACAACAACAAATAGAAACAGAATACAGAAAGTCAATTAACCTAAAAGCTCATTCTTTAAAAGATCAATTCAAATATTGGATGTGTAGCTGGACTGACCAAGAAAAAAAAAAAAAAGATCTAAACTCATCGATATACATAATGAAATGGGGCAATCCTACTGATCCCCAAATCATTAAAAGGATAAAAAAATTATGAACAGTAAGTGTGACAACTTAGATGAAGTGGACTAATTCTCGGAAAAGATTCACATTCTACATACTAATAAGCTGAAGAAGCCCCCGTGCTTTAAAGAAACTGTATCTGTAGTTGAAAACTTGCCCATATCTAGGATCAGGTGCTGTCCTTGGTGAATTTAGCAGACACCCACGAAATACATAACAGGAGTCCTAACAAACTTTTGGGATAAGAGATGGAACACTTGCTGCTAACTCAAGACACAGGGGCTGCACTTCCCAGATAAAACCCAGAAAGCTAGCAACGCAATTCCTTCATCAGTGCGCACCCAGACCCCTTCACGTGGTCAGCCTGAGCAGAAGGGTTCACTTTGCCGGGCTCCCCTGCCATAGCATCAAACGGTTTGCAAGAACTACTGGTGGAGATCAGTAGTTAAGAGTATCGGCAAAATGTCAGAATATAACTTTAGCCGAACCAATGGAGAGACCGGCAGAAGGGCCTTAGCAAAGGGACAGGGAACTGGATAGAGGCAGTGAGACACTGTGGAACAAAATCGTTTGCATTTGAATGGAGATTTAAAAAACTACTATCTCGCGCGATTTTAATCCAAACAGTTTAACAAACAATGCAGTGCACTGAAAGGTACCACTCACTCGAAGACAGTACAAGACACCAATTTCTGCCAAGTCCTTTTGTGCTATTAATTTGTTAAAGATACGGTTTTGTGACAGCTTATGCTTGTCACATTTCTCCGCCTGTGGCCAAATGGCTGGGTAGGTATCTAATGCAAAATCTGAAGAGGGGCCAAAGGCTTCGAGCAAATGCTCATGCGCTGCAGGGGACACTCGCATTTTCACCGACGGGGAGGAAGCACAAGTGCTTGTGGGCGCCCCTTCAAGGACGAGCGCCGCGTGCCGAGACCCTGCTGAACGTCTAGGACGGGCGTGAAGGCACAGCCGGGATGACGGTCAGACTGCAGTCCACGGGCCACAGGAACAGTGAGTCTCCTGCCGGGCATCGGCCTGGGAGTCTGTGGGAAGCTTCCTTCCGGGAGGCGGGGAAAGACACACGTGAGGGCCCTGCCTGTGTGCAGGGAGCCCGAGGAAGGTGTGGGCCAGCGTCACAACTCAGAACAAGTGGCCCCGACGTCACATGCAATTGGCCCACTCCTTCAGAAGCTTTCTGGGCCGCGGATGTAGCCCAGCGGCACCAAGCCTGCCTTTCAAGCATGAGGTCCTGAGTTGGACCGCCCCGTACCACAAAAAAGAAAAAGAACACAAAACAGAAACTTTGCTATCCAGAGCACCCAGCACAGCACGGATCTTACTCGGTCCCTCTTCCTGAGAAGTAAAGGACTGCAAAAGGGGGTGGAGCTCTGTCCTAGGGAGAGGCTGGTTAATTAAGTATATAAATGAAATCCAGCGTACTGCTCCTAGCACTTGGCACACGTAAGCCCGGTTAAGGAACGGCACAGATCTGCTGGAACACGGGATGGACTCTCCCAGGATTAGCCCTCCGGCAAGGGGCGGGGAAGATGAAGAATCAGCCACGTTGGTGGGCAGAATGCTTGTATTTTACCGTGCTCCCGGAGATCCTAGATGGGAGAGGACAGGGAGGCTGGATCGGAGGAGGAGAAAAAATGCAGTGAAGACAGATCACGGGAAGTGCCCCAGGCTTGCTCTGGGGACTCACATGTGCCCCGTGGGTGTGCCCATCAGAGCCGCACTAGCTCCGGCTTTATCTGAGATGCCTTGCTGCTACGCCCAAGGACAACGTACACAGAGGGAGCTGCCTGGGCCTCCATATGCCAAGAAACCGCCACCTGACCTACCCAGCTGGGGACAGTGGCAGGCCCTCCCCAGAGAGACGTCCCCTCAGGCGAAGTGTTCTAGCACAGTATGCCTTTCTCCGATGATGATCTTACCAATCGTCCGCAAAACCAGCAAAAACCAGGTGCTTACAGGTCAAAAACTGCACACCGGGCTCCTGGGGGCTGAATGTGGCTGCTCCCAAAACACATCCCGCTCATAACTCCTGACACTCTGGGCAGGACTCAGTGAAGATCTCCAGAGGAGGTCATCCCAGATCAGATCAGCGTGGCCCTAAATCCAATCACGGGAGGACAGACACACAGACGCAGACACAGCCGAGGATGTGAAGGTGCGTGCTAAGAATGCAGCCAGGGTAGCGGAGGCCCCAGGCACTGGAAGCAGCAGGCGGCATCCCAGGCCCCCTGAGAAGACACTCACCCTGCCCACACCTTGATTTCAGACTTCTGGTGACCAGAGTCAGGGAGGAGGAATTAGCAATACGCGGTTGAGAGGACTTTGTCCCGGCAGCCCCAGAGAAGGGGCAGGAGGAGGAGAAAACGTCACCAGGCATTGGTGGAGTCTCAGATTTGAAAGCTCAACCAGGGAGGGGACAGGAACCGTCCAGAGAAAAGGCACACCAGGAATCAAGAAGAGCATCTTGGCACAATAGTCACGGTGACCATTAGGATTTCTAGAGACCCAGACCTTGTGGAATTCTAAACACAGGCTGCTACGAGGGCAGGTCACTCTGAAGGAGAGAGCACTTGCAGAACAAAAGCAAGCTATGCGCTGACAGAGTCTAGCTCCTGTGTGTCGCTCAAAGGCCGTGGGTCAAAAGCTGGGTCCCCAGCTTCACGCTTTGGGGACCTCTGGGGCCCTTTCGGGGGAGGTCCCCAGGTTACTGGGGGTGCCTCTGGGGGACTGTGAGCCCCCAGTCTCTCTCCGTCTCCTTTCTCCCTGTCTTGTCCAGAGGTGACCCGCTAGGTTCTGCCCTGGGTTGCCACCCTGGGGTGACGCCTCACCCAAAGCCAAGGGGCCAACGACCACACCCTTGAAGCAGCGGCCCCCTGAGCCCGGGCAGACCTCCTCTTCTCCCTCAGAGGAGGCTCATCTCAGTGTGCACGCTCTGAAAGCCACAGTGGAGGCTGGGGGAGGAAATGTCCGCGGTGACATCAAGTTCCCTCCGCATGTGCCCAGGAGGGCTGTGTGTGAACAAAAGATTTCTCTTTCCCTCTGTTTCCAAAGCTGTTAGTCATGTCTGAGTTTCAGAACACAGCAAACAGTAAAAAAAGACCTTGAAACCACTGGCGAGCAGGTACCACCTTACTTCCTGCGAGGAGGCAGTTTCACTTCCATTGGTTACTGCAACACTCAGCGGAGTCTGCAGGATTCACACCCATCCTCCTCTCCTTCCCCACCCCGGGCACAAGCTCAGGACCGGGGCTGCTTCCTGCTTCTCTGTTGTTCTTTGCTAAGGTCCATGAAACCGATCTCTCCCCGCCCCTCCATGGGCCAGGCATGTTTGTCTGGAGAACGCCAGCTCAGGGGCCGTCGCCTCCCTGTGGGCTCCGCAGACCCTCGGGATTGGGCTGCAGTCGCCTGCGTGGTGCACGTATCCCCGTAAACTTTCCTCTAAGGATGAACACTCTGGCCTCCGGACACCTCGCACCTGTGCTTGCCACAAGGAAACTGGCAGAAAGTGAAGAAAATCCTGTTGTGTTTTTCAGACGTGACAAAGACGAGAGGGGTACCCTGCTCTGTACCGACACCGGGCTCCCGGGAGAGCGGCTGAGCCTTCGGAAAGCCGGCCACGCAGGTCGCGGTCTCCAAGCCCAGCAACCTCACAAGGCCACAGGAATCTGGGCAGCAGGACTCAGGAGGAGACACTTCAGGGAAGCAAAAGATCCAGAGCAGAGTGTGTTACAAAGAAAAGAAAGCAGGTGGGTAGGAGCAGGGTAGGTCAAGCAGGCGGCTAGGAGCCCCCAAGGGGACACCAGCGAGCTTGCACTGCCAAGGGACCAGCTAAGGAAGGCAGCGACACAACACTGCAGAACTGCTGTTTGTTTAGAGGAGGGGCCGTGGCTGGTCTGGGTCCCAGCTTAGGATGGTATGAGGTCGGGAGCATTACCGTCGCTTTCTTGTCATTGCGAGAGGACACCTGACGCCCACAACGTAAAGGAAGAGAGGTTGATCTGGCTCCCAGATGAGTCTGGGGTCGGCAGGCTCTAGGCAGAAATGACATGGGGGAAGGGTCCAGGGAAGGAGCGCCGCTCACCTCACTGTGGCGACAGAAAGCAGAGGGAGAGGGGAGGAAGGGAGGGAGATGCACCCCTCCAGGTCACACCGGGCACAAGCCTGGCTGGGAGCAGGACGGCTGGGGTGGGACCGTGCTCAGATGAACGCTGTGGCTGCGTGCTGGATGTGGAATATACCAAAGGCTCACTCACTGGCCCCAGGTGGGGCCGGGAAGTTAAGAGGTGGAGCTTCGCGGGAGGAAGTCAGGTCATTGGGTTGTGACTGGAAGGGGACCCTGGAGCCTAAATGCGTGGACTGATTTCTTCCTAAGAGAAAAGAGAGGGGCCCTTTGGAAACACACAGACACACACAGGGAGGTGAGCCAGAGGAGGAGGGAAGCAGAGATTAAAGAAAGGCAGCACAAAGCCAAGGAGCTCCAAGGACAGGCAACGGCCAGGAACCGAGAGGTGAGCGGCTCGTCTGGCCATCTACCCGCCGAGGTGCTGTGGCACTGGGCCCTGAGGGAACAAGGCCTCTGGGCCCAAACCCAGCCCGATTCTTTTCTCCCTTCACTTCCTTCCAGACGCGGTCCCTGACACAGCCAAGCCGCACACTTCTGGGAAGTGGATCCGTCTTGAGTGAGCCTGTGCCCTGGCCAGTGTGTTCCGGCTGCCCCAGGCCACCGGTCTGGTGACAGGGAGCACAGGCGTGGACACGTGTGCTGTGTGTGAGGTGACCTCAGAGTGCGGTGTTTCTCCTCAGCACACGCGTGTGACACAGCAAAGCAGAGACAGGATGCAAAACTTGTTCCCTTCCTTGACAGACATTAAGTACTGACGGAAGCCAATGGGCTGGAAAGTAAACAGAAGGGGATCCCTTTGTCATCTTCCGAGCACGGCCGAGAGCCCAGTGGGCAACCGTGTGGTCCAGTGTTCCCAGGCGGCCTGAGGGTGAACACCAGAGGCCTTCCAGTGCAGCACGGTTCCTGCATGGCCAAGCTGGGCTCTGGCCGTGCCCACGGCCTCAAGCACAGGAGGCTCTAAGACAAGGCACACCTGCCTCAGAATCTCTGCCGGCACCACGGATGGCGCGTAGGTGTTTCGGCCCAGTGTCACACGTTTATCATCACCCAACCGAAGGCTGCGAGGGAAAGCCTAAGAATTACAGACAGATCAGACAGCAGGAGTTGAAAAAGTTGAGGAGGAACAAGGAACAGTTTTTATTCTTCCCTGCCACTGACATAGACAAGGGAACATTGAGAGCGAGACAAAAATCTTAATCACAGGAACTAGGTACTGGATCTGACATGAGGTTCTAGAATCTATAAAGTGAGTGTAGGATGACGGAGCAGCAAGGAGAGAGAACTTTTCATCTCTTTCATTCCATTCCTTAGAACGAAGAATACAGGCCGGGCATGGTGGGTCATGTCTGTAATCCCAGAACTCGAGAGGCTGAGGCAGGCAGATCACCACCAGTTTGAGCTCAGCCTGGACTACCAAGCAAGCAAGTTTAAGACCATCCTGAACTACACTGTGAGACCCTGTCTCAGAGAACGAAGCAAACCACCCAGAGTGTTAGAGGCCAGTGTGCTCCTTGCGGGTGGACCTCGGCATCTTTATACTAAAAGCCTATCCTATATTTCTTTCTGTTGTACATTTGCCTCGTGGACCAAAGTACACAAACTTCCCTCTTGACCGTGCTATGGTAGGCTGATTAATAGTCTTTTCTCTTTTCTTGTGTAAGGATTCTGCTAAGAATTTAGCAAAACTCATCTAATCGTTAGTACAGGAGTCGATTAAGGGCATGTGTTAGTTTCCTGGGGGTTCAGAAAGAGAAACCCCACAACACAGTGCCTGGACACGGTGCACAGGTTCAAAGAAAGGAAGCTGGGAAGGCTCCCAAGCAGCCTGTGACCTTGGCTGGACTCTGCCCCTCCTGTTTACTGCTCCTGAAGAAATGAGGCCCAGGAGCTCTAATTCCTATTCCGCAAGGCACTCTAGGAGATTAGGGCTGCTCTCCTCCACCAGAACCAGCTATGGATGGGGCTGGAAAAGCCTCTCTCCCTTCTGCCCCCAGGTCTATTTCTCGGGACTCCTGTATCCTAGAGAAATCCGATTCGACAGCTTCGCCACGCTTTCCTGTTGTTACCCTGGCAGGGGCGTGCATGGGTAAGGAAAGGGGCAGTGTCCTTACTTTGGGGACTGTTGACAGCGTCTGTGCCCACCACCCTCAGACTGTAGCACAGGGTACTGGCCCTGGATTCCACGTTTCTTCCTCCTTCAGAGGGACTGCGGCAGGAGCACAGAGCGAGCGAGCCATGTTGCTAACGCCACGGAGGAGCTGATGCTCACGGCTGCTGTAGGCTTCCCTCTGCGGGGAAACGCCTGTGCCGTGTTCTCCGAGTGGAACCGGGACCCTCACTGCTGATCCTCAACTGTCTCCCCTTTAGAGAACGGCTGCCCAAGGACTGTACAGTCGTCACAGCCGTGAAAATAAAGCCAGGGACCCACGCAGGTTTCCGCAGGGAGCTTCTCCTTTCCCTGTGCGCCGTGAGCCGAGTTCTAGGGGAACATGGGGACCGGCGTGTGGATACGGGGCCATCCAGGGAGGCGGTGTGCCCCAGGGTGGGATTCCAGACGTGGGTCCCCACGCTTGCTTGCTCTCTGGTGGCCCAGTGTCTCTGTCACTGCGTGAAACAGTCGCTGTTCTCCTTTCTGCCCAGAGACACACAAACTTATAGGAGCCAGGGCCTCGAGGGCTTCACATCCCAGACTCCAACCCATTCCGCCGAGTTCTTTCGAGCCCAGTGTCTTATCCTGCATTCTTTGAAACACACACCTACGCTACCGGCCTGCTTTTACTTGGAAAGAACAAAAAGATGATTATTTCAATATTTGTGATGAGGTCTCCCTGTGTTGCCCAGGCAGGCCCTGAAATCCGGGACTCGTGCAATCTTCCCGTTTCAGCCTCCTGACTAGCTGGAACTGGAGGTTCACACCACTATGCCTGCCAAAACGTTTTTTGTGACGTGAGAAAATGAGAACATGAGTCAGATTTCACTTCTGTCAGGCACTTTTATGGGCACACAGCCATGCTGGCCGTCTACGCATGGTTTCTTGCTAAAGTGGCACAGCGGTGTCTTTGAGATAGATACCACATGATCTGCAAAGCTAAACACGGAGAAGGGAAATTATCCTAATTACCGATGACCCTTTTAGAAAGGAGCTAAAGTCCCCCAAAACGACTTCTTCCACCCATTTAACATTTCTCTGGTAATGCTCAGACTATTACAGCGTTACGAGAGCTCGCTCCCAAAGTGATACTGACAGTTAAAAGTAGCTAGGGTGGGGCCGGGGATTTAGCTCAGTGGTTCCATCGCCTGCCTAGCAAGCTCAAGGTCGTGAGTTCAATCCCTGGTACCAAAAAGTAAATAAATAAGTGGATATGGTGTATGCCTATTATACTGTATAACAAGATATAAAAGCTCATTGGAAAATCTGTGCATACCAGTTCATTAAAGTTTATTAATGTCTAATGCTCAATTTCAGTACTAACCAGCTACACCTCATTACAGCTATCTGCCGGTTTGGCATTCACAGTGGACCCTGACTTAGGAACTCATTTCATTCCTGAGGACTGGTTGTAACTCAAGTTGTTGTCAGTGCAGGCTCAGCTCCTCTACACAGCCTTCAACAAAGTCTCTCTCCTGCACACAGGCAGATCTCAGGGTCCTTAGAGAGACACTGGCTGAGGATTTCTCAGTGAACCCCACACAGGAGGACTCTGTCATGTTCCTTCCAGAATTCTTTAGGGGTTCAGTCTGTACCTGAGACCATCTGGAAGCACAGGTGGCTGGCATTCAGGTCCTAACTCAAGACTTTAGTCATAAGTTACAATTAAAATTCTGGTCTTCAACCCAAGCTGTTTGTATGCCAGGCCAGTCATACCCGAAGGACCATCGTATGCAGGGATTTTTATTAACCACAGACCTATCTTTTCAGCGTAACCAGGAATGGGTAGGATTTTTTTTTTAAGTTTTTGTTTTTTTTTTTTTAATTTTCAGTATTTCCAAGATTTTCTTAGTTTCACGAGATGGAGCCCACAACATCTCTAAAATACAAAAAAGCCCTAAATCGCAAGAATGAAATCAACCCGATACACCAACAGACTGCAGAGCTAACTAACTCTTTATGAAACTGCCTTCAGGAGACACACAGAGGAGGAAGAAAACATCACCTCCAGGGACGCACAGTGCGGCCGAGCTGGAGGATGTGCGTTGTGTCCCGTGGCGAGGGACATTCGGGAAATGACCGCTTCCGGTGCACTGGCGGGCCTGCAACACTGATCCCATCTGCTGTCCCCCGATCTGCTGTCCCCCATCCGGTTCCTATTTTGCACGGACTGCAGAACAGGGCAGAGCTTTCGATCGCTCCCCTCCTCATCCAAGGGACCCAGGCCAGCCCCCTCCCGCCCATGCCCAGCAGCACCAATCTTTGTCCTGCCCCTGACAGGTTTCCTGCAGGGTGCAGGCTCCCAGTTCAGCCAGAAGTCAGTCGGAGAAAGCATGTGTCTCCTCTGCTTCCAAAGTGAGGCCCCTGCGCCACCTGTGAAAGCAGATGTGGCAAGTGGCGGCCTACCGGCTCCCCACCTCTTCACCTCATGCGGGAACTCCAGCCTCCTCGCCTGCGTTTCCCAGGTTCCAGAAAGCTCTGGAAAATCAAAGCACCTTTGCCTGGGACTTTTTCTTCAGTCTTTCTCAGGAATTGAAAAACCTGACCATTTCAAAACACCAACAGTTGTGGGAAATTGGTGTAACTCCTCCCGTGCCTTCAGTGATTTTCTGGGTGGCTGCTTTAAGCACTGGTTCTATTGCTTGGAGTCGCTTTAAAGTTGCTGCTTCTAAGGACTGTCACTACAGAAATCAATGTACAAAATAGCTATTTAAATAGCTTATTATTAACAGGCAAAGAAAACACTATAAATCAGAGAAAGCTGGTAGCTCACTGAATTTTCCTGATTCTGTTATAGCCTCCATAGATGACACAGCACTTTAATTTCACCTCACTAAACAAGCACTCAGAGTTGCAAAACCAAATCTAAAGTACGGCATTTAATGCACCAGAGAGAATGTGCTGCTCGATGCTTGATAGTCTCAATAAAAGCTGCCTGGTAAAGCACCCTCCTTGGCTGAGAGGAGAAGTTTCAGGTTCCTCATTTATGTCTCGGTATTTCCACCTAAAAAATGCAAATAAGACCAACTCTATGTCACAGACCCAGGATGATTCCAAACTAAATGAAGACATTCAGTTTCCAATTCCTATGCAAAAAATGAGGTAATGGGAAAATCAGATGTGTTCCTCCCATTAAAAAATAGGATCCTTTTGAGCTAGGCACACAACAATAAGACCAAAAAAAAAAAAGTATGTATCTAACTAGGATAATCTCAAGCTAACTTGAAAATTAGTAGCCTGATTTTGCGGATTCCTACATCACGATCCAATGGTTTCCCGTTGTTCATTGCTTTTTCTTGTAGCATCCTGCAGAAGTTTTAACTCTGTGGCCAGAATCTGTGTTGATGCTCTCATGCCAATTATCTCGAACATAACATTCGTGCTGTCACTTAAGAATCCACAGGAGAACTGCTGTACATTTAAAAGCAGAAATTATGATTCATTAACCTGAGAAAACTTTGAGAGGCCCAGTACCTCCGAAGCACTGGAAACACAGATCTGAATCTGAGTTCCCTTATTTAGGATGTCTTCATCATAGTTCAGTAAATAAGGGCAAGGCAATTAGCAGCTTGAATGCAGAAGAAGCCAAGCAGAAGGAAGAGAATTACATCCGCATACACCACCCGCCCCCACCGTCAGGGCTGAGGGGCCCTAGGGTGAGGCTGTGATGCTAGCTGGAGGAGGCTTCGGTCATCACAGCCGGTCATCACAGCCGGTGTGACTAAGCCAGCAAGTAGCCGAGCCCTGCAGCCCCTGTTCTCTGTAAAACAGAAATGCGGACAGCAACCACTTTCACGGCCTCCGGGGCAGGAGGCCGAGGTATATTCCATCTCAAGGGAGCAACAACACTGTGACTGCCAGCCAGTCCTGGGGCCAACAGGACCACGGCCACTGCGCGAGGGACTTGAACGCCACCCACCCCTCCATTCCAGGCTGGTGCTCCAAGCCAGGACGCTGTGCCTAGAGTAGCCGGGAATGAACGGAACAGGAACGGAGGGCTGCAGCCCCTCTGCAGGCTGAATCCCCAAACCTGAGGTTCGAGAGGCAACCAGGCAACGAGGCGACCGCTGACCTGGACGGCGTGTGGAGGTGAACGGGAGAGCGGTGCAGGGAGGCTGCTGTACACCCTGCCTGCGTCATCCGGGAGAGTAAAAGCAGCAGGTTTGAAGACATCTGGGAGCACACCCGACATGAGATCCACGCAGCTCCTGCAGCAGACTGTGCTTTCCTACAGTTGCTGCAGGCACTGGGCTCCCTGTGCGCCTCCTGAGGGAACATCTCCATCCCTCGTGAGGAGCCACATGACACTGCCTGTGGTCTAGGGCAAACCTCCTTACACGCTCACACCTGCCTGTTTCTGAAAACAGGAAGTTCTGACCTGGGATCACATACGCCCCCGCTTGGGCCTTGAGATTCCCAGGAGCCACCCTGCTGGCAGAGGTGCAGTGTGAGTGTGTGTGTGTGTGTGCGTGTGTGTGCGTGCTTATCCACAGCACAGAAGGGCTGGAGAACAAGGCCGGCTGGGGGGCTCCCGCCTAACAAGGAAGGGATGGCTACCGTGGCAGGACGGCTTCGGGTCTGCACCCCAAACACCCCCATGCTGCATGAGTGTGAACAGAAAAGCACGGTGGTGTCCGTCACCGCGAAGGGTCGCTCGCTATCTCTACTGGCCACCTTCCTCCCTCCGCAATGGTGACAGAGCGGGTGTGTCCTGAGGCGCACACCTCTGGTCCCCAATGCTGCCTCCGGCAGCAGCTCAAGACCCTCGTTCTCTGGAACTGCACAGCCTGTCCGCTCGGCCCAGAAGTCTCCCCACTCCTGCTCTGGGGAGTTTTCTGGGTGGCACAGCATCACCCCACATGGGAGCATGGGGCCTGCAGACTCCCGTGGACCCGGCTTCAGAGAGACGGAACCCACAGACTGGCAAGTAGTCTCTTGTTACAGCACTGGGCTCGCAGCGATCAGGATGAGCACCCCATCAGCCCCTGGGCACCAGGAGCCCCAGGCCGAGGCAGTGCAGATAGACCAGAGCTGTAGGTATGAGAGCCGGGAGCCCCCGTATGGCGCTTAGGCCAGGCCGGCAGGAGAGGCTGAGCGAGCAAGCCCGCAGGGGGAGTAATAAGGGGCGGACCCTTCCCTCTCCTACCTTGCTGTTCTGTTCCAGGGGTCAGGGGCCCAGCTGGGAAGCCAGGCAGCCCACTCCGAGGGGAAGGGGAAGACCCAGGCCCCAGCCCAGTCACAGCCAGACACAAATACCCCGCCCCCATCCTTCCGCCTGCCTCTCCCGGGCACAACCACTGACAGCCAGGAGGTTCCCTCCAGTGCCTCCACCGAGGCAGCCAAGCCACACTTACTCTTCCCGAGCCCAGGGTCTCCCTTCTCGGGGTCAGTGATTGTTTTCGCTCAGGGCCGGAAGCCCGGATTCCTTCCCAAGTCAAGGAGCCTGGCTTCCGGTCACTGGACAGAGGCGCACGCCCTGGCTCCTGAAGCCTTCCGTGTTGTGTTGTGAAGGGGAACGACCTTCCCCGGCCACCCACAGGCCCTGCAGAGGGCCCTGGTGGGGGCGCCCTCCTCATGGCTTATGAATCCCCACAGGCCCGTCTCTCAGCTGCCCTTTTCCAGTCCAGGAACTCTGAGGCAGCAGCACCGCCCCAGGGAAACGTGGGAACCGGAGCGCTCCGGGGCAGGGCGGGGCTGAGGTTGCCCTAGGTATCTTGGGTGATGCCTGCGTTTCTCCTGCTCCCTGGGGCACCGCGAGCCGAGTGATGAGGCCAGCAGTAGGGAAGCTGGGGTAGGCAGGGCAGGAGGTCCCAGGATTCACAGACGGCCTTTCTGCGAGGGACACCGAGGGGTCACCCAGCTCTCCAGGAAACCAGTGCGGAGTCGTGGACAGCAGGAAATCACTGTGCGGGATGCCACACCACGAAGGTGTTAGATTCCCCGCACCTTAAGGTGGTGGCCACAGGGAATAGCAGTCTCTATGTTAAGATACGGCTTCTCCCAACAAAGGACAGCCTTCTTTTCCCATCATGCCTCTTCTCCCGCCAAAAGACGAGCCCGATACTTGCTACCTCCTAGCAGCTAGTGAGGTCACAAGTCCCTCCTGTGATGTCACAGGCTCCTCCCATCCCTTAATGCTCCCTCACTCGACTCCCCTCCGGCTCAGGTGAACCCAACCTGCTTCTATAAAAAGATCTCTGGGCTGCCATGCTGCTCTCTCTCCACTGTTCAGAGACAGCTGGGCAGATCCGCCCCATAAGAAAGGCTTGTGATGGGGTCCTGGTCTGGTGCTGGTTTTCGGCCTTTGACCTAACAAAAGGGAGTCACAGGCTTCTCAGAGTCCTTGTGGTCCAAAGGACTCCACTCAATTATTCCAAGTGAATTATTTCCCACATCCTACCTCACTCCTTATGGAGGGAATCTGCTCAGATATAAGATGGCAACCAACATGTTTTACAGGCTGTATGTTTGGAAAAAAGGTCCCTGATCTCACCAATCAAGATTAAAAAAATTTTTTTTCACGTAATTGTAATCCTGTACCTGTTGAAAACTCCCAGATGTTTCTTGGGTAGAAAGGGGATCAAGAGATGGAGGGAGGGGGAAGAAGGGAGAGGGAGCGGACGGGAAAGGAGTTCCGATGTGCTACGGGCATGCACTGACTCCACATGAGGAACGGAAACGTTCTGTACTGCACACATGGACTAACTAAAAGGAAACCCTGCAAACTTGCTTTTCTCAACACTGCACATAACAGAAAATCCTTCCCACCTTCTGAGCACGGCGGAACCGCGGGCTGACCCTCATGTTACGTGGAGCCATGAAACATGCAGTGAATTCCCTCTGAACTTACTGCAAGAGTGGAGGTCGCTGCCCTGTGAGACATCCTGGGACTCATGCTTCCCCAGAGAGGGCGCTCCACAGCTGACCTGAGCTGAGCAGCAGCCACCTATCTCCCTGGGCCTTGCAGCCCACCCTCTTCCGTCTCCCTGGTGGCTGGCCAGCCAGGGGCGGAGCTTCCTCTTCCGTCAGTCAGCAAAGGCTCCCCCCACAGCACCAGCAGGTGGACACGCCCAGCAGCACAGTCAGGCCCGGACACACCCCTGCACCCAAGGCAGGGGGCTTTTTCCCTGGCGACTGGTCCAAACACACACTTCCCCACAGCATCCAAATCCGGAAAGACACGCCTCACAGGGTAATCAGGGGCTCTCCCCTGTGATTGGCCCAGGAAGACATACTGCCTTCTCATAATTGGATCAGACCAGCCCCAGAGAGAACGTAACTGTGGTAGCCGCACTGCTGATTGGCCCAGGCCAACACATCCTTGCATCATAATCAGGCCGGCACAGCCCCCACAGGTGAGTCCAGATTGCTTGCCCGGGGAAACACTGCTCCCACTGGACTTGGGCTGATCCCTGCCAGGGGTCATGGGGCTGGCTTTTAAAGTATGAGGAAAGGAGGGATGTGGAATTAATAACACACCCTCTGTCTGGGTGGCTGTCTTCCAGTGAGCTCATGGTGACTTCTACAACCTAAAATATCTGCTTACCAGAAGATACTTTCGGGAAGAAAGGACGATAAATGAACCTGAGGATTATATTATCACTCACAGTTTAAGTAGTCAATGAGCAAAATGAAGACCTAGGCTCAGGACTAGGGAAGTGACAACTTCCTCTTACCGTAGTCATGGGAACAGGGACAGGACAAGGCTGCCCTTCCGGAGGAATTCAGGTTTGGCTCAGCTAGAGATGGGAGGAATGCAGAACAGATGGATACGAAGTCCCAAGGCAAGCCCCTTTAGGACAGAAAGCCTGGACTGGTTCGTTACTCTCACCGTGCCACTGCCAGATTATAAAACAGAACCTAGGGAAAGACAAGCTTCAGGGTTACAAGGTCAGTACAGCCTTTCTTTCCATGTGACAGGATCAAGCCAGCATTTTCCTTCTGTCTGTCGCCCTCTTGGGAGCACTGCTGATTTCCAATCATTCCACCCATCACCAGGGCGTCTGCCTCCCAAGCCCCTTCCCCCTGGGCCTCAGCACCCCAGCCTGACTTTCAGTTTACTATGGGGCTCTCCTCACAGCCCTCGACTCTGTGCTCTGCTCACATTCCTGTCAGAACACACAGCTAATTATGTGGTATGTAGATACAATCTCATCATATTTTTCAAAGGCAGTCTTGTTATCTTTGATAAGTACTACCTCTCGGGTGGGAAGCTAATAAAAGTTAACTATACACACACACACACACACACACACACACACACACACACACAAAGCTCATGCTTAAAAATCTCGATTTGTAAATTAACAAAAGGGAACGAAATGATTCCTTTAACCTTTTGACCCGAAGAGGTCAAAAAGTGGCAGAAGCAGCCGAGTGAGTCATGCAGTCAAGTGTGTAAGGCCTGGCTGTCTTTGAAGGGCTGGCTCCAGGCTAGGAGTTACTCATGTTCTAAGATCATCTATGACTTGCTCCTTCAAAGGAGGTCACTGCACCATCGAGCAGAGTCCCTCAAATAGGTTCATTACCATCCTGCCCGAGTTACCAGACTAGCCAGGTATAACATCAGCACTGAAGACTTGCAGAATGGCAGTGGAACCTGTTTATATCTCGGGACACAGGCCAAGAACTCTAGAAAGAAAACCAGTTACAAGGGTTAAGGGAATATGGAAAACAAAACAAACAAACAAAAAAAACACTCCTACATGGCTAGTACATTAGAGGTGCTTTGCATGCTACAAAGCATGAGAAGGACTCTAGGTCATGGCTGGCCATGTTACAAGGGAAAAAGGAAAGACGATTCAGGTGACTACAGTCAGAAGTAAAAGCAGAAATTACAATCAGTAGCACAGAAACAAAAAGCATCGGAATGCCGTATCTTGGCAGAATGCCAATCCAGTGGATATCCTCAAAATGGCTCAGTTTCTTACAAGATGGAAGCACAGAGACGTAGAAAATCAAACAAAGCTTAAAGTGGTGAGATTTAATGATGGAGGAGATGAAGGCGATCGCAGTGGCGCCATAGCAGTAATGGTAACAAATCTTCCACTAGGAAACGCCCAGGTCTGAGTGGCCTCACTGGAGAAATCTACCTACTAGAATCATCTAAAACAAGAAAACTACCAACTAATATCTCAGCCGAACACTGATGGAAAAGTGTAGACAAAAAGCTTGCAAGCAGAGTTGAACAAATTAAAGCGATTGTATACCAGGAATGGTGCAGCCCGTGAAACTACATTAACAGAAGGAAGGGCATAAACCACATGATCATCTCAACAGATACAGAAAATGAAAAAGAAAATGGCAAAATACTTAATAAACTAGGAATAGAGGGAAACTAGCACAGTACTGTCCACAGCTAGCATCCTGCTCAAAGGAGAGAGACTGAAAGCTTTTTCTCTAAGGTCAGAAATAAGGCAAGATGTTTCAACCCTGTATTAGAAGTCCTCGCCAGTGAAATTAGGCAAGAGAAAGAAATTAGAATTTAAAAGAAGTAAAACTACCTGTTCACAGGTGAGATGATCTTTATACATAGGAAGATATCTCTCTCTCTTTCTCTCACACACACACATACACACACACAAATACACACACCAAACTCTAAGTCTCACAAAGCAATTCAGAAAAGTTGAAAGAAACTCAAACGAAAATCAGATGTGCTTCTACAAACTGACAATGAAAAAAATTCCCAAAGGATATTACTGACACAATTCCACTCAAAATTGCATAAAAAATAAATAAAATGTTTAGGAATGAATTAGATGCACTGAAATCTACACAGTGAAATCACAAAAGAAAGAAACTAAACAAGATATGCACAAGTAGAAAGACAGGCTACGGTTAAGACAGTCACAGCATGGAAAACTAATGACAACTCCAAGCAATCACTATCAACATCTCAACAAATTTTGGTCAGAAGTAGTTAATTCTTTCTTAAAATTCATATGGACTCCTAAGGGATCCAGAATAGTGAGAGCCATCTTGAAAAATATGAATCATGCTGAAGCTTTCATACTTTCTGATTTCAAAATATTATGAAACAGGAACAGTAGTTGACACAGTGTGGTTCTGGCATAAAAAACCAAGGGAATACACGAGACAGCCCAGAGATAAGCCCGCCATACATGGCCAGATGATCTGTGAGAGGGAGCCCAAGACCACTTAACCTGCTACCTCAGGAAGTTTCTGTACCATCAAAAACTCAATCAGGGGGTCTGGGAATTTAGCTCAGCAGTTCCACCACCTGCCTCCCAAGCACAAGGACCTGAGTTCAATCCCGGTACCAAAAAAAAAAAACTCAATCAGGGGACTGAAAAAGGAGACTTGCTGAATGGGCGTTTCTAAACCCTTCCTCTGATAAGGGCTTAGTATCCAGAATACATAAAGAGATCCTTTCATCCAATGGCACATTCACTAAATTAAAAAATGGGCGAAGAACTCGAATGGGCATTTCTCCAAAGAAGCCAGAGAGATGGCCAAAAAGTCCATGAAAAGATGTCTAAATCCATAATCCTTAAAACACAAATCAGACCACAATGAGACTTCATGCTGCTCTCAGAACAACAGAGCCTGTTAGAGACAGTGGAACACACCTGTAATCCTAGCGCTTTGGGGGCAGAGGCGGGAGAAGCCTGAGTGGGAGCAGCATGGGTGGCAGGGACCACAAAGGACTAATGAGAAGCTGGACCAAGTAGAACCACTGTGCACCGCTACAGTGTAAAATGATGCAGGAGCGCAAGGAGCTGGGGCAGGGAGGGTTTGTCCAGAGCACATAATTTCAGGCTTTCAAGACAAAAAAGTTTTGGAGACCTGGTGCATTATCCACACTAAGGAACTCTTGTATACTTCAGACAGTTGGTAAGTGCCCTCTGTTCTCATCTTAGTAAGCCACGATCAAGAATATGTTCAGTGCATGGCTGTGTTTCCAGCACAACTTACCATGGCAGCTTTGCCGTGCAAATACGCAGAAAGACAAAGAGAAGAGGACTGTGTGCCACATGCTGGTACTACTCCCTGAGCCTGCCATGCAGATGCCCTCTGCAGCAGACAGAGGGAGAATAAGCACACAGGCGTGTGTGTGTGTGTGTGTGTGTGTGTGTGTGTGTGTGTTTAATTCAAAGTCAGCCCATGTGAGTTCTATGTGACACAGGCTCTGCCGTTAGCAAGGCCCCTGCAGGAATATTCTCTAATTCCCCATTTTCCTGGCACGTTTGGCGGTAGCTGCATCTATACATATTTCTAACTATTAACGTATGTTTCAAATTGTGCGTGCATACTATTGACACAATTCTAAATCCCAAACTGCTGTTGGAAGCAACGCTCTGTCTCTCCGGGCTCAAGAAATTCTGAAGGCAGACACAGCATTCATATTATCAGCCTAGAGGACTCTTTGACAGTCCATTTGGAGCGCTGTCTGACCTGAAACGCAGGACATCCTGTCTTCTACGCTTTTAGCAAGAAACCCACTTTCTACTCAAAGCAAAGTTAATAAACCCATAGGGTCAGAGTCACTACTCCAAGGGGACACTGGTGGTACAGGGGCCAAAACAGGCCAGGGATGGGGCTGCAGGTATAGCTCAGTGGTACAATTATTGCCCACCCCATACGTGAGACTCTGGGTTTACTCTTCATCTCCTATAGATGATAGATGGGATGGATGGATGGAGGGACAGAAAGATAGAAGGACAGACAGAAACAAGTAAGCAAGTGAGCTACATGATGTAGAAGCACATTAAAAAAAAATTAGCAGACAGAGATATAGCTTGCTGGCTTGATATGTGCTTGCCTACCTCACAAGCAGAAGGTTCTGAGTTGGATCCACGGTACAAAAAATAAATAAATAAATAAATAAATAAATAAATAAATAAATAAATAAATAAATAAATAAAAAAAATAGGGCTTTAATAACGTTTTTAAAAATTAAACTCCTATGGGCAGATCTGGCTGTTTATCAATTTATCAAAGTTTGAATAATGGCTGAAGTTTTAATCCCGTTCTCTGATTTTGAAAAGAAAGAGGGGAAGCCACTTACTAGAGTGAACTCTGAAGCAATACTGACACAAACACAATCTTTTTACAGGTTAACAAAGGGCTGGGTGTGGCCAAGCAGTAGCGCACTGGCCTGCCCAGTGTTGGACTTGATCCTTTGTACTACAAGACAGAAAACTAGACTAAATAAAACTAGTCTTTTCTGTGCCCCAGACATGGGTGAAACTGATGCATATTCTTTTACACACCCCTCAAAGGATGACTGAATTGTCATCTGCAAGCATCAGTGGAAATCTCTAGGGTACGGTCCTGAGACTTAGCAAGACAAGACCAGATAAACCAAGCACTCTAGACCTCAGGAGATTTCCAAGGCTGCTAAGGCTCACACTCAGAACGGGACAGACAGGGAGGGGAGTGGGGGAGGAGGAGCCAGCGGCTGGGGACATACCTGGCATAAGCTCAGCGGTGGGGAACAGCTCCTGTAGCTTCCTCTGGCTCTCCTCCACCAGCTCCTCTTTGGACATGGGGAGCTGCAGGACGTCTATCACAATCTGAGCGGCTTCTAACGCCTTTTTACCCATCACCAGCGACTTCAAATCCCAGCTGTATGTCTTCCCATAGCGACTGCATATTTCTTGAAACACCACTGAGTACATCCGTTCGGTATCTGCAGAGATGAACAAGGAGAGCAAGAGGGACAGAAAATTTAAGTCCAGACCTACTTACATCAAGTCTGTGTTAGATCGGCATAAACACCGTGCAAGGCTTGTGTCATGAAAGTGGGTTTCAGGGCGACCTGAGCAGCAAGAGGATGTGTCTCAAGGCCCTGCCTGCTAAAAGGTGCCCGGGCCACTCCTCGCATTGGCTGCACTTCAAGCCTTTGGAGTTGTGACCTAGAAACACAGACGTCAGGAGAATAATGAGCTCCAGATTCTTTTTTTCTGTTCAGGTGAACATAGCACCAGATAGCCGACTCCATCCCCGGGCACAGGACGGTATTCGCAGTGGTATTCACAGACTTGCTGAACACAACGCCATCCCGGGTCTGGGGTGGCACCCGCATGATGTCTCCCAGCTGGGGGTTCGGGGCTGTGATGGGGCATTCACATCCATGTGACGCCCACGGTCAGCCTTTCCTGTGTGGCTGAGCAACCGTGCATCAGTGTTGGAAAACAAACTGCACTGAACACACACAGACACTTTCCTGTGTCGTCTCTCCAGAGCCGGCAGTTTCACGACTATATGCATGGGATTTAGATCAGTGGGTTCTGCCACCTGCCACGCAAGAGCAAGGTCCCGAGTTCGACACCGGGTACCAAAAAATACTGCACTGGGTATCAGAGGACACGGTTTAAGGCATACGGGAGGATGGGCCTATGTAGCTTCTATGCAAAACCCATGCAGAATGAACTTGGCATTTCCAGAGTGTGGGTATCCACAGGATCCCTGGAAGTAGCCCTGGTGGATACCAAGGGATAAACTCCATTCTTATGGGCACTTACACCTGTGCCTGCTTTTTCTGTGTTTATATTTCCTATGCAACACTGGCACAGATATGACCAATTATGGAATGACAGTTTTGTACAGTACTACAATGAGCACTCTGCACCTAAGTGAGGTCAGAATAGCACTGAGTAGATGCTTCTCACTGGGGAGACCGTAACAGTGACTCTTGGAACAGCACTGGACAGGGAGGGCACGCCCGAGAGGCACTAGCTGTCCTACGCCGTCAGCACGGGCCTAGGTCAGCTCACCCGAGAACCGCCCGAGTGGCTAGCATGGAGCAGAAGGAGTGTTCACCAATACAGCAACTTCACGGCAGGGTAGCAGCTCAGGCTGACGGTGGGCTCAAGGGCTCGATGCAGGCACAGAGGTTCTGTCAGGAAGCTTCCCGTCAGGGCCCTTCCTGACACTGCTTTCCTGTGGCCCTGACACAGACACTCCATGGGACCAGGAAGATGAGATGGGGGTGGTCACACACAGTCGGACAAACACACAAGGTCTGACGCATTCAGACTCATTCGCAGCTTTAGCAGTAAACCTTTCACTTGGGTCCTCCACCACTTAGGGGATGGATTCTGGCTCTGCACAGCTGGTCCCAAGAGTTCTTGGAAGAACTGAGTGGGTCCAATGGCTTCTAGCTGCACTTTCCAAGATGGTACCGGGAAATGCAATAAATGCAGTCTGCATCCTGTCTTCTTCCCGTCCTCGGAGGTACATGCTGACAAAGAAAATGTGGACAGAGAGAGAAAGCACTGTGTGCACACGAGGCATAGAGAGTCTGTATTTACGGAAAGCCATGTACTGGATAGTTATTTATCGATATTCTATAAAGGTGATATCCATAATCACATCACCTCATAGTTAATTCCGGAAGGTGGAGCTGTATGAAAGTGGACCGTGCTTTGTGTATACACATATAAATGTGCACATATGAACATTTATATTGTTATGGCTTGGGTCTGGATGTCCCCCCAAAGCCTCATTCCGTCAGAGGCAGCTGAATCTGGAGTGTGTGATCCTGGGGTTAAGGGCATGTGATCACTAAACTACGACAGAGTGATTTAGCACCACCCTAATCCTGGGTGTTTGGATGGCATAAAAGAGGCAGAAAGATGCGATGCAGTCTCTCTACCATGTTGCCGTGGCTATGGTGTGGGCACCATGACCTGCCTCTTGCTGCCTTTGCTACCTGGTGCGCGCCATGTTGTTTCTCCTCTGCGATGTCCGTTTGCCATCCCTGTCTTGGAGCCAGCCATCTACAGACCAAAACCTCCACAAACCCTAAGCCAAATACACCCCTTCCCTTTCAAGTTTGGGTGTCAGGTATTTTGTCTCAGCAATGAGAGAAAAGTAACACACGTATGCATATGCATCTATGTGCACATAAGCTTGTGCACTTATGCACGTATGTGAAACTATAGTGTACTCCTATGCACTATAAGCACACAAACTCTGACGCTTATCTACAAGTCCCTGGCTCCATTGTGGAAGTTGTCAGAGTGTGAACAGTTAATGACGGAGACAGTGACAGCAAGTGGGAACCCCAAGACATCGGCCCTCCCCAGATGCTCTCCCTTATGGCCGTGGCTACACCAGGTGCAGGCACCAAACTTCCACCTGCAATTTTTCCTTCGCATCTTATTTGTAGAACAGGTAAGGGTACAGCAGGGAGTAATTACTTTGTCCTGCTCACCATTTTTTTTCTGGCAACTTCCTGAATGAATCCAGATGCAGGTAGTTTTGGCAAACAACTCTTCTTTCCGGCCCTGTATCCCCTACTATCCGTGTGTCTGCTGGGTGAACAAGAGCGCTCTGTTCTGGACCCTGTTGCGCTGTACCCCAAGTAGAAGGGCCACAGCCTCTGACAGGATGCTCTCTTCGTGCCCCCGGAGGACAGGGACCCCATGCAGGATTCCCTCCTGGTCCCAGGGCTCACTGCACTGCTTTTTGGGATGCTCAGTTCTCCCCCAGGGAATGGAGCGGGGAACAGGCCTTGGCCCTTGTGGTCCCAGGCCCAGCAAACCCGGCCGTTCTAGGCACAGCAATTGTATGGTTCCTCAGTTCTAGCAACGTAAAGACCTCTCTTTCCTCCTTTTCTGTGCTTTTTGTGGCAAAGTGCCCGCAGCCGCGTTGTCAGGTGCAATTTCGTCTTCAGCACTCCGGCGGTCTTCTCCCGGCTATTCTACCACAGGCTGTATTTTACCGCAATACGGGAAGTGGCACAAAGTAAACCTCAGATGCACCACCCTTCTGGATCTTTGAAATCGCTAAGGCAGGATAGGCAGGCTGGAGAAATCAATGACCTTTTATGGAGTACAAAAGACAGCAAGCAGGACTTGAAGATGAGGCCTCCTTGCTATACAGATCATAACCCCAGTAGCGGCAGGTTTTCAGGGCCCACCCTGCACTTTGTTTCTCTAAAGAACTTATGAGGACTCCTCTTCTGTCTCCCGCAGCAGCGGAGGGCTGAAAGGGCAGGCCTGCAGGGAAGATCACCCACTAATGAGTGCTGCTTTCAGCTACTTCTTCCCAAGAGGCAGGAAAAGGAGCAAGGGCTCTCAGGGTAAGGAAATGGGCAGACCGGCAGCGAGGCGGAACATTTCACTTTCCTCTAGCAGGTTGAGACAGGAGTGAGAGAGAAAAGCACAGCAAAAGACTGGAGCCAGGTGAGAAGGAGCAGGTGGGACCCAGGGCTGCTGTTAATGAAAGCGTCAGGGGAGGAAGAAAGGAGCGTGAAGAAACCCAAATTCCAAAGACACAAAAATAGCTGCATCCTCTAAGATGATTTAAACAGTGTTTATTTAAAGCTTATACTGCCATAGAGCTTTTAATTTAAAACATACAGTGCTGGAAGATTATAAATCTGCAGGGGACTGTGACGACAGCCACTTTTCTTCACAATTTAGATAAAATCACCCTAAATCCTTCGTAGAATAAGGAAGGATCTAAACAAGGAATTAAATTCCTCCGATCAAATGATATGATGCCGCTGATGACAGCATACTGAAAATTGAAGGCAGCACGTTTCCAAAGGGGGAAACAAGATAAAATACCAGAGCACAAAACTGCTGTGCCAATCTATCCAATGCACATTCCCTCCTGCCTGCCAAGCTTAAAGCCTTTATCAACGGGCTTTCGTTGGTTCCCACCGAAAACTCCGCTTTGTTTTTAACATGGTACAGCCAGAGAAAACGCCACGTTCCTTAGGCGATTTGAAAAAGCTGTGTGAAGGTGGACCTCCATCTTGGGTCGGGCATGCAGGGCACAGGTGGGCACCTGCAGGGACCAGGTAAACAGTGGAGGGGAGAGCCAGATGGGAAGGTGGGCAAACAGCGCCCTGGCCAGGCGCCAAGAGAGGGTGAGCTCGTTCCGCAGGAGGAGCAGGTGTGCCTGCAGGTGCACAGATACACAGCCTCCCCCAGGAGAGGGGTCTGTGTTGGAGGCTGCCCCGCCCCTGAGGAAGCTGTGCCACTGCGACATACTTAGCAGCGTGTTCTACAGATAATCCGTGGGTGCTGTCCAGGTGGACTCGACCGACCGCAGACTGGGAAAGAGAAGCTACCTGTGTATGTACAGACTTCCCTCCCCATTATTCCCCGCACCCACATAGCACTTGCATTCTGTTAGGCACTGTAAGTTATCTAGATGATTTCAAGCACGCTGCAGGAAGCTGTGCGCCCGTTAGTACTCTGCGCATTCACTCAGGAGAATCGTGCATCCCTGGACTGGGGTCTCCACAGGGAACCCTGAACCAGGGAAGGGAAGGAGGACCATCAGTGCCAAGGTTCCTAAAGGCTTGCTCCAGTTACGCTGATAACAAGCCCAACAGCAGATGCAGTGTGTTCTAACAGATCCGATGGTGACGATTATCTTAGTGAGCACAGAGTAGGTGGATCAGTAAGTGTGGAACAGGGTTAAAACGGAAAACCAGCTCTGCTCACTCTAGATGGTCTGAACTCCCTATTTCTCAAAGTGTGGTCCGGGAACCAGCCACTCGCATCCCTGAGAAGGGAAGGGAAGCAAAAGTCTTAGCCTGGCCTGGGCTGGCCCCCGGGATGTGTGTTCTGTGCAGCCCTTGAGGAGACCTGGAGGTGCACACAAGAGGAAATGCACGGAACAGGGGTATATCTCTCCTGCGGGCCCAGCGATTTCATACATGGATCAAACCTAAGATTAATGCACAGATTCATCAGTAGAAATAAAAACGAACGAGATGACACTCATCCCAAGTTTCACACTTTCCTTTACACTGCATCCCACTGTGAGACACATACATATTCCCATCTTCTTCCTTCGACCCCGAATCAAATTTATGTTAATGTATTTGTTGTGAAAGCAAGATTTCTTAAATAAGGAGCTTGAAGATGTCCCTTCCTTTCTAAAGTTAATTGCACTGAATGCTTCCAATTAATTGGAGTTCTCAGTTAATCAAGATTAATTAATACTGCATCAAATGAGATATGAATCACAGTAACTATCACACACACACACACACACACACACACACACACAGCCAAAGGGACACCACCTTTTAGAAAGACATCCGGTAAACTGGTTTCCGTTTAAGAAATACAACTTGGAATAAACACAGTAACACCTTAACAGAACATACTATTGCTTACTGCTCCATTTCAATAGAAATCAAGGGGCGGGGGGCAACCTTTCCTTAATATTGGGAGCACTACACATGAAATAGTTATCTCAGTGGCCCTGTTTTGAGAAGAGCCACTGAACACTTCACGTATTTGCCATGTATGCATGGTCTGGAACGGAGTCTTCTTTCTCTTCCCCCTTCATAAAAGGTTCTATTGGAAAATGAAGGCCCATTTCCAAAGAGAGACCATTTGCTGTGTAACACAGCCAGGATGACAACCGAGGCTTGGATTACAGGAAATGAGAACCTAGGCCTTGACAGGAGAAAGGTTTGTGTTTCTTGATATGGCTAGATCTTTATCTGAGTTTGCCTGGGGCTTTGCTTGACCTTCCTGCACAGTCGAGGTTACTTCCTAATTCTCACAACCCCAGAGGAAGCGAGGGTTTTGGAAGGGCACCAAGGGCCACAGCCATTAAGTACCATCCCTTGTGCTGCAGCACAAAGCTCTGGGCCTGGATCTGCCTGCACATCAAACAGTGAGCTGTGCAGGGCAAGCTCAGAGCAGGGGAGTCTTACAGGGATGAAAGGTAGGATCCAGTGGCACCCTGATTCCAGGCTGCTGGTCTCGGGGAGTTGGAGAGAAGTGGCTGACGGGAAGTAGGGCATGCCATAAGATGGGCTTGGGGAATGGATGGCACTGCCTCTCACAGGCCAGAAAATGGGATGGGTGGTGGGGCGGACCTTGTCCTGACCGGTGTGGAAGGCGGGGCTTACTCAGGAAGGGCGGTGCTCAGACCCTTGGCTTACAGGAAGACCCAGCAATGGGGACAAGTGCCGAAGGGCGGAGCTGCTTTCCCGGAGAAGGAGATGTCCAAACAGTTTAGAGAACTGGCCTTCCCAGGGGGACTTGGATGCCCACAGATTTGGGTGGCCTCTTGCGCTTCATAGTAAGGGGGCCTGCCATCTGGAGTCATTCACGCAGTCTGTAATTTCGGATCCTGATGGGTTGCTAAAGGGATGATATAAAGTAGAATACAAACCAACTAAAATTTGAACATGCAGCCCAAATGACTGACCACTCATTTTGCCCTCTGGGGCATGGATTTATAAAGTTGGGAATGTCTCGTGTCGCCAAAGTAAATATAGAGAGGACCACTGATTAGAATCACAGAATCACAACAGGGGGAAGGCGGGCATGGGATTCTATGACGGTTTAATACACAGGGTACAGAAAGTAAAGGAGCCATAGGGGGACACGCAGATAAAGAGGCTTTCTTCGAAATTAAAAGACAGGAGTAAGACAGTGCATCAACCCTGGGTATACAGAAATGGCGCCCAGCTGTCATGTGAGCAGATCAATTACACCAGTAACCTGGGGACCCACACTATGCTAGGCACTGAGAAAACATCACAGTGGGGATCCGTCAGACAACCCCGGCAAGGGTAAATCAACCAGTCATTGGGAATGAGAAGCTCATTACTATTTCTTCCAAATATTACAGGAACACACAGATGCCTGCACAGTGAGTAACTAAGAATATGCCAATCCAGACACTGGAACGCAGTCCCCATGTGAGGGCCATTGATATGCCACATCCAACCAAGGGTGACGACCAATTACCCGAGAACTTCCCTCCGAGACCAGAAGGCAAGTCTGGCAGAAGCCGTGCTAGATGCAAAACACAAATTCCCTGTGCTATGAGGAAAGAGAAGACAGGGTAATGAGAATGTAAGATAAAGAGAAGCGTAATGATCCATGTTTCAAACAAAGCTGCAAGTTCCAAACAGGCAACTTGAATCCTTTGTGCTGGATCTGACACAAGGAAGAGACGCCCGGGGTCCTCTGCCTAGCTGTTTAACCTTTCGAACTGAGCTTACCTGTAAAAAGTCGTGTGTCCTTGCATTTAGGAATTTAAGACTAAGAGGCGTGATCAGCAAGTGTGGAATTAAGCGTCTCAGGAATATTTGTTTCCAAATAGAGGCTGGCTCCGAGAGAAATGTAAGGATTGGATGCAGGTCTTCCTATGGGTACAAGCTGTCATTTTTGAATGGTAAGGAAAAAGTAATACATAAAATAGAGATCAGTAATGGTAATTTAATGGTGTGATCATTTTGGAAAGTAAGACTTTCAATAGGATTGGGTCATACTTCAATGGCATTGGTAATTATTCCACTGAATAGGTGTAGGTATTGGTCTAAAATTTTTTTCCCTGATAATCCATATTTAAAAGAAAATCCTTTTGAAACTAACTGACTTAAACACTGTTGGTAGACCATGCATCTCTTTGTAGAAACATACCTGTACCGAGAAAAAAAAAAAAAAAAAGGTCATCCACCCTTAGGATTCTAGATCAAAACCAAATCTATGAAACTTGTAGAACAAAATAAAACAAAATCTTTAGGGCATTGGATTCTATGAGTTTCATACACAGGGTACAGAAAGTCGAAGCCATAGGGGGACACATGGATAAAGAAGCTTTCGTCCAAATTAAAAGACACAAGTAAGACAATAAAAAGCACATCAGAGATGGACGAACATTTACAACACATACATGCAATGTCTGTCTGTCTCTTTCTGTGTCTCATACAGAGAGTACTTGCACACAGAATATGCAGAGAACCAAACCTCACAACTCAGCAGTGAGCTGACAACTACAAGACGAATAATTGTCCCCTACAGATGGCCAAGTCCCAACCCTAGAACCTGGGCATATGGCGATTTCCACGGAAAAGGACTTTATGGATGTAAGAAAGAACCTTGACTGGGAGAACCCAGTGGAATCACAGGGTCCTCGCAGAGGAAGACAGGAAGGTCAGAGTCAGAGAAGGAGAGGCTGGAGCCACAGAATATAGTGGGTGCTAGCAGCTGGAGGGGCAAGGAGACAGTGGCTCCCCTGCCACCACTGAAGGCACACAGCGCTGGCTGCACCTTGATTTTTACCCAACGAGACCAAGGGTAGACTTCTGGTCTCTAGCACTGAGACAGTAAGTCCTTGTTGTTTTAAACCACTAGGTATGCAGCAATTTTCTACAGCACTAATAAGAGGCTCACACATAACCCAACGTAGAAAACACGTCTGTGGTTTCTTTAAAAGTTAAAATGTACACCTGCTATTAACCAGCAGGAGAGCCACTCTGGTCCTACGCTGGTCAGCTTTCCATCCCTGTAACAGATACCAGAGATAAGTCAGTATAAAAAGAGGCAGGGTTTCCATACACACACACACACACACACACACACACACACACACACACACA
>NW_022900951.1:3743050-3761171 GCF_012274545.1 Fukomys damarensis
ATCCAAACTGGTTTTCTCTTAACTCTTTTGAAAAATAAGGAGCACTGATGACCTTGGCAATAATGGATTTTATTTTTATTTTAAATTTTATTTTCCCAATAAGAGACTTGTATTTTAGGTATTTCTCAATGTAATTTTTCGTTTTTTTTTATCCTGCCTTATCGAGTAGGTTTTTTGTTAGGTCACTGGTAACTAGGGTGAGACTGGTATAAAAAAGAGGGCTGTTGAGTTGGACTTTAAAGCACGGAGATACATGTTTCAGGTATCAGAGCCCTTGAGAAAAACAGGTTGCCTCCTGGTACAAGATTATTCACAAGAGCCTCATTGGGTTGGACTTTAAGACACAGAAATGAGACAGGTTCATTGAGCTCACTGTTCTGGAGGTCCAAGAGCACAGTTCCCGGGAGTTCAGCTCAGGTGAGTACTGTGGTGAGCAGCAATCACAAAGATGTGGTGGTGTGAAGAGGGTCTCGGCTGCTGGAAGCAACCCATTCTCCTGGGTACAAACCCAGTCCGCAGAACCGGACCTGAACATTCAAGAATGCGTCCCCACGGACCTAGTTCCTTCTAGGTAAGCCAGGCTCCTGAAGGTTCCACCACCTCGACATCTCTGCCAGGTTGCTGGGGACCAGACAGACAGCCAGGCTCTTCTCGGCGGGGCTGGCCCTCCAGGGGCACCGGGAAGCGGAGGCCGGGCACAGCCGCCGGACAGCTTCTGCGTGTGTTCAGGCCCACACTCCACGCCCACGCCTCCCAGGATAAAAGCAAGTGCCACCTTCTTTTACTTCTAATTATGGGGGAAGTGGGACAGAAGGGATAATTTAGGCGAAGAGCAAGCGAGGTCCCTGGCTCACAGCGGGCGACAGCGTGTCCCAGACGCAGAGCACAGGGAGGCTGCTTGGAGCTAAGACACCTGCAGGTAAGGGCTCAGGGGAGGGCCCCGGCGTGGTGTGCTCAGTGGTAGAGGGAGTGGCAGGCCGGCCCTGCAGCCCTCGGCACCAGTAGGGAGCCTGAGCACCGGTTCTGGCTTGGTACATTCAAGGGAGCCCCGAGATCTTTACCTTGAGCTGCTCGCAGGAGAGCGATTCTTAACTTCTACAGATACCAGGGTTGAAGGACTACACTTCACTGCTGGGCGCACTGGTGAACATAACTAAGAGGAGAGCGCACGGGGCACGTACTGAAGGGTGCCGTTGTTGTGCGAGCCAGGCACGCTGTTCACAGGCTTCCCTCCCTGCCTCTAGAAGCCTGTCGGGTGAACTGTCTTCCTGATCACAGAGATGGCCTTCTCTGCATCCCTTCTTACTTCTCCTCCCGAAATCTCTCACAGCAGAATGGCAGAAGGTGAAGACTGCTCTCGCGCCTCCTCTGAGGAGGTAGCAGCTACTTCGTAAAAGGACAGCTATAGGTGCCCGGCGCCGCCCCCTTCCCTCTGCATTGTGAGGTACGGAGTTTTATATTTTTATATTTACATTTTTTACATTCTTAAATGCTTATCAGTCCATATTTGTGGCACATAACTACTACGTCATCATTCATCGTGGGGACTCGGTGCCCGTAAGTAACGTATCTCATTCTGTTTACTTTCCATCTCTTCTCTACATTTCTTGGTCCCCTTCCCATGTGTAAAAATTGGATTTCCTGTTTCTACCTTTTCTTAATTCTCCTATTTAAATACACCTTAATGAGCCGAGAAACAGTTATAACTCAAGACAGGCACTCTGACTAGAAAGAAAACAGAAGTGTTAATAGAAACACTCCCCGGTGATGAGAGGTCCATTCTATCAACAAGATGCAATAAGGTTAAACATAGATGCACAAAGCCAAAACTGCTGGAATAGAAAGGAGAGAGAGGGCACATTCAACAGTGCTAGCTGGAGAGACTCATTTCCCCTTTCACTAATGGCAAGAACAACAGACTGAAGATGAACGGAGAAACACCGGGCCAGAATGAACCACCGAATCACTGCCAACTAAGCACAACCAACAGATACCCGAAGAACAGGGCGCTGGACAGTTTAAGAGGGACACACAACGATCTGTAGAGTACATGGAAAGTTCTCCAGGACGGGCCGTATCATAGGTCATAAAACGAGTCTCAAGAAACCTGCAGAGAAGTGAAGTTGTACAAAGCACTTTCCCCACAGACAATGAAGCGAGACCGGAAGTCAGTAATGGAAGAGATTACGGAATTCAAAAATATGCGGACATCAGCCAACACACTTCTGTGTATCCATGGGTCAAAGACGAAATCAGAGGCAAAACTGGAGCATAGTTTGAGAAAACCACGCGGTGAAAGCATTTGGTTATAGGAAAACAGATGCCTGGATTCAAAATGAATAGTCAGAAGTTTGTGTTCAGTTTGTGACCCTTCTCCCTTGGACCAGTGGAGTTCTGGGATTACAGGCCTATGCCGTGCAGCAACTTCGCCAGACCCTAAAGTAACAAGGGCTGGAGATGTAGCTCGGTGGGGTCAATCCCCGTTAACATGAAGGCAACCGTGTTAACCTCTCCCAGCACCCACTGTAGGGCTCCTGTACAATGACTCTGGAACGTAACAAAAACACAAACATAATGATCTTTCCTTAATGTGGAGGTCACAGCGCAAGTCAATGGGAGCAGATGGTTGACAGAACGGTGTCTGACAACTGCCCGGAGGCGGCCCACCCGTCTGGGGAAAGACAGAGCACGCTCAGCCGGCACTCCGCAGAGCAATGGGAAGGATGAACCCGACTCCTCCTCGGTTCACCTGGTGGAGGGGCCCGTTCTCCCCACTTTACTCTGTCCCACCGTGCCGTGGGGATCTTTCTTCTTGAATTTTAGGAGCTAAGTCAAATCACAGAGCTCGGCATCCGTGGATCCAGGCCCGAACCCTCTTGTTCGGAGCTGCTCTCCCTACGTCCTGGACTGAAAGGAAAACGTACGATCGAGGCATCTCGAAGGTTTGTGCACGCAAGGAAACTGCCCGATGTGCACAGAGGCTTCACTCTCCTCCCACACTTCTGCTCAAGCTTTTTAAGTCTCTCTTCAGACTGAGCCACTGCGGGCTAAGGATGAGGGGAACTCTCCCTCTCTCAACGAAGGACTGCAGATCCAGCTAAAAGCCTTTGCACTAAGCTACCTCCTCAGCTCTTGTTAAACTTTTTTTGAGACTGGGTCTCACTAAATTGCTCCGGTTGGTCTCAAACTTGTCATCCTCTTCAGGAGCTCGGGGATTACACGCATGTGCCACTGCATCTGGCCATTCTTCTATTTCTAGCCTTACAGTTGTTACCACCCTGACACAGCCAGGGCCTGGGGGAACGAACACAAGCATTCCAGTGTAGACACTGGGTTTGAAGAAACTGTGGAGATGGGCGTAGTGGCGCACGCCTGTCATCCCAGAACTCGGGAGGCTGAGGCAGGAGGATCGCTGTGAGTTCGAGACCAGCCTGGGCTACACAGTGAGTTCCAGGTCAGTCTCAACTACATAGTGAGACCCTGTCTCAAAACAACAACAACAAAAACAAACAAAAAGAAACTGTTGAGCAAGAGCAATGTACACCACTGGGATCTACGCAACTGTGCGAATGACAGCAGTTCAAACTGCAGGACTTTTCAAGCAGTGCTGCGGACTCGGGCAATGCAGGTACTGCCCTTGGCCACTCACGGCCTGCTTCTGGGAGAGCAAAGCCCGTAAAACCTCGGCTACCCTCACAGAATCAGAACTGTAATGTGGTGGGCAGATTCCTCTGCTAGGGTGGGCTAATCAAAGTCACACCCAGGGCATGTGCGGCGGGCAGTAAACAATCAGTTTCTCTTCCAGCCCGCGAGGCTAGAGCCCAAGTCCAGGCATGGGCAGGGCTGGCTGTTCCCAAGGCCTCTCCTGGACGTGGAAATGCCTACTCTGCCTGTGTCCACACACAGCTGTCCCTGTGTATGTGTGTATCTTCCACTCCTCCTTTCTGAGTGTACTAGTGCCAGTGGGTTGGGACCCGGTCTAGATCTGATTGCAATGTAATCACCCTTTCAAGACCCGTCTGTAAATACAGCCCATTATGAAGTCCAGAGAGCTGGAGCTTCCAAACAAGAACCTGGGAAGACCACCGATCAGCCCACAACGCTAGGCTGCAGATCCTCACCTACTCAGTATTCCTTTTTCTAAAAGTCTAAGACAGGCGTAGTTTTGTTGTTGGTTTTTTTTTTTATCTCAGACGAGGGAGGGATGAAGGAAATGACTAAGAATATGGAGCTAGGTCCCCTTTTCAAAAGGATATATATTTGCATACTACACACTGGTTCACATGTGACTTCAAAGAATCCCTGAGCATTAAGAGGCGGTTCCCTGCCGTCATCCCTGGACTCAAAAGTAAGCAAGAGGGAGCTGGATGCATAGGAGGCACTGCACAGAAACCACAGGCGCAGCTCCAAGGCCAAATGAGACTTCCACACGCGGGAGCCCCAGAGGAAGGGGCTCAGAAACGCCCACTCGCCTTCCCAAAGAACCCCCGACCCTGAATACGCGCTCCGACAGGCAGGGAGGGCCGGCCCTTGGAGGACATCTTCCCCTGAACGGGAGAGCTTGGCTGGCGTGTAATTAAGGTGAGTGCCATGTTCATTTTCTAACCTGTGTCAGCGGGATGGCATTATACAATGTTCCTGCATGTCAGCCGGACTATGTACACAGGATGTAAGCAGAGAGCCTGTTTTAATAGCTATCTCTAGGACATGTATAAATCTGGGAAGTACAATGGAAGAATGTAAAGTTTGTGTCAAGCTCAAATGTCACTGGATTAAGGTGGCATGATACTTCCTTATAGTAAGAATTGAAGAGATCTAATCACTGGGTCGACAGCTTGGATCTACTCAACTGGATGAGCATGTGCCTAGGAGCAGAACTCTTTTCCTTAACAGGCAGGCATGGTGGTGGGTGCGTGCCTGTCATTCCAGCATTTTAGAGGGAGGCTGAGGCAGGCAAGGAAGAGTCAAGACTGGGGAACTCACCAAGTTAGCAAGACCTGTCTCAACGTAATAAAAGGGAAAAGGGGGAAGGTGTGGGGGATAGCTCATGACAAAGCCAGCACTGCTGAAGAACAAACAAGAAAGATCTGCTAACGTACTTTTTGTGCTGTTTATTATTTTATTACTTATACTCCCACTTGGTTTGGGATATGAGGATAATAATGCTGCAAATGAACTATTAAATGCCTTCCTGAATTGTGTGCTTGCATTTAATACTGAATTATCAGGCCTATTCGGACACTTAAGAAATTGGCTTGGTTGTTATTCCGAACCTCACTGGGGAGACTTAAGAGGGTCATCGCCAGCACAAAGGGTTTCTCCTTCTGACAAGGTAGACAGATGCAAGACTTGCTGGAGTGTGGACCTGCATTCCCAACACCCACGTGTTGAGTGCTCAGGCTCTCTGCAGGTGGAAAAGCTTTTAAGAGCTGTGGCCCACAGAGCCGCTTCCAGGTCACAGGGGCTGTGCCCTTGAAGATGACAATGGGACCCCAGCCCCTCTGCTTCCTGATTTTCATCATGGCCAGGATGCAACTGGCTCTGCATCGTCCCCACACACTCCCACCACGACAGGTCAACCAACAAGGCACTGAAAACCCCAAAGCTGAGAGACAAACTAAAGGTTTCCTCTTCATACGCCGCTATAGGACAGGCACTGCTATGGGCCACTGTGATGGAAAGCGAGTCAACAAGGAAATACAATATATAAGCTTAAGTATGGCCCAACACATTTAGAAAGGGGAAATTTACCCAAAAATGTGTAGATAGAGTCACTGTTACAGGCTCTTTAAAATGCCTGCTAAAACATAAGAGATTTACAATTGGGAGAATAAGCAGAAATTAGAAGATTAAAGAACGGGAACATTTTGAATCCCCAACTTGTACCTGGTAAATTTTTAAAACCAAAGTGAACAGGAGCAAACTCAGAACGTGAGAAATTCTACCAGTGACCTCAGGTAACATATCAGCCTTTGTGCGAGTCTGAGCTTTTCAAAAGAGCACACAATGCAAAAGGGTTGGAATTCAGGAAACCTGGGAGGAGACTCCGTGCCCAGGATGGAATTATGTTCCTGGTTCGCCAAGGTGGTACCAGAGATTTCCATCACAGATAGGAAGTGGTCAGGGACCTCCAGGAGGAGAACTGACAGCAGGTACAGGAAGGTTTTCTGAATACTGCTGTGGGTATCTAACTTTTATATCTAAGTTCTCCATGTAGGGAAAGGGGTTCTAATTATCCAAGCATTTCCCACAGTCATGATTTTGTGTCTACTCTGGTGCGGACTCTAATGAATGATGCTACCACAGGAAACAACAGGATCTGAGGTGATCAATTCATGCATAAGCAAAAATGCACATATATGTCTATGAATACAAAACTGATCCTATGTGAATAGGTTTATGATTATAAAACCCAAACCCACCTCGGCCTTTAGCCACTCTGGCAGCTTTGACTCTGGATATGGAGAATACAGAGACATGGGGAGGAGTCAGGATATAATGAGTCACACCCTTGGCACCTCCTCAACGACATGTAATGAATGGCACCCCAAAGATCACAGGGCGCACACGTCACGAGAGTCCTCCTTCCTTTCCTTTTGCATTCTCGCCTTCCTCACAGTGTACTGAAAGGAAGGGAGGAGAGCAGAGGGCCCCGACGCATCGGCTCTGTGCAGGCGCTGGTGTGTCCAGGCACAGGTGTTTGTGGTCACACCGGTATTTGTGCAGTGCTGCTTCTCTGTAGAGCTGCACACGGTGTTGGGCCAGTGGGCCAAGTGCAAAGGCTCCGAGAATAGTCAGAAGGCACCCAGACCCCAGCCCGCAGGGGAGATGCACCACACAACCGAGGTCTGGCTTGGGGTATGGCTCCCACCTCAGTGTGCCTGCAAAAGTACTGTGACAATCCCGCCGCTCACCCGACACTCCGCACTCACTCCCGGAAAGGAGACCGGGCGCCCCGAACAGCCAGCAGCCGTGACCTCCCCAGGCAGGTCCACTGACACTGTCTTAGGGAGCCCAGAGGACCTTTCTCCTAGAGGACGCCTAGAACGACTGCCTTTTCCGTTAGCCCACATGTGCCTGAGAAGACACTTGCTGAAAGCACAGGAAGGATCCCAGCAGACCTACTTTCCCACTAGGAATGGCACACTCGGTCAACTCAGAGTGTCCCTTATGTCCCTTGGATGCAACGAACATCACCTGATGGGTGAAATGACTTTGGAGGAAAACTGGTAGTACAATGTTAAGCACGGAGAAACAGCAGGGAGAAACCCAAGAATACTCTGGGCACGGCGAGAAGATGCCAACGTGGATAACACAACATTTTCCGTCATCTCCCTTCTCTGCAAAAGACCTCCCTGAAAATGTGGCACACCCCACTGCTAAATCCAGAGATTCCTCCTCGGGCTGGAGCTGCGCCCTTACTTCCCCTGACATGTGCCACGAAGCGGGAAGAAGTATTACTCAGAGAACTTCACATTGATGCATTTCTTCAAACGACAAAGACTGAGTTTCGACAGCAGGGCTGGACACAGGGGAGGCATCCCAGGCCGACTGGAGAATGTCCGGGGAGCCACAGCTTTAGGAGGACGAGCAGGAAGATGGAGCGAGGCAGAGCAGGGAGAGGATAAGAGGGAGGCGGGGGAGGCGGAGAACAGGTACCAGCACCACCTGCGGTGGGACACAGAAAAAGTTGAATTTCTATTCCCTTCTGAGACCAGCGACCCAACTCTGGGTGCATGTACAATCTGGATCCTCTTGTCTCTACTGCTGCTCAGAAATCCTCCAGGCTGCCAGGAACCCTCCCTCTGCTCCTCCATACATGGCTGTCAGCTCCACTGCCCCTGAGTCAGGCTTTGCTTCGTTTCCGTTCAACCTGCTGTCCTTGGAGTAGGCTCAGCAGTGTTCTACCCACAAAGACTGGGCCACCTCCCAAGCCCGGGACCTTATTTGGGAACACGGTCTTCCCTGACACGACTGAGTCAGATCTGGAGATAAGGTCATTCTGTGTCATCTAAGTGAGGCCCTCATCCAACAGCAGGAAGCCTTCGAAGAGAAGAGCAGGAAATGCTGGACACACCTGTAATTCCAGCGACTTGTCTGGCTGAGGCAGGAGGACTGTGAGTTTGAGGCCAGCCAGGGCAACTTAGAAGACTCTGTGTCCAAATGAACAAGGGATATAGCTCAGTGCTCCCAGGGCTCCACCTCCACTCATCTCTTTCAGGGATAAAGGTGTGCCCTGAACACCGCTACCTCACCTCAGGGCCCTCCCGGATGCATCTGAGGTCACTTTCCTTGCGGGGCCCCGAACTTAAGGCCGTCTCACCACCTCCCAGCACTCAGGGCCACCTGTCTGCAGCCGCAGTTAATCATTCATTGTAACCGCCTCCAATGGTTGACTAAGAACCCCTTTCAAATGACCCAGTGGGTGGCTCTGAATGCTTTCATCAGGCTCTTCTCCCCCTGGGAGGTCAGCACAACAGGTTGAGCAAGGTGGGTGGTGAGATGTAGCCTGAGCTTGCAGAAGGGAGCAGGTTCAGGGAGCCACACCTGGGGATAACTCACTCACATCTGCATGAAGCCCACGTAAGCAAGCACAGAAAAACCAATGCAGTTGGGAGCGAGGGCTTCAAACACCCTGAGGATGAAGGCTGAGGCCATTCACATAAATGATCCTCCTCTTGGATGCTACTGAATCGGCAGTTGAGACCCAATTCCTGTGAGACAAAATCTAAGAGAACATTCTGGAGTGCACAGGAATGAAACACAGAAATTCCCGGTGATGGAGAAGTCTACCCCTCGGCTGAGTACCTCTGTCCAAACACACCAGGGCCCTGGAACCCAGCAACAGTGACCCAAAGAGCAGCACTCATCATCTGTGGCTGACCTTTCTGCAGATAGCACAGAGAACTTCCAGGCACAGGGTGTTGCGTGCGTGTGTGAGTGTGTGTCTGTGTGTGTGTGTGCGTGTGTGCACATGTGCACGAATGCATCTCAATAAAGACGACCAGGAAAAAGCCCGGGGGTCTGAAGAATCAAAGGGCAGCAGAATGGACATAAAAGTGGCATCACAACACTGAACAGGGACTAACTAAATAGGGACTTTGGAGCATCTGAGTGTGGTGCATAAGAAACTGAAGACAGGGTATACGATGGGACTTAAAGGCTGTCAATATCACAGCACAAGCCTTTGTTAAAGGTGAGAAGGTGGGAGGGAGGAAGAGAAGGAGAAGACACGAGAACAGATGAGACGTCACATCCAAAAGACTTCATAAAGCAGTCCAAGTGGTAGATAACAACCACTAGGACTGCATCAGGACAGGTACTGGGTGTATCATTCAGCTATGATCGCATATAGATGCTAGATTCTTTAGCTACTTCAGAAGTACCGTCCCTTCCTAAGGGAAGATGTGCTCATCCTTGATCTAATAATCATCACTAATCACAGACAGGCTGCAGAATATATTCAGATGATTATTGCAAAATCAGGCTCAACAGCAAAGTAGGGGCCTTGGGTCAGACACGGAACGTGGTCTTTGACTTATTTGTTCTGATAAGCCCCCAACAACCTAGAAGACATGATTTGTCTGTGATGTGCCTGGAACCAGGGTACGGGGAGTGAGCAGGACTCTGGGGTCCTGGGATGGGCAATTTACCAGTGGAAATGGAGAGAAACAGGAGAGGATGGCCCAAGCTATATTGGGCTCTGGACACCTACTCTCAATAAATTATTAATAAGGCAAAATTAAATCAGCACATGTCACTTGGTGGATCTTTGCTGAAAGATCTGCTTGACACTGGTACCTGGGAGGGTTGCGAGGATGTCAGATGTGGCCACACTCAACGTGTCCAACAGATGGGACGGGAGAGCTCACTGTAACACTTTCCTGTTCCTTTCCATCCCTGCAACGAGACATCTGAGACAACTGACCTATAGAGAGAAAAGGCGTGTTCTGGCACAGTGTTTGAGAGGTTCCAGCGTGTGAGCAGGGAGACCAACTGGTGTACCAGAGTCATTTACCTCCCAGCTGGGACGCAGGAGAGGAAGGGTCTAGGGTCCCACTATCCGAGTGAAGGGCAGGACCCCAATGACCTGAAGACCACCTATAAGGCCTCTGAAGGGCCCACTACTTCCCAACAGAAGGCCAAGTACCTGGTCCTTGGGGGACATTTGACATCAAAGTATAGCAACTTAGCTGCACAAAATGTTTCTACCATCACCAACTAATTAAAACAAAAACCAAAAAAATAACGAAAGAAAGCAAGGCCAGGTCAGGTCACCTTGTAGACAAGCCTGCATCCTGGAGATGCCTAGCTCCTTGCACACGAACTGCCTGGCTTGTTCCTCTGCCCTTCTCACCAAGGTCCAGATCACCCACTGCTGGTGACCCCTCAGGAGTACCTGAGGACACACTGCTGCTGCTGCACTCAGTAGAGCCCAGTCAGTCAGTCCTAACCCGGTCCCTTTCAAGCATTCCTGCATATTGCTTTCTGGGGTGAAGTTGTGCAAAGGCAGAACTGTACGGGAAGACACTGATCAGTTTAGGTGGTCAAGTTTTCTTTCACAAAGTGCAGGTACTTGCATTTGCTTTTAATAAGCCTGCGCTTTTCAAGGAGTCCTGAGCCGTGTAGCAAGGGTCCACAATCTCAAGCATGCAGTCAGCATGCAGGCGACTCGTGCTTTGTGATCAACGTGGTCAGACCCGGTACCGGTAAGAGTGTACACCTGCTCTTCCTTCCCTGAGTTTTACTGCCATAAGCACACGGACCCGTGGAGCTCAGCCCCGGCTCTGGTCTATGTGGTCTACCTGGCCACGCTCTTGGAAACACAGCACAGCCGCGACCCCCCACTTCCTCCACCATGACACACCGGCACAAGGACCACAACCTGCAACTGGCCTCTGGGGTCCTGGACGTCTCGTCGAGAGCTTTCACAGGCACTACTAAGGACACGAGTGGGCTGCATACCTGCCCTAAGGACGTATTCACCTGTTCCCCAAAAGACAAGCGGGGACGCAGAACTGATCTTTCAGAAGTGCCTATCCTGACTCTGGGGAACAGAAGAACAAGGGAGACATCACCACATAGAAACGACCCGGCAAATCCACAATGGGAACAGTCAAAGTTCCCAGAAGATAGGCTACAGGGATATAACTGTGAGAGATTTGGGAAAAAAACCGAAAAAGCCCAGGCTGAGAAGAAGCCATCTTCACCTCTGAATTTCCAGGCATGGTCTCTTCATCTGGTCTTTCCTTCCTTCTCTTTCTGCCTTCCCTCCATTTCTTCTCGACTCTCCCCATTTCCTTCTTCACTTCCTTTCTTCTGTTCCTCCTTTGTTTCTCTAAAGCATAAACTCTTTGCGAGATGAAGATGTCTCTTTCTCTGCTTCAGCAAACCTGCTTAACCCTTTCTTCCGGTCTACAATCTTCCTCTCCCTTCTTCGCGCCAATCGATCCTCAACAGTATACCCGCCACGCTGATTTCAACGCAAAGCATCGCTTCACCCGCCTACGATGCACCCTTACTCTGTGCGTCATCAGCGATCATCAACACATTTCCCTTAGCACGTTTTCGGCCCCAGCTGGACTCTAGGATCCTTAAAGGACTCATTTTGAAACCTCCCCGCCCGCACCCCTAGCACCTGGCATAACATTTTCGGAACAGATAAAGGAGGAGTGTATTCATTCACCCATCTAGAGCCGCGCTGCCCACTGCTTCAACTTCAGTGAAAACCAGTCCAACATTCCCGCATGGTCAGAAGGCTCTGAAGGCTGGATGGTCCTGGCTTAGAGCACAGGTGGCTCCAAAGTCCTCAGGGAGAAAACCTCTGCACCCACGAGTGGAGGCCCACATGAAGGGGAGGGTGTCGAGTGTAGCTCTTGGCCCTGCACCTTCAACACCCAAAGCATATGCACTTTCACTTAACATGCAGACCCAGCAGTCTGAGGGGTCCGAGGAGTCGCGCAAATGTTGGATTTGCTCTCTCATGTCAGAGTGGCTGTGCCATCGGCACCAGTTTTGTTTTGTTTTAATTGAATTTATCGGTGCATTCTAGGTAGATAGTACAGTTACATTCATTACTGGGATCTTGCACCTTTACACGACACGACTTGGTTCTCATTTTTTCCCCTCGTCCCCAACCTCCCTTCACCCCCTCCTCCCCTCCCTATCTACAAACACTTTAACTCCATTTCTACATTTTCTCACATTTTTTTTCCCTTTCCCTTATTCCCCTTCCCCTACCTGCACCAGTCTTTAAATAGAACATCATCAAGCACAGGACGGCATGTCCCTTGGCCCAACTCCCAGGACCTTTAGAGGATAGTGAAGGGGTGTTAGGAGCCCCACTTCCCACCCCAGGGCCATGAGCAAAAGCCCAGACTTGATGACTGATGATGGGAATCACAGAACACACCCTGAGGAGGGCACAGGATGAAAAAGATAGGAGGAAAGGTGGCGGTGATCCACTGTTATGGGCTGGACCGTAAATGTCCCTGGAAGGCTGTCTGTTGAAGGCTTGCTCCCCACCTGATAGGGTCATTGGGAGGTGGAGGAATCTTCAGGAGATGGCGGCCCATGAAGGAAGTTAGGTCACCCTTGAAGAGGACAGGAGCACCTGGCCCCTTCCTCCTGTTCTCTCTGCTTCCTGTCTGCCAGAAGTAAGTAGCTGTCACTATTTCATGCTCTTCCTCACCTCGGCGAAAGTAACCATGGACTAAAACCTGTGGAACCATGAATCCAAGCAAAGATGGCCTTCTTCTAAGGTGATTATCACAGTTTTCTGTCACACTTGAGGGGAAGCTAACAAGTCTACCTACCAAACTTTGCTCATGGTGTCCTATGATAGCACACCTGTGAACAAGCAAGGAGAAAATGCATTTCCCTTTTAGTACACGTGCATTAGCGTTATTACTGTCCAAGAAAATCTTCATTAGGAGTTGAAGGGGCTCTTCTGTATCATAAATATGTGTACCAAAAAACAAATACACCCTCATCTCCCTACCATCAGAACACTAAAAGATTCTAATGTATTAAAGGCTGCATTTATTAGTCACTAGTAACCACTTAGACTTAATGCTGGAAATGTTATATTCAAATTCAATTCATTGTGGTATAACATCTTATCTCCTGCCTACACACAGGCTGTTATCTTACTTCAGGCTCATGCTACAACAAAATACTTCAGACTAGATAACCTGTACACAACAGAAATGAATTGCTTATAGTCCTGCAGGCAGGGAAGCCACAGTGAGGGTGCCGGGACCCTCTCTGCTTCACATGTGGTGCCTCCTTGCTGGGCCCACACATGGCAGGACACACAGGTTCCCTCAGAACTCTCTTAAGAGGATACTCTTCCCATCTGCAAGGACACAGCTGTCATAACGTAACTGCTTACCTTTTACCACTACCGCAATGGGGATCAGGGTGCAATAGAGGAGTTTGGAGGGGGCACCATTGTGCAGGTCATTAACAAACGTGCCTCGCTTTTCCAACACCTCAAGGAAAGAAAGGTCTGACAAGCAACCTGGAAATTCATACATTTCCAGCAACTATTTCTTAGAAGGTCACTGCTTTTTAAAGACTGCTTTAAATATCCATCTGCCCCTGACAAATGGGGGAGTAACTGATATTCAAATAATATTTAAGAAAAGAAAGGAAAAAGAATTAGAATAAAGATCAAGTAATCATATAAAAGATACCAATAGATCCTCTACCACCCAGCTTTTCAAGGAGACAAAAGAACAAAGAACTCGTTCCAAAAATAACAAACAAGAAAGTGATGACTCTTCTTCTCTGATTCCATCCAGTTTACCTACGTAGCTAAGATTCCAAATAAAGCCACACCGAGAGGAACAGGAAGACAAGAGAAAGAACAGGAAGGACATTTATTTCACACCTGCACTCATAAATCTGCTGAATGTTTCAGTCAGATTGCAGCTGGACAAAACTCTCATTTACCTGCAGAATTCTGCAACTTTAATCTCACCTTTTCCCAGTTATTCTAGAAACAAGAACAGTGGTTCTGGGCAATGAATGGCTAACCACAAGAACAAACTTCAAGTTGAGATGGTTCAGGTCTGTGAGAAAACAGAAGCTCAAGGGTGCCCACTCCTCAAGACAAGACCTCTTCCCCCAAGGGTCTCTGGACCCGTAACAAGAACGCAGGTGTCCTATGCTTCCTCTGTTCCAATACTTTCCAGAAACTGTTAATCACTAATCATACCATAACGAGAAGGCGCTTTAGATACCTCTATTCCAAGATGTCAGTCTAGCCTTCACATTTCATTGACCCACGTAAAATAAAACCATGGATACAATTACCCCCCAGGGGAGCAAGAGCAAGGACAGAATATGTACCACCCACAGTCCGGGCCTTGACTTTTAGGACCAGATGTCAAAATACAGGTCTGTGGGGCTGGGGTTTTTCCAAAATGGAGAGCATGTGGTCACTGTGTTGCCCCAACCAGAACTTCTGCAAGCAAGTACACGTAGGCCTGTGGAAAGATGCTTTCGTTTGCATTTGCCTCCCTGAGAAATGTGCCAATACTCTTAGAAGCCCTGCCTAGAAGGAATGACACAACATTAAATGACAGGAACCAACTACTGCTGAGAAGTACCAATCTCCACTCTTAAACATTCCATGTATCATAGGGGTTCAAAAGAACACAGGTATCTGTTCGTCCAAAACTTCTCCCGGGGCATGTGCTAATAGTATGGAAAGCGCTGTTATTTTGGTCTTCCGATTTATGGGTGTCTCAAGGTTTAACGGGATAGCCTAGGTAGGATAAGTGTGATAGTGTGAGAGCACACTCACGCTGGTGTCTGTGGGATTCTTCCTACAGACTAAACACGCTACCGTCACCCTCCCACACCACGAATTTCTCAGGGCTGTGCGCCATGCCCTCCACAGATGCCTTGTCTCTGGGACCTTAGGGTGTCTCATGTGACCCACGGTGCAGCGGGTTCTTCTACCATCTGAAGTGCCATTAATGGGCAAGAAGACAGCTATGGGAAAGGAAAGGAGTACAGAACAGGTCTTGGTTCCACAACACGATTGTGAAATAGAACCGACTCATTATCACTCAGTATTTATAGATATCTCATTCTGCAATGAAAATGCCAAATATGACTTCCCCTTCCAGATCGTTACAGGATTTAAGTAAAGGTACCAGACGCCTAGAGAGCACATCTAATGTACACCACATGTCATACACCCAAATTGCAAATTCTGAATTTTCTTAAAACGTCCACCCCACCTCCATCTATCCTTCCACAATGGCCATCATCCACAGCACATGAGAGGAGCTGCTGCCGCCCCCAAATTTGCGTCTGTAGCTACTCCTCAGATATGGTTACAGAATACCTGAGACAAGACGGTTCCATGTGAGATATGCTAACACATACATTTGGAGAATCTAGTTATTAAAAACAAATGGGAAAAATTCAATGACTTCCTTAGACGATGTACCAGATGACAAACTTCTAAAAACTAAGTTAGGTTAAAATACATCAAACCAATTTCATCTGTTCCTTTTTGATTTTTAAAGTCGCCCTGGACAAAATGTGTTCTTTAAAGAAACACAGCCCATCTTTTCTCATTTCAGTTATCCACAGATTAGGTAATTTTCCCAATCCAGGTACTGAGATATTGAGACACTTGTCATCTTTCTTGTCACTGTTCTTGATTTTATTCCCTTTTGTCACTCTGAATGACACTTGAGTCAAAATTGGTAACTCACAGCTGCTTGATATCTAGCATTAAGTAAAAACAAAAGATGAATCTGAAATGGAAGAGGTGGCATAGGCCTGTAATCCCAGCTGCTCAGGACGAAAAGGCAGGAGCATCACTATTTCCAGGCCAGCCTGGGGGACCTACGAAGACCCTGTCACAAAATAAAAAATAAAAATAGTGGTGGTGAAGAGCTCAGGGAGGAAGTGAGAGCCTAGAATGTGTGAGGCCCAAGGTTCAATCCTGGGCACAAAGGCAAAGATTAAAATAAACAAACAAACAAAAAACCACAGACCCACTCCCCGCAAAGTGTACTTTTTGTTTGTAAGGGAAACTACCATCACCATCATTTTGAAAGCATGGTGCTTTTCTCAAGTTTTGTTAAAATGCACAGTCACTTCCTCATTCTCCTGATTAATGGAGTTTCCCTCATAATGTAAGTACTCCCCATGAAATGGTTCCGTTTTCAATTTCAGTTCCCTGAGAAGTACAAACAGTACTGGGATGGCACTGACCAGGTCAGCTTCCTGGATAAAGGTATTCAAAGTTCCAAAGCAAAAGAGAGGAGCCAAGAAAGGACTGCTTAGACACTGGCGATCTATTGTTATGCAAACAATGGATATACTGAACCCAGCACTAAAGAACTGGCATACTCTGGTCAGTTACATGAAATAAAGTAGTCCATTTTTGGAAAGCCATGTTTTATGGGAGACATCCTGTGAAAGAGAGGATGCAAAAGTAAACTTCTGAGGAAGTTCTGTGAGATCTAATTACCTCAAAGGACTGTTAGGGGTAAGGAAGCAGAAAGAAGGCACAACATGGAGGAGGAGGAAAAAAAAAAAAAAAAGCTGGGTTTTATCTTTCCAAATGGCATGAAATCAGTTCTGTGACAAGATCAGAGGAACTGGCTAATAGCACAGCTCAATTCTTCAAAAACCATGCGACCTACCTCAACTGCCCAAAAGATCCTGACTGGTAACTTCTCCCTAAGGAATATGACATGGGGTTTCATTCTTCTCTTTGGAGCTTGGCTATATGGTGCGTGAAACCCTGGATCATGGTCATTTACAAATTTGAAAAATTATCTTTTAAGGAGTCATCTTAGTTTGCATTAAAATTTATGAGCTTCTCGGAGCAGGTTATCTGGACTCTTCATCAGAGAATTAGGAATTTGACAATTAAACTTCTTGACCACCTGAGTAAGAAAATCCATGTCTACCCACTACGCTTATGAATCCCAGCAGCTTTTCAAATTTCAAATTCCGTAACTACATACACTGCTCATCCTAATTAGTGATTTCTGGGAGTACTCCTTTTTCCTCTTCCGGAATTCATGAGTTTTTATCTGTATCCATTAAAAAAAAGAAAGAGACTAGTTTTTGTGTGTCTTTAAAAAAACAAAATCAGTCTCATTATAGCTGAACAACCCAGAAATATGATCTTGGAGCCCAAGGTCACTTTCACAAATTTGGACGAGCAGATCATCACTTATTCTTAAGTGAATTGGTCTGAAATCGTTTCTAAGCTTTCTTCCTCATTAGCTGCTAGACCTTGGACAAACAGCTTTACCTCTCTGAGCCTCAATCTTTTGTTTTCGTTTCTAATTAGTCAAATAAAAATATTTCCTCCTACTTAGCAGTGTTGTATGGGATGAAGCAATCACTTCAACAGTCTAAACAAAATAGGGAGTCTTGTTTACAGACTCAAAGAGCCTTCCAGTAAAGAGGAGGTTAGAACATGTCTGGTAGCGTTTATTCTGTGGAGGCTTTGGGTAGACTTCAACACTTTTGTCCCTGGAGTTTATCGACTGAATGTCTTATTCTGTGAATTCTTCTTGGATCCCTCTTTCTGGTAAAGCTCCTGCCTGCTAGAGTTAACTGAGTCTGTTGAGTACAACACCAAGTATCTGCTCCTGCCGCAGACCCGTGTTTCCCACACTTTCAGACACTTGGATTCCAACGCAGATTCGGATTGCGCAGGTTTGGAGAAGGGGTGCCCTTCTGCAAGGCCAAGCAGGAGGGCCACCGGGCAGGGTTTCCCAACTCCTGCCCTCCTGGTGTTGATAGGTTCTGCTAGTGGCTTGCTCCAGGGCTGAAACCCGCAAAGACTTGGACTTCCTCCCCAGCTTGCTTGCAGGCATCCCCACCTCCTCAGGCCAGCTGTGACCCTGCAAATGTTTCCCAACCTCGCCGCCTGCGCTGCGGGGAAGCCAAGCCCGCAGAAGGGATGAGGTTGAGAACCATTTCCATACAGGATGCTGCTACCACCAACCTCTGCGGCCCGCACCCTGGAGCAAGAGGACAGGTACCCTTGCGCCTACTTTGCAGCGCGGGAAACTGAGGCTGGGCGCAGCCCACAGCAGCGCAAGCGGGCTGCGGGAAGGGAGCGGAGGAG
>NW_022900951.1:3761736-3799754 GCF_012274545.1 Fukomys damarensis
GTGCGCGTGGCTGCGGAATCTGCGCAGGCGCGCCCTAGTGCTGAGTCTCGGGGGTAGCTGCGGAGCAGAAATAAAGCGCGGGCGGGCGCTGAATAGGCCTCGCCTGGATTCGCCCTTCACACCTCGTTTCTTTCATGTTGCGGACTGGGCCGCTCGGCCAAGTCTCGCAGGGAATCTAGTCCTATACTCTAGCGAGTAAATTCATGGCTTGATTTGAGAAAGGGCGACAGTAAGGAAGCAGGGTCCAGGCAAGGGGCTGTGGAGTAGAGAGGAAGTCGCGCAGTTGCTCAGGATGACATCACCAGGAGCCACAGGGTTGCAGCCAAATGATCTGGGTCTTAAACTTCTCAGAAAGGTCCTTCTGGGCCCCAGGCGCCAGGCCCTGGGTCAGTATACCTTTAGAAAGGTCCTGGGCCCCAGGCGCCAGGCCTCGGGTCAGTTTACCTTTAGAAAGGTCCTTGTGGACCCCAGGCGCCAAGTCCAGGTCAGTTTACCTTTAGGGTTCACCCGCCCGCTTCCCTGTGGCTCCGGACAGGGGGGGGGGTCTCTACGCATGCGCAGTGATGCTTCTTCGGCCTCCTGAGCTGCGCAAACCCAGTAGGAGAGGCTCCGAAGGCCTTAGCAGTCTGTGTAGAGTGCATCTACCGTTATTTCCTAGGTCTTTTTAGCTGCTCTTTTTTTGTTTTGTTTTTCGCTTGTCCAAACCCACCAGAGAGTGCAATCTGCAATCTATTAGGGGGAGGGTCCTTTGCTATTTTCAGAAAGTACCTTTAAAGCACTAATCCTATTTTGCCTTCTGGGTGCACGTTTAAGCATCGTGTTGGAATTCAGCTCAGCGTCTGTGTGGCTGGTGAAGCGCTCTGACTCAGCTTCCCCTTGCAAGTGAGGCAAGTTAGGCCCTTGGTATCAGGACATAGTACGTGTTCGATAAAATTAGGCCTTCCTGGATTCCAGTGGGTAGTGCAATCACCACTTCCCTTTGAAGACCCTGGGCCTCAGGGAAGACAGTTCAGGAGCCAGTTCGTAAGGAAACTGTGGCCCGAATGCAGTCCTCCGTGGATTCCGTGTTTGTTATGGCCACTCTTAGCAACACGGCACAAACTGGGTGACCTAAATAACAGACATCTACTGGTTCCCAGTTCTAGAGGCCACGAGTCCTAGATCGAGAAGACTGCAGGGTTAACTCCCCCTGAAAGGCTGTCAGAAAATGGTCTCTTCCAGGTCTTTCCCCTTTGCTTGTCTGTGATTGTCCTTGCCACAAATCTAGTCCTATTATCTCCCCTTGATTTTCTAGGAACATTTGTCATATTGCATTAAGGCCTACCGTAAAGGCCGCTCTTCAGCTTAAAGACCCTCTTTCCAAAAGAGCGACCTGAGAAGTCCAACACTTGTTTCTTTTGTAAGACCTAAAGTCTCACTTCCACTCCACGGAGCGTGAACAGCCAAAAAGGCCTCCACAATGCTGGGCCCAACACCCAGCGAGGCTCCAGGAGCTCGACGGAGAATGAGAAACCCAGGAACACACCAGGCTAGATGGTAAAGAGACCTTTATTAGTCTGGCCAGACGGCACTCCCAGAGCCAGGTGGCTCAGAGAGGCGCCTAGCTCAGGGGCCGAGGTCCTCTTATAGGGAGTAAAAGAGGGGGTTAACATTTTTGGGCTCACAGACAGGGGACAAAGGTCTGCTGACTTGAGCTGGTGGTCAGCAGTCACATGTTCAACAGTCACATATTGATGAGTAACAGGTACCACCTGTAGGATGTCTCAAAGGTCACTAAGACACTCCGGATGAGCAAACAGTTTGTCAATTAGCTTGGGCTCTATGTCTGGAGTCTCTAATTTACAAGTAGATTCAGATCCGGACTCCAAACAATACAAGAGTGATCCACATTCTTAGGCCAGGGCTGGAACAAAGGTCGGGGCTGTGGCTACAATGGGAGGGGTTCAGGACACTGTCTCCTAGGCCCTTTGCCATTTAGCAAGGGCTTGTAATTTAGGGACACAGTTCCACCCAGATCAGGTTCCTTCCAGCAGCGTTTGCTCAGGTTCTTACAGTGTGCTGGTACTCACTCGTTGGAGACTTTAGAGTTTTCATTATCAATTCCTTTTCTGAATACACCGACGAGAGTTATTTTTATTTTCTTTTGTAACAGCACAGCTTTGCATACTTATCAGACGAACAGAGTTGTTAAAAGCAAAAACAGTCACACTGCCAGGATGAAGACTGAACACGGTGATCACCAGTGCGCTGGAACGGATCACTGTGTCAGGGACGCTTGGTGCCTGAGAAAGAGCAGGGGGAGTTGGCGGGCTTTTGAAGCCTCCTGCAGACTTGCTGCAAAAATAAGCTAATATTTGGAAGTGGGTGATAAAGACTTCTTGTGTATTGTATCCATTCCAGGTCAGGGGAGGACTCTTGGGGGACAATGCACCTTTCTCCTTGTGCCAGGAGCCAAAATAGGTTGGGAAGTGATTTCCCTTAACTGCCGCTGACATAGCACAACTGCATGACAATCACAGAAGATAATATAGAGGATTCATCTGGGGTTCAGCACCCACCCCCCCCAGACCTGAGAAGCTCCATCATGTCATTGCATTAAAAAGCTTACTTTCCACATTCTCCCAAAGCTTCTTTTGCACACACAGAATGGAAGACACCTCTGCTCTTAGAAATGAAACAAACCTGAGTGTAGGAAGGCTTCTTGGTTACCAGCTGGGTTGGCAAGGAATGACATTGTGCTAGGGATGTGATCTGTATGTGAGTGACACGTTATCCTTCAGACCTTGTGACTGGTTCATCTTGGCTGTCAATCCGATTGGTGTGTGAGATGCCTAAGGGATTACTGAAGCCCACTTCTGGGTGTGTCTGGGTAGGCTTGGGGGTGTAAACTTTGGGGGCTGTATCTCATCCCTGGCCCGTCCCGTCCCCCCCCCCCGCCCCTCTGCTTCCTGACTGCCCTGAGGTAAACAGCTTCCCTCTGCCGTGCCCTTCGGCATGCTGTGTCTTGGAGCCAGCTGCCCCTGGAGTGAACTTCTCTGCATTGAGCCAGAATGAACCTGTCCTCAGTTGCGCTGTGAATGTCACCTGTGTGGTTCCAGGGATGAAAAGATGACTAATAATACAGCCTTTCAAGATTCCCCAGAAGAGGCAAAGACAGGCCAGTCCTTTGCAGAAGTCCGATTCATTTCTGCCTTACAGTTTAATTTTCCCCAATTGTGTTTACCCCTTGGGTCAATAGCTCAGTTTCCCTGGAAATTCAAAAAGACAAGAGAAAAGATCCAGAAAACTGCAGTAAAACTATGTCAAAGAACATTAACACCTGATCGAAAAAACGTGATTTTTTTCTCGTGCAACATAGGAAATTGGATCATGTGAGATGCATTTCTGTAGCTGTCCTAACCTTAATAGCATCCTGGCTCTTTTCATCCTCTATTTTTTCCTGCTTTTGTTCTGGTGCTCCTCTGTTTGTGTTGTCTAACGTCTTAGGTGAGAGGCTGTCCTTCCACATTGTGTTTGCAGTTGGGCAGTTGTCTCTGGGCCAGCCATCTGTGGTGGAAAGCTGTCCCCGGCAGCACAGCGGGGAGGTGGCAGCAGCAGTAGCAAGCCACAGCTCACTGTGGGCCGCAAGATCACAAAGATAAAGCACCCGACACTCCAGAAGCATCCTGTGTTGCTAAGTTGGTCTGTTCTGGAGGCAAATTGTGCTTAGTACACGTTAACTTACTTTGTTTTCAGTCTATGGTTGATGAATCGGTGTGTGTGTGTGTGTGTGTGTGTGTGTTTGTGTATGGTTAAATGTAGGAGCATCTGCTTGTGGTGCTGTGGAGGGGAAGTTCATTGTTCTTGACCCTCTGAGTATAACCTAGAGGAGAGATGTCCATTTTTCTTCCTTTCCTTTCCTGTCTGTCTGTCTGTCTCTGTCTCTCTCACTCCCCATTTCTGTACGTCTTTCTCAGTCTGGGGACGGAATTCCGTGCCTCGGTGGGTTCTAGGCACACTCTCTACCACTGAGCCCCATGCTATTTAAGTTTCATACTCACCCTGAAAAACTAGAAGGCGGGCTTAAGGAACTTCTTTAAAAAGTGATGAAATGCCGATTTGGGTTCAAACAAGAAACTTCTGTCAGTTTGATAGTCTTCCCTAGTGATGGGGGAATTTTTTTCTCTCTCTCTCTCTCAATGGTAATAAATGATTTTTTTATTTGTTTGTTTTGTTTTGGTACTGGAGATCTAACGCAGGACCTTGCCCTTGCCAGACAGGCACAGCCCCCCCGAGTTATCTCCCCAGCCTGAGACAGATGATGTTCTAAAACAGCCTGTGTGGAGGGAGGGTTCAGACACTGAAAACACGAGTGAGGCAGGTGCTCAAACCTAACTGTGCTTTGTAATAGCCACTGCATCCTTGGGATTCTCTCTCCCTAGGATGGATGCAACTGCGGGTGATGCGATCTCTGCTATCTCTTTTGCCAGACCCCCAGCAAGAGGAGCTCCTCAAATCTGGGCTGAATTCGCCCTCCTCAGCAGGAACCTTGCTCTCTATCAGACGCTGATCATCACAGCTTCTTCTGAGTGAACTCTCTGTGCTCGCCCGAGAGTATTTGCTCCCGTGCAGCGCGATCGGTCCCTCATGCGGCGCTGTGGCGCCTGCGTGGAAGCGCTGCTCAAGGCCGCGCGCCGAGAGTCCAGGCTTAAAGAATGATGGCTGACGGTGGTTACAGTTCTCTCGCTACTTTATAACCAGTCACAGCCACCGGCCCTCCAGTGCCTAGGAAATACGCACTGCTTTATGAATGAGCTGTGGATCACACTTCTCATCTTTCTCCTGCTTGCTGCAGAAATAAGGAAATGGAGCTGCTGGGAACTTAGGCAGCTACCGCAGCACGGACGTGTGAAAATACGCGGAGCGGAGGGTGGAACTTCGGTTCATTTTGCAACCTCAGAAAACATCCCTATATTTTCATATACAATTAAAAATTTTCTGATTATTACTGGTAAATATTCTAATCCGCAGCATGAAAATGCAAGTACTATGAAAGTCAAAATACAGTATTGCTTGTACAAATATAGGCAAATGTGTTCTAGCAGCCCCAGCTAAAAAACTATAAGGAAAGCAAAAGCTCCAGTTAAGAACAGCAATCTCTTTCCCCTTGTGCATTTCAGATAACAACCGAGCAACAACGTGGTCCAGTTTGCTCTGGAATGTCAGTTTTCTCCTTAGTGCCCTTGAAACCAAATCCTACCCTGACTAATGGTAGGAGAGCAGAAAGCCGATTCCATAACCTCAATCTCCAGCTTGTCCCAGACCACAGATCTGGGAAAGAGTTGTCCCTTCCACATGCACAAACTTGTGTTCACTTGAAAACTCCCATTCCTGAGACCTAGCACGGTCTGGGGATTTTCCCAGCTTTAGGAGTACCACATGCGCCCTTAAAAAAGAAAATAAAATCTATTACTTTCCCGTGAAGCCGAGACCCTCGTACATACTTTAGAAATGTCTGGTTTGTAGTCAGGGCTTGCAAGGGAAGAGGTTTAATACAGGATACATAATTTAAAGGATTATTTTATAATATTCACCCAAAGAGTGAAATGCGAGAGTGCAGAAGATGTCTGCGTATTAGAGACCCAAAGAATTTAGTGGAAGGCCTGGAGCACACGACGGTGTCTCATTCCTATCGGTATGGTGGACTTGCCCCAAGAAGGCCCAAAGACCAGTGGTGGAAGCCAGAAAGCCTGTACCTGCCAGATGAGGGATTTGTCCCACCAGGCTGAAGGATCTGCACTGGAGCCAAGAAGCGACTTTCAAGGTGAAGAGCAGGGTTTCCCTGTCAAGCAGCCATTCCCAGCCGCAGTAAGGGCTCTAGATTCTCCAACGAAAACAGCCAAGTTTGCATCAGGAAAATCAGCCACAGTAAGCAGCGAGCTTCTCTTGAGAAAATCCACAGTCCCCGATTGATTCCTCCTCCCCACCAGTTCTCTGTTTATGCCTTTGGCAACAATCCTCAAGTGGGTCTTCCATGCGCGGAACCACGCTAACCCAGTTAAACTGGGCTATCCAAGTTGCCCATTAGTTAATCTACCACACCTGATAAGTCTTTGTTTTTGTTGGTGGTGGTGGTGGTGGTACCAGGGATGGAGCTCAGGTCTTTGCACTTGCAAGGCAGGCGGTGGAACCACTGAGCTAAATCCCCGGCCACACCTGAGAAGTCTTATGCTGAGGACCTTTTCTGATTTTAAAATTCAGTCTCACCGTCAGCTGTTATCTTGAAGTAATCAGTAAGAATTCAAGCTGCGGAAAAGTGACCCAAACACCAAGCACACTGAAATAGCCCCAGAAATTTACCTTGTAAAGTTCATAGATTCAGAATCTTTCTAAGCACCTAAAATAGTTGAGGTTTAAGAATTTCAAGGGGGATGGAGATGTGTAGATATAGGTGTACAAATGCACATCTGTTATAGTACATATAGTATGGCGACCATTGTAAAGGAACACGACATGAGCGTAGTCATATTGACCTGTGATTCACCCGAGCGGTGTGGACGTGCCGTCGCTATAGCAATGGGCTAGTTCAGCTGGTGGTCTGATCTATTGCCTAGCAGATGTAACCCATAATGGTTGTTATTGTTTCCCTCTGGAATGTGTGGGCGGCACTCTCGCTCCCGTGACTCCCATGCATGGAGAGTATAAAAGGAAGAGGTTCTGTAATAAAGCAAGCAAGGAACTTGAGAAGAAAGGTGTCTCCTGTCTCTCTGTCCTCGTCCTTTCAGGTTTAGGACCTGCTGGCAGGATCCTGATGACGCGGCTCGCGACAATATAGTATGTATACACACACACACACACACACACACACACACACATAATTGGTGTGGGCAATTTTAAGGAATATGAAATCCCAGAATTCTGGGAGGCTAAGACAGAAGGATCATAAGTTTAAGCCCAACCTGGACAACTGAATAACTTGGTGAGGCTCGGATTATGAAAATGAAAATAAGAAACAATAAGAATTGAAAAATCGACTGGGGGTATAGTTCAGTGCCAAGGCCCTGGATACAATTCTCAGAACTGCCTAAAAAACAAAACAAACCAACAACAAAAAAAAGAAAATGCCTTATACTTTAAATACATGTATTTGCCTATACACACCATAGTACATGTTATATATAACAGAATTAATGTAGGTGATATCGAGAAGTTGAGAACAAATGTCATTGTGAGTAGTTTAATGTACTTAATGTACATACTTTTGCACAGAGCCTCGCATCCTGACACTTCCTAAGGAAGCATATTTAAGTCAAACATGCATTCACTGTACTTAACTCATTGGGTATGATAGCTTATCCTAGGCTGCCTTAGGTGTATTCAGAGCACGCGTGTTACTTACAGTGGAGCAAAACCAGTTTTACAATAAAGTGTTGCCCACTTCCCATACACATAGAGGTGCACACTGTGTAGTCCATGTGGGATCCAAATAACACAAGACACAGTTTGCAATAGATGCTTGCAACACAGCCGAGTGCAGAGTGTGGGTCGTTTCTGCCTGTGACTGTATTTCTGACTGGGAGCTCCTGCCTACCTCTGGGAGAGATGATGGTTCTGAGAATCACAGGCTCAGGAGAGGATCAAAACTCAGCATGCAACGTACAGGTTTTACCAGATGCGCCTCACTTTTGCACCATTGTAAAGCTAGTATAGCAGCAACAGCATAAGACCCCCCAAAATCTTATGTCCATCCATGGTGCATGTCTTAGTTACTTTCTCAGCCCCGAGGCGCAGAACTCAGCACCTACAGCTCTCAGGAGGAAAGGTTTATCTGGGCTCACCTATTGTAGAGGTTTCAGTCTGTAGTTGGCTGGCTCCCAGGCAGAGCAGCATAGCAGCGGAGAAGCAGTCCATGGCATGGTGGCTGTGAGAAGCACAGAGGGATTAAGCAAGGAGGAGGGACACAGACCCTGCCAGGCCACGTCCCCAGCAACCCACCTCCTCCACCTTCCCATTTAACCTCACCTCCCAACTTCCCATTTAGCTATAAACTCATCAGTGGAGCAGTCCACCGCCCAGTGTCGTGCTTCACGATCCAATCACCTCCCCAGTGCGCCACCTACAAGCACACGAGGGTTTGGCGGAACATCTGGATGCAAACCATAGCAGCGTGTCAGGGGCCGTCTGTACCTAGGTACATGTGTGTGGTTAGGAGAAACTTGAAAGATCTTTATATGTAATATGTGTGTATATATTTATATGCAATTGTCTTGATTTGAGAGTTGTATAACAGGTAAATGAAATGGATGGATCAACTGGGCACAATGGATGTACTTTTTGTTCTTTTGTGGGCACATTTCAATTGAATGTATTTGTTTGCTGCCATCATATTAATGTATAAAGAATACCGTTTAACAAGCATATATTTCAACTCAATTTCCTGCAGCTATTTAAAATGCTGTGAAAGGCTCTTAAAGGCAATTAATTTCCATGGCTTCTTGCTCCCAGAGTAAACTAGAATGCCATTTAAAGAAAAGTAATTTGCTAGGGCTTGGTTTTTGGTTGAATAGTAAAGCTATAACTTCAAAGTCCAGAATGTACTCTATCAAGGAGCAAATCATGGTTAGTCCTGCTACAGGAAGGGGAAAAGAAATCAGGAAAACTCACAACTGAAAGGACTCAGGCTGAATCTACTCAGAATTTTCTGTCTTTCTTCTTTGATCCGTTCCCCCCCATATTATATTAAGACATGAAGGAATAACTCTAAGGACGCTTCCCATATGCATTTATGCTGTGCGACCCCATTATTTTCATTTTGTTTGTTTGTTTTGGTACCAGGGATCGAACTCAGGCGGCCCTCATTACTTTCATTTTGATAATCAAAGAAGGCCCCGAGAGCAAAGCTACAACGACACAGGTGGTTGTATTTGTTCTCTATTCTTACAGCAAATGCTTGAGATAATTAGTTTATAAGGAGAAAAGTTTTGCTCACGTGTTCAGAGGTTTCAGTTCCTTATCGATTGGCCCCTTTTCTCTGGACTTGAGGCAAGGCAGCACATCGTGGTGGGACCCTTTGGGGGACGCTGACGTTCCGAACTATAACAGATGTTTTTACATTTCTAGACTCAAGGGCCATGGTGAATGGCTTGGTGGAGGATCGCTGAGTCCGAGCCCAGTAGACCGGAGCTCCTGACTGTTGAACCTGTGTCATTGTTGAGAGAAGAGGAATCTATTCATTGGTTTCTGCGGATTTGGACTTCCTCTTCTTTGTGTGGCTCGGGGAAGAAGCCTTGCGTGAGTACCTTGTCGCTGGGATCTCAAATGCCTGCTTTGCACGGAGTTGTTTGTTTCCTGACTCAGGGTCGTGAGGACCAAGCCTCTGTCTGGCTGCATCGCAGTGTTGGCTGCACGTTCAGTCTTGGAAAGTGAGTCTGCTGAGCAGGGAAGGTTCGCACCATGCTCTCCTTCTGTGGGGCGTGAGGATTTTCCACCCGCGGTGTCTGTGTCCGCCTCCTTCTGGGTAAAGTAGGGAGAGGAGAGGCGCCCCTGGCTGACTTCTGCGTGAGGGTCAGTGCGCCTGTGGTAACACATTTTCAGGTGGGGCCAGCCCTCGGCAGGTTCACGGATCGTCTCCCCTGGTTTATGGATTAAAGCCCCTGTTTTTCAACCTCTGTGAGATTATGCAGAAAGCCTAGTGTGTTTCCTAATGGGTCCTAAAGCAAAGTTTTTCTGTCCTCTTAAAACTGCCCCAAGGCACTATCTGTTTCCTGGCCAGTCAGCAAGACTTGCGCCGTTATTTCCAATCAGTAATGCGGCCTGGATTGTATTCTTCTGCCTGTTTACTGACAAGAAAGCTGGCACCTCAAGAGATGAGGGTCCCCCAAGAGATTTAAGGCACCTTCAAAAGACTCCCCGTGCAGCAAGCAGCAGAATCAAGGCGGGATTCTGGTCCATCTGGGTTCCAAGTCCCCTTCTCGGTAATTCAGAAGAATCCACTTGGGGGGATTTGTAATGGAACCAGATACTAAATAGACCTAAGAAATGCTGTGCAAGGGCCAGGGATTTATCTCAGCGGATTGGTGGCCTGCCTTGCAAGCGCAAAGACCCGAGTTCAATCCCCGGTACAAAAAAAAAAAAAAAAAAGAAAAGCTGTGCTGTGGGAATCCTCTGTGTAGGAGATCTCCACTGTGGATCGTCAGCCCTGTAGTGAGGGCGCTGAAGAGCAGAGAATGGGGTTCGGGAACAGGTTTGTGCACCACCGGAGCCCTGTGCTTTCTGCGGTGGGTGTTGTGTAATCCTCCTGACCTCTGAACAGTCCGGGAGAGGAAGTAGTGAGGGCCTCATAGAAGTGAATAACTGTGCATTTCTTAGGGCAAAAGAGAGGTGGTTATCTCACTCAGGGCTGATACAGCTCTCTTGGGGGATCCCAGGCGAGGGCTGTGTTTTGGTGTGAAGCGCATGCCTGGAATCGGCCAGAGAAACTGCGTGGCTGAATGTCTTCCGTGACCACATGCAGCGGCAGAGGGGAGGGTGGCCTGTAGCCATACGCGCTTTGGGTTAGTGAGACGCCCTGGGACAGGGAAGAGGAAAGGGTACATGGCAGAGAAGGACCACCGAGAAAAGAGCAGGAAAGAAGGATAACGGGACTTGTAGTTTAGCAATTGCACACGGGAGTTGCAGCTATTATGACTTCTAAGAACCTTAAGAAACTCACTGCAAGGAAGAAGTAGCTTCTGGTTGGTCCGAAACCATTTCCTGACAAGGAAAGAGAAGAGCTTCCTGACCTTTTTTCTCTTTCTTTACCTCCGTGCTCCAGGCATAGAAATATCTGTAGCCACCACTGGGGGAAAGGGTGAGAAATAGAGGAGAAAGGCGGTTCTGCCTTCTGTAAGCCCTCCCTCCTAGGCTTATTAAACCGTGCCTTCCCTGGAGGTGGATTGAGGGGGCGAGAACAAGTCTTTCCTGGGGATTGAAACTCAGAGATTTAATATTGCAACAGACATTTAATCTTGAACTTTAAAGCATTCAGTGCTGAGAAATCTCTAGAGACACGTTGGAATTTTGACCCCTAGCTGGTATAAAACATTTTTGAAAAGAACAAATTCTATAGAGAGAGCCTAGGGGGTAGAATGTTGCCCGTGGATGATGTTTTTGGGTGATACTGAGTCATACTCGGTCCTGTTCAAGTACATGTCAGGCTTCACTGTGCTGGAACCCTTCCTTACTATGAAGAGTGGAAAAGATACCCTGGATACATTAAATATTCGTCATGTGAGTGCCTACCACAGGCCAGAGGCACACAAAACAATTAACAGTAAGCCCACTTTTCATCCACAGAAGAATAATGAAAACAAAGGCGCAAAATTTGTCTGTCACTTTTGTTTCTCTTATCTTTTTGACTTACTGTCTTCATGAGGTGATCAACTTATAAAGAGAGGGTAAGAGAAAATAAATAAAAATATGGAGAGCGATTTTTGTCACGGGCTCTGATTTTCCTGAAGGCGTGAGGTTGGAGGACTCCCTCTCTGTGTGTTTCATCAGTGTTTCTAAGACACCTCCCCACTCTGCTGCCATGAATCAACGTGGTAGCCACGGTTGTTGCTCAATGCCGTGGTGTTGACCAACAAAATGAATTCCTTGGGGCTCTTTGCACTGCCTTTTATGTGTAACTCACTCAGCAAACAGGCTATCTGGGCTGAGGTGCATCAAACTCTAGACAAAACATCCAAAGCATCACCCTCCTTGTTAGCACCCTGAGCTACATCCACGGTTGTTCTTGCTCAGGTGGAAAAAACATTGTCATCCCACTTTTCATGCCATGCTGTGCATCTCATAGGCCGCTTATTTGTTTCTTTGCTGTGTGTTTATAATGAATTGCTAAAGCCCACTGAGGTCAGGGAAAGGCTCTAAGTGAACTCGTGCTTTTCTTCTATTTTCTTTTTCCATGTCAGAAAGTCAGTAAGTAAGTAAAGATGAGAGTGAAGTATTCGGAGCTGGCACACAGGTCTTGCAGTGTGACTACTGGTTCTTCAAGTGGAGTTTATCTCTGATTGATATCTCAAATACGCGGGGCATGGGAGAAGGCCAATGCAGAAATGCATGCACTAGAATAACTTTTTCATGATGGATGTGTCCATGACCAACTGATGACTGTCCCGATGGCGGTGGTTGGATCTAACTACCCAGGCTGTCCAGTGATTATTCACACATCGTGAACTTCCAGGCTAGGATACTGCCCTACAACATGAGGTGATACCTTTTTGAGATCCTGAAGGAAAGGGACAGAGAACCTGAGCCTCTCAGTGAGCAGCCCTGTCTGAAAGCCATCCAAGGACTGGTGAGTGGGATTATTATTACTATGGTTTTGTTTCTCAGCTGGTAAGACATTGAGATATGACAGGAAAAGACTACTCAGAGTTATCTGATCTGTACTGTATCAAAACAAGTCAAAAGGTTTCTACTTCTTTCTCTTTCAGAACAGGTGGGGTACGAGTTAATAAAACCAACGGGAGAGCTACTTCTTAGCTGTGGGACATGGACTTCGCGGCTCTCCTCGGTGGGGCCAGTGAATGTTGGTACATTTTAATCTGTAGTGTTACATTAAAGGAAATAGCTAGAAAGCCGCCTACCGCAGTTTATCTAACAGGATTTATTTGATCTTCTGCCTGGAAACAAGATGGTCTTGAGGGAGAATAGAGCACTGACCAAATATTATTTCTTTTCTGTATTACAGCAGTGGTTTGAAAATATAAGGTTAGAGAGAGGGAGGGGGAATAAGAGAAGGAGGGAGCAAAGGAAAAGAAGAGGAGGTGGAGAGAGAGAGAGCACTCAGAAGAACCCTATATGGAAATGAACGAATACAAAGGTTCATTTGTGGTATAGCTGATTCAAAAGAGAAATTAAATCAATTAACCTATGTATTAAATATGAGAATCAGTGCTGCTGAACTAGATACAGTAAATATAGGAAAGATGTGTTTGTCATCCCACTGCAGCCTGTGAAAGACTGGAGTTTTCCTAACTTTACTTTTCATTGCTTTTCTGAAAAATGCATGTGAGAAGGAATTAGCTGTGGCACTAGTTTCCTTTTTTTTTTTTTCATTTTGGAGTTCTTTTTAAAATTTGTAAATATGAGGTTTCCAGATCTGTCATGAACACCTGAATTTAGAGGCTTGAAATTAAAAGAACAAAAGGTCCAACTTCTTTAGGGGACATAAGCATATGTCTTCAAATGTATTATGACCAGAACTGTGTTGGTTTTGTTTTAGGTTGTGGTGTGCTTACTGTTCATTACATCATTGTTCAAGATTGTGTTTGTCTCTGTAGAAGGCACTGGGCTTTCTGAGGAATGAGTATGTAATCTGCAAATTAGCCGTCAGTAGGTGTGGTGGCACAGGTCTGTCATCTCAGCACTTGGGTGGCTGAGGCAGGAGGATTGCTGTGATTTTCAGACCAGCCGGGCTCCATAGTGAGTTCGAGGGTAGCCAGAATGACATAGTGAGACTCTGTGGGGAGAGAGAGAAAGGGGGGGGGGAGAAGAAGGAGAAAGGAGGAGGAAGAGGAGGGAGGGAGGGAGACGGAAAGAGTGAGGGAGGAGACAGAGGGAGAGAGAAAGGTGGAGAAAAGAAAAGTCTAGAAGGAAAGGAAGAAAGAAAGGAGTGGTTATTGTTTTGGGAAAATTTATATTAATTATAGAAAGGAAGCAGCAGGCTCAAAATGTAACCTTTGAAATGCTTGCAGAATATAAACTGGGAAGCAAACAACAAATGCATGACTTTTTTGATCCCAAAGATAGGTGTAAAGAAATGCATGTAATCCCTTCTAGATTAAGCACACCACGTTACTGAGAGCATTATAGTAATGTTCATCGAGAATTGCGCTGTACAGTTCTTGAATACTTCTCAGTCATTGGAAGCATCATGTATCCCCTATTTGCCAATTAAATTAGATTTAATTAGATTCAATCAGAGCAGTGCTAAGAGTTCTAGTTAAAAATGATGTCACTAAACCTGCTGAAGTTATTTTATACCAAGTTTACTCCAATTTACAATCATTTACTTCGTGTGTGTTTTTGTCTCAATGAACACATGATGATGGTTGATAAAAATCCTTATGAACCAGCAGGTAGTGTGGCATTATTATTTACGAATGGAGGAATTTGCTGCCCTTCTTCAGAATGAGATTGTAACCGAACAGCTCTGATCTCAGGATGCAGAAGTATAAAAACTTTCAATGCATGAATAAAGAAAAAAACAAGTTAATAGCAATTCCATGTATTTGCAACCAAAGCTTGAACTGTAAAGGCCAGGTAGCCCTTCAAAGGTTGAATAAACAAGCATTGGAAGTTAGCAGGGTTGGGAGGTCAAACTCTAGCTCAGTGACAGAATGCCTGCTCAGTGTGTGAGAGGCCCTGGGTTCAGACTCCAGCCTCCGAAAATAAAATGAAATACAATTAAACATAAAAACCCTCGGGAGCAATCTCTAGGGTGTTGTTGTGATCGTATCTTCTCATTAAAATTTCAGCCTTGCTTGAGATTCACCCTTGTAACACTTGGCCACGGATTCAACAGGTGCTTTCCTGGTACCCGTGGGGTATAAATAACAGAGTCTGTGCCTGTGAGAAGTCTGGTGCTACCTCCAGTGTTGTCTGAGAAGGAAAACGAGCACTCCTTATGAACACAGACTGTGCTATTGTCAAGAGTAATTACACACCTATTAGGAGCAGGTGGAGGTAGACTGCAGGGACTTGCCCCCGGGCTAATTAGGAGCAGCATCCTGGACAGTGGAATTTCTTGGAAAGTCTGGAGGTGGCGTGGAGCTGGCCCAGGGTCCTGGGTCCCTTTCGGTGGTTCTAGGGTTGGAAAATTTCCAATCCAGAGAGAGCAGCGACACTGTGAGCTTCTCGTGCAGCTGGAGTCTGCCTGCTCCAGAGTTTCTCGCCTATTGAGCGCTGCGGTACTTGGGACTGGGTGACTCATTGCTGTAGGGACTATGCAGCCCTGTGGGGTGTTTTGAGTCTCTAGATGCCGGGTGACTTCTCCCTCCCCGGTGCCAACAACATTGTTCCAGTCGTGTGTTTCCAAATGTTCTTAGGCAGGTTAAATCGTCTTCCTGTTCGACAACCATTGCCCAAGAACACAGGAATGCATTTAAAATACAGAAGCTGGAGCTGCGATGGAAACCAGGGTATCTCAGCCGTGCACTGTGCACACTACGGTGGGGTCTTGCTCCGAGGTGGGGCTGACCTGGGCAGTGCTGTTGTGGAGCCGTGTCCCTCCATCCCACTCAGTACGTGGCATCAGTGCCTGTTCCCGACAGCTTTGCTATTGCATCCAAAATAACCTCAAGACGATACTGAATGTTTCCTGGGATGGTAAAGCTGCCCCTTCTTTGGAGCCCCTGAGTGGGAGACAGGCAGGAAGCAGCAGCATCTAGAGCTGTGGAGGTGTTGTGAAGACCCAATTAGGTGCCACGTCCTAATAAACCCAGCAGACTCTGAGCTCATCACCGGATGAATCTGTCAGTGAACTCCGCACCCTTATGATCAATGACTCCTCCAAAGCCCCACCTCTGGGTATTGTTGCTTTGGGGACCAAGCCTTCAACCCGTGAGGCTTCTAGGGACGTCTCGTACTCCGTATCCAACTCTCATATTCAAGTCAGTTGGGAACCAACTAACACAATTTAAAGCTCAGGTTGAACAGTCTTTGTTCATCCTGCTCAGTGCTGATCTTCATTTGATTTCACTACGGAAGTGTTCATATGGGTGGCAAGATTTTGACCAAGGTGTTCCACCTTGCACGATATAGTCATAACCTCCTTCAAAATTCCTCTGAAACCCCTCTGAATTCTTGCATAATCCTGGCTCCAAAGTCTCTCTTAAGGCTGTGAAGCTGAGATTGTAAGTGCGTGCAGCAAAGGGCCATTGTTAATCCACTGTGACTTTGGACACAGGAGTCTCTCTGCATTGTTTCTTGTTTTCCCCATGTATGGTGGTGTCATGTGTATCCATAAGTCCTCAGATAAAGCATCCATCATTGCAAACCTCCTTCCTTGTCCACTTTGACATTTGCAGTGATGTGAGAATACTCAGAAAATTAAGATCAGCCAGGAAATGTGGTCAGGAAAACTGCAGGATTTGGCTTCTATGCGTTCTTGTAAGCAGCTTCTGGCCCCTCTACCTTCTCAGCACTCACACCTAAGGGGCAAGAAATCATTAACAGGGCTAAGGATTTAGCTCAGTGGCTCTATGCCTGCCTGGCAAGCGCAAGGTCCTGAGTTCAATCCCTGGTATCGGAAAAAGAAAAAAAAATCATTAACAGAAATCTATTGGAGAACAAGATAGCCCTACCTGGGAACTTAATGACCCAGGGCCATAAGAGTAAAAGGGCATTTCTCAACTTTTGCAAGGCTAGATTCTACTAAAACAAAACAAAACTAAATTCTTACTTGGTTAGTGAAGAAGTTATTGTTTGTTTGTTTGTTTGTTTGTTTTAGTGAGCATGAATATAGTAATTCTTGTCCTTAACCATGAGAGGGATGTTCTAAGACCCTCAAGTGCCTACAGCTGGGTAGGACCAAACACACCCTACTATAAGGTGCCATAAAAGTTCCACGAATGTGTCCTCTGTCTGGAAAGAGTGAAGATATTGTTGTTTTTCATAGTGTGGTTGGCTAGGTCACTGAAACTGTCCAAAGTGACAACTCAGATAAAGAGGAATTATTGAAGATGTAGGCCAGCTTTTCTCAGCCTGGGCACAGTGGAGATTTTGAACTGGGTAATTATTTTCTTGTGGATGAGGTGGCCCAGTGCATTATGGGGTGCTGGGCAGCATCCACGGATTACTAATAGCTGATAGTTTCCTTCGAGTCCTGATAGTCATCTCTAGATGTTACTCAGTGTTCCCAGTAGATACATATGCCTCTGGTTGCTTATTTATTGTCTCAAAAGCAACTTCTAAAGAATAATAGACAGCTTTGACTTAGAGCAGGATTGAGCACCATAACTCCATCGACGTGAGAGGCCAGATTGCTACTGTGGCTCCGTTGTAGGATGTTCAGCAACAGTGCTGGGTTCTCCACGCTGGATTCCGGGGACGCTGCCCACAAGTTGTGATACTTCACGCTATCTCCCAAGACTGCCAAGTGCCTCTGGGGACAGCGAAACATTTCCTGTTGAGAACCAGAGTTAGACTCATGCTGCGGTCCACAGAGTTGCGTTTCTGTAACTTCGTATGCTGCTGTGTGTTGTACAGCGAGCCGCTTCTCTGCTACTTCACATCCTTCATTCTTCAGGTCACCCCCGTGAGAGGGAGGTTTGTGGGTTCCGTTTTATAGGGGCAGAACTAAGCCTGAGCTTCTGTAAGAATGTGTGGATGACGTCAGAGCCACAGTTTTGTCTCTGGCCCGCATAGTGTCATGCACCCCGGGTTGACTCATGCGCAGCGGTGTTCAAAGCCGTTGGGTCAGATCACATAATTTCCAAATTCCTCCGCCGCCTGCATCTCCACAGTCAGCAATTTGAAATGGGCCCCGGGAACTTCTGACTGCAGGAATCCAAGTGACAGATCAATTAGTTAGCCTGGGAGGTGCCAGGCACGGGTGCCTAGAACTCACGCACACTGCCTGAGTCAGAAGGTTTTTAGCAGGAAGTGGCAGGGATCCAGGGTTGCCTTGCTCTGGCTTGGCGAGGGATTCTTTCTTACTTATTTATTTTAGATTGCAAAAGAGAAAGCTGGGGAACAGGAACATCTGCCTCGAAGACAAGTTGGAAACTGTTTATTAGTCTGATTGACACGATAATGGAGCTACCATCTGAGACGACTGCCTGAAAACCACCGCTGCATTGGAAAACACTGACATTCTGGTTACATTCCACATGCCAGTCATATCTTAAACCAGCCAGTCTATCTTTCTATCTGTCCATCAGTCCATCCATCCGTCCATCCTGTTCATCTATCCATCTATCGAATCATACATCCATCCAACCATCGGTCCATTCTGTCATCTCTCCGTCCATCCATCCTTCCATCCCTCCATCCCTCCACCCACCCATCCATCACACCCATCCATTTGTCTATAAGAGTAGATCCTATGGTTGTTACCCATCACCACATTCCAAATTAGCACAAACTTGGGCATTTAAAAATACCATTGATGACTTTGTAATGAATGTGGGTCAGACTTCCGACCGCGGCTGAGCTCAAGGTCTTCTTCCAGGATCATTCATGTTGTGGCAGAATCTGGGTCCTTGCTTTTGCACAAAGAAGCCCTAATCTTCCTGAGACCTACCACTTCTCACCGTAAGCATTTCACAGTACAGCTGTCTGCTAGATTAGGGCCAGTAGGACACACTTTCTTCTACCTGAGCCTGTGTTTCAAGACCTCACCTGACTAGACAGGGTCCACTCTAGTGTCTTCTTCTCTTGTGATGGACATAAAGTCAACCAGTGAGGGGACTTAAGGGCAATGTTAGAATCCTATCACTTTTGCCTTACACTGTTCATTAGAAACAAATCAAAGTTTCCACCCTCAGTCAAGAGAAGGGTGTGACACAAAGGCTTTGGTACCTCAGGCTGGATGAAAGGAACTATTATTAAATGTTCATTTAGAGGCATTTGGGTCCATTCACCATGTTGCTAAACGCACCCATCACTCATCTAGTTCCAGAGCATTTTCCTGAACACCTCCCAAGCAGCACTGTACCCTTTAGCATTTAGCCCAGTTTCATTCCTTCTCACATCCGTAGGAAGCCACTCATCTGCTTTCTGTTCTTCAGTGGGTTTGCCTTTTGAGAACCATTCCCTCTAAATGGATCATATGCTGTGTGACCTTTTGTGTTTGGCTTCTTTTGCTCGGCACATTGTTTCTGAGGTTCCCGACAGTGCCCCGTGTCTTTTCATGGCTAGGTGGAGTTCCGTTGTACCGTGGCCCACATTCTGTTCACCCAGTCACCCACTGGTGAGTACTTGGGGTGGCATCCAACTTTTGGCTGTCATGAATGGTACTGCTACGGACCCAGCTGGACAAGTCCATGCTGGATTCCGTGGCTTCAATAACGGAGGGAAAATATACCTAGTAGTACACAGTGAGTCGTAGAGTAATTCTGTTTACCTCCATGAGAGACCTCCGTACTGTTTTCCACGGCAAGTTTTACTCTTGCTTTAATTTGTTAAGTCCTTCTCTTTGGCACTTTTCTCTACTTTGGTTGTGTAAGCAAGAGAAGTGAAATTACAGTTTCTCCTGTCAGAATTTGTGCTGAGAAGCAAGTAGGCTTTGTTGTTTTTTTTTTTTTAGTTTATGTTTGAGGTACACAGCAATTATATTTATGTTAGGGAATTGGTACAAACGAATACTGCCTCTTAATCCTTTTTATTTTCCATTCCCTCCTCACCCTCTCGTCTTCCTCAATCCCCAGACTCTCTTCCCATCTGCACAATGTCCACCTCCCTGTTTCCTATCATCTATCTTTTATTTTGCTCTTTAAATTATTTATGTGTTCGGTTCCTCATGTAAGATAAATCATGAGCTATTTAACCTACTTTGTCTGATTTATTACACTAAGTTCTTATGGAGTCAGTCCTGGAAAACAAAAATGCTGGTGAGCTGAAGGGGAAAAAAACCCTTCTCTATTGTTGGTGGGGACATGAAGTGATACAACCATTATAGAAATCAGTATGGAGATTCTTTTAAAAAAAAAAACAACCCTGAAAATAGAAAGACTACCTCTTCTGAATATCTTCCTACAAGAGTTAAAGACATTCTTTACTGAGATCCACGCAGACCCATGTTTATAGCAGCATGACTCACAATAGATAAATCTTGGAAGCAGACTCTATGTCCATGCACAGATGAGTGGATAAAGAAAATATGATATTTATGCATGGTAGAGTATGACTCTGCCATGAAGAAGAGTAAACTTGAGCCATTCTAGGAAAATAGATGCACCTACAGATCCTAATGCTGCTCTTAGCTCTTGGAGGCAGGCTCGGCAGAGCCTCAGTTTCCATATTAGCATTTGTGAGTCTTGTTTCTGTCCGCCCTGCCGACCTTTGGGAAAGGCAGTATCTAAGTCAGGTTTGATCAGGTGTGGAAAAACTCAGAATATCACCAGGATGACGGTGTGTGTGTATGTGTGTATGTGTATGTATGTGAGTGGTTCCTTTACGTTGTGGCTGCAGGTCACACCACCTATTGGTAGCTCTCCGCCCAAGGCATCAAAAGTCCACAGGACTAAATGTGCATTCCGTAGGCTCACATCCTGGGAGTTTCTGAGCTAAGTCTGCTTCTCTGTCGGAATTGATCTCTTGGGCTGGAGGATAGCGAGGTTGATGGGGACTCTGTGCTCCCCAAGGGGGGTTCTTTAGCCACCTGGCCCCTCTCTTCTCTCTAAACCCTCCTGAACCCACAAGATGTCTACTTTAGCCTCAGCCTGCCCTGGTCCAGGGGCAGAAGTAGACAGAGGATTGTAGATATGGTCCATTACCTATGAATATCCAAATTTCAAAGGCCAATAACTTGTGAATAGGCAAATTCTGATGGCCAATCACTTATAAATATCCAAATTTCAAAGACCAGTCACCTATGACTATTCAGATTTAGATGACCAATCACCTATGAATAGTCAAATTCTGAGGGCCAATCTCCTTTAAATATTTAAATTCTCTTTGCGGAGGAGCTGTTATCTTCGGGTTGAAAATACAAGCCTCCTTGAGTAGCTTCAGGGAATTGATTTTTTTTTTAATTTAGTCTATTGCTACATTTTAGGTGTACAGTACAGTTACATTCATTGTTGGGTTCTTGTACCTCTACATGACAGGTCTTGGTTCTCATTTTTTCCCCTTGTCCCTGCCCTCTCTTCACCCCCTCCTCCCCTCCCCATTTACAAACACTTTATTTCCATCTTTTCATTTGCTCACATTTTTTTTTCTTTTCCCTTATTACCCTTCCCCTACCCATCCCACCTTCCATATACCTTTAGCCCTTTTCTTCCCATTTCACAATGTCAGTTATCTCATTAGGATCTTATGTACTATTACAGTTTATTCACAGCAGAGAAACTATTCGGTATTTACACATGTGTGACTTAATGATTTCACTTAGGAGTATATCCTCAATATGTATCCATTTTCCTATGAATGAATTAATCTAATAGGGAATTGATTTTAAAGCATTGCTTCTCCCTCTTAGATACCAAAATCTACAAATGCTCCTGTCCCTCGTTAAAAAAGAAAACAAAACAAAACAAAAAAAAACTATCATTTATACCAAACCGGTACATATCCTTCTGTGTGCTTTAAATCATGTTTAGATGAAGTATAATTCCTGACGTGATGTAAAAGTTCTGCCTATCGTTGTTACATTGTATTGTCTAGGGAATAATAGCAAGGTCTGTGTGTGCTCAGCACACATGCAGTCTGCTTTTTCTTTTCGAATGTTTTCAATCTGCACTTGGTTGAATCTGCAGATGTAAAACCAGCTGAGATCCAGAGGGCTGACTATACTAATTCAAGAGTAGAAAGAGCCTGTCGTGCCAAGCATGCTGGTGCATACCTGTCGTCTCAACTTCTCTGAGGCGGACACTGGAGGATTACGAATTCAAGGCCAGCCTGGCCAACTTAGACCTTGATTCAAAACAAAACAGGGTTATCAATGTCCCTCGGTCCTAGAGTGCTTGCCTAGAATGCAGAAGTCCTTGAGTTCGGTTCCACAACTAGAAAAATAAAGAAATAAGTGAAAGAAAGACATCTCATGTGCCCCCAGCTATTGTACAGTATACCTACCACCAAGATGTCTAATGTCATTTCCATTCCTGTGATTTCTAAACTAGCTGTGTATTTAATATGTGCACCTTTGAAACAAAATGAACCTTGCACATAAGATTACTCTTTGAGCCTAATCGTGTTTTGCTAGGTTCAGAGGTGACCTTTGGAGGAGCAAAATCAACTTGGCCTAAGTAAGCATTAGCCCTCCCGTGGATCATTTGGGTAACTTGTCTGTGCCTGCTAATAAGCATAACAATTGTTTATTAACCAATTTGCTTAGAATCCTGCCAAAGGTTATTCTAGGGTATCCTTTTTACTTTTTTCATAATAAGGTTTTAGAATTCTCTTTCTTCAACTCAACTTATGCCCTTTTAATGCGCTGTAAAGATGGTGCGGAGAGGAGGCATGAGACCATCCCAGCAGGCTGGTGAAGGCAAGGAGGCACAGACTCAATTCACCTGAGCAGAGCTGGATGGATGGCAGGCAAGAGGCCATTAGCCCCGAACAAAGAAAAAACAGAAAGCTTTAGAAGGCATTGGAAGAGAGGTCTGGCACGTCTATCACATAGAGTGATCAGAACAAGTATTTGTGGTCCATGTAGCGATCAAGGCAGGTGTGTGGATGTTGTCAGGTGACTTAGCATTGAAAGGTTTTGTATGGTGTGTGTGTGTGTGTGTGTGTGTGTGTGTGTGTGATCTTTTCAAACTGTCGCTTGGAATTAAAGAGCATATTCATTAACTATTTCACATCCAGGTCAAGCCAGACGTGCGCTAATACCAACCTGAAAGAATTTTACATAGGTTATATAATTACTTATTTATAATGTCATCATGAACATCATCGAGGGAAGAAAACGCTTGTACTTCACTAACTGCTTCTTCCCGCTCTGTTTCAAGGACACAGATTCTGCCTTGGAACCTCTTTCCACGCCGTCGAAGGCCACAAGCTAACGTGAAATTGTCACATTCATAGACACGGGCTTGGAAATAGGGCTTTCAGTTCCCTTTACATTCACATTACAACAATAATTGAATTTAAGTTGATGTGATTGGAGATAATTAGAATTTACTCTTCACAACCTGTCTACAATGAAAATGTTTTGATTAAAATCCTCCACCATTACACGACCAGTTCTATATTTTAGGCTCTGACATGTTGCGTGAACATTTTTCTTCTGAATTGACAGATACTATTTTCTCTCATTACACTGAGTTCTGTGTACTCTCACTCACAGATATAGATATGATGGCAGTCAAAATAATTCAATCCAGTATTTCTAAGTGTTTATCTTCTTAACTTAAAATATTTACCAGAAAGATGTAGCTACGCGATGTAATAGAAAATTAAAATTGATTTTTGTACACTTTTCTGCATTGCTGGAAGTACTGTTTCTACACTTCAAATCAAGTAATGATTCTACACTTTGCCCTCCTAAATATATCACAAGAAAGAGGAGGAGGAAGGAAACGAAGAAAGAAGTTGAAGCACTAAGAGATGGAAGGGGATCAGGTAGTCGCTAGTATGATGGCAACAATCTTGAAGATACTGGTTTTCCTGGATATCTCACCAAAAATGATAACCGTGGTCAGTTGATGGTCTCTAAGAGCATCAGGTTTTTAGAGCTAAAATAGGATTAATAAGTGTCACTGTGGGGCCCCTGGATGTCCACAGTGCTTTGAAGACATATCACTCCCACACCAGCCCACTTTCATTGGAGTGTAAACCATCTTGGTTTCAGGATGTTACATTGGTGAACTTGGATCTCAGTCATCTCCTAGCTTTCCATCTTTTTCTCATATATGAGTCAAATTCTGTTGCTTCTCTCTGTTTCTCGCATCTCCCTCCTCCTCTGAGCTTTGTACTGAGACATTGGCTTTTATCAACCCCGCGTGTTCTCCATGCTGCGTGACTTTCTCAGGACTTGGTTAAGGGCATTGCAGCTCAGGGTCTGTCCTTTGTCATACGATCTCTCTCCTGCACCTCAAAAGGATTATGGTAGTTGCTCTCCTAACAAAAGACCGGATGGACAAGAGAAAGGCATGAGAGATTTATTTAATCATAGTTGTATATGATGTCACGGTCAGTCTTGATTTCTGTCAATCTGACTGGCTTGAGAGATAGCCATGGGATTAGTAAAACACTCTTCTGGCTGTGTCTGAGTGGGCCACGGGGGCATGACACTGGGGACAATATCCAGTTCCAGGCCCCTTCCCTCTCGGGTGTTGTTCACCAGCACTACTTCTGGCCTCCAGCATCTGAGCAGCTGAGCTGGCCCCACCCTTCCTCCACGATTACTTTTTCCCTGGAGCCCCACAACCATGGATTCAAGCTTCTGAAACTGAGCCAAATAAGCTGCTCCTCTTGAAGTTGTGACTGTCAAGTATTTTGTCCCAGCATTAGAATGCTGACCAACACACATCACACAGAAGCATTTGGATCCCAAAGATACAGGGTGATCCACAGATCCTTCTGCCGCATGAACAGCCGTGCCGAAAACGGATTGGACAAAAAGAGACCGAGACAATCAATGCCAGTGAGGGATGGCAACCGGCCAGCCAGGGGCATCTGCTCAGTGTCCGCCTGGCTTCTCCCACACAGTATTTCTTCGCCGCAGGTGTGGAACAGAGCAGGGCCCTTTCTGGAGTCGGAGCCTTATGACCTAAAATCCAATGAAGTGAACAGCAGGGTTCCTTTATGCCAGCCTTTGCACATAAGGTGGGAGGAGGTAAGACATGGGTCTGGTGTGGGGAAAGGAGATTCTCCTTTCCAGGAGGTACTTTGGGGAGGATGAATTCTAGTTACTTTTCTTTTTAATTAATGTATTACGAGTTCACGCTTGCGGTACATGATGCTTATATTCCTTGTGCGGAGTTGGTACAGCCACATAGTGCGTCTTAGTTCCTTTCTTCTCCCTCTTTCCCTCCTCTCCCAACATTTCTTTTTTTTGGGGGGGCGGTACCGGGGATTGAAATCGGGTCCTTGTGCTTGCAAGGCAGGCAGCAGAACCACGGAGCTATATCCCCGGCCCCTCCCTCCATTTCTTTGAGAAAAATCTATCACCCTGTTCCCTATTGCCTATCTTTTTGTTTGCTCTTTTATTTACACTTTGAGTTTCTTGTATACGAGAAACCATGTGACACTTAAGCCTGTGCCTCTGATTTATTTCTTTTAACGCTGTGGTCTGAAGGTGCATCCGTTTTCCTTCAAGCGATTCATTTACTCTTCTTTATGGGACAGTGGTACTCCCATGTGTGTAAACAGCAGTACTTTCTTTATCCGGTCCTGTGTTAGTGGATGTCTAACCTGCCTCCACGATTTAGTTGTTAGGAGTCGTGTTGCTATGAACATGGGCGCTCACCCATCACTGTCATAAGATGTCTTTAACCAGAATCCTGGTTTCCGAGGCTTTCCTCCTGGGAGATTGTAGGGTGAGAAACGGGAAGGAAAAGGGGGTGAGAATGATTGCTTACGAGGATTCATTTGGTGGTAGGAGCTTCTGAGAGTCAGTTTCACCCCGGAAAATATTGCCACCCACCCTGAAAGTGACCTGACAGAGCCTGTGTACCTTCCGTTGTCTGCGCTGCAGACCAGCTGGGAAACTGTCCGTGGAAACATCCGTTGTAACAGGCCGCAAGGTCTTTTCCGTGGGCACTGTGGCTGTGTGTATTAACTTCACATTTTAGTAGGATTTCGGTCACAGCAGCATAAGCTGAAGAAGGTTGACCTCCGTGGCCAATAGGAGAAAATTCAGTCCCATCAACGACTGTACATTTAACACCAAGAAAGGAAAAGAGTAAGCTGGCATGGTAGCACATGCCTGAAATCCTGGCACTGTGAGAGGCTGAGGCACAGGGATCCCCATTTTAAATGCAGCCTGTACAACTGAGCGGAAGCTTGTGCCAGAAATAAAAATAAATGAATAAATCAAAGGGGCTGGGGGGGAGCTCACTGTGAAGGCACTGAGATTAATTCCTACTTTAAATTTTTTTTTTTCTCATTGAGTTTATTGGTACATTTGAGGTACACAGTACAGTTACATTCATCATTGGGATATTGTACCTTTACATGATGGATCTTGCTTCTTATTTTATCCCCGTTCCCCTACCCTCCCTTCACCCCCTCCACCCCTAAAAAAGAAAAGAAAAAGGGTTAGGAAGAGAATCAGATATGTAAGATACAACTCTAGATTACCGTCTCTCTTCCTCAAAATGTGTAATCTAATATGTACGTAGAGTTCCACTTTCTTTTTCCTCCATCAGTGATTTTGATGACAAGCATCTTTACAACATTTGTTTGTTTGCATTTCATTTAATTCTCCCACTGGTATACTCCATGGCTTTTATCGAATTAGAAGATTGGCAGAGCATCGCTGGAAATCATTTTAGAACGTTCCTACAACCCCAGCGAGACCCTTCACCTGCAGTCCTGTGAAACCTGGCCCTTATCCCCTGCCTGCGTGGATTTCAAGAGTCAGGTTCCTGTAGGTCTTATTGGGTTTCCTTAACCCCTGGGCCTGGAGATGTTGTCCCCTCCCTCCTGGGGTTTTGATGACCCTCAGATTATATCCCCCTGGTGTATAACCCTATCATCGGTGTCTTGAAGGACTCAGGACTGACTCGGACACGAGCAGATGCATTGCCCACATTTTGTGAATCTCCATGCCGTCTCTCCTTTTACTTTGGTGCTGATCTGTTATCTGACTTGGCTCTGAGTCATGTGACCTCTCTTCTGCTACTTGATCTCTTTCCTCACCTCTAATCATGGTCATTTTCTAAGAATTGCCTCTGAAATTATTTCCACTCCTTAGGCCCTCAGGAATATTTCCTTTATTGCAGTAAGCCAACATCTGTCATTATTTTGTATCTCCGGCTGCTGTCATTTGAACACATGCATAATAATTTAAGAAGTCCTAGTTAATTTAAGAAGTCCTAGTTAATAATTTAAGAAGTCCTAGTTAAGAAGTCCTAGAAGTCCTAGTTAATTTAAGAAGTCCTAGTTAACTTTAAGAAGTCCTAGTTACAGAATACTGGCAAATCACACTGTTTTTTTTAAAAAGACTGTAACCAAACTCTAAATCGAGACATGGAATCATATGCACTATTGTAGGGTAAAGGTTTTTTAAAGAGAAAGAAAATCCAGAGTGATGTGATTGGGGAGTATCCCCTAGCCCCTCAGGCCTGCTGCAGACAATGAATAATGAGCTCTAACCTACACTAAGAAAATTGATACAGAGGCCTGATCTATTGGTGCTGGGAGAATTGTAGCCACAGGGCATCTGCTAGAAATCTCGCTCAGCTCAAAGCCTAATATCCAACAGACTCGTTTCTTTCTGGAAACTTCATCCTGTAGCAGCTAGCGTGTCAAACGAGCCGTGATGAGCGAGGGTGTCTTGGCTGCTAAAGACTAGATGATTGAATCCAGGAAGAAGAAGTTGTGCAACTTTAAAATCTGTGAAAGTAAATGAGTGGCACTGTCCAGTGTGTGTTGGGGTTTGGCAAACTAGAGTTCTTTAAGTTGTTAGGATAAAAATACAGATAGCATCTCCTGGCGGGGTACTGTAACTAAGATGTACCATACAGTGGTTTCCTCTTATGTAAAATGGTAAGCAAATAAATACCATGGTAGATTATGCAGGTTGGAGAATCACTCATCCAAAATGTTCAAAGGTTCAGATTTTGGTTTTGAACTTTGGCTGTTTTGGGTTTTTTTTTTTTTTTTTTGGTTTTTTGGGGGGTTTTTTTGGTACCAGGAATTGAACTTGGGACCTTGCCCTTGCGAGGCAGGTAGCGGAACCCCTGAGCTATTTCCCCGGGCCTTGTTGTTTGAACTTTGGAACCTATAATGACACATTTTTGGGAGCGAACCCAAGTCTAAGCATGAGATTTATTTCTGTTTCATTTAAACCTAATGCCTATGGGCTAAAGATAATGCCATGTAGTCTTTTAAGTAATTTTGTGCATGAAGCACAGGTTAGTGTTGTAGACATTTCCGCATGAGGCATCGTGCCAACACTCAAAACATTTGCTCAGCTAGGTGTCCCGATCATCTGGTCTACCCACTGGAAGCATTGCCATCCATCTCTCCCGTCCCTTTATCCAGGTAGACATCCACCTGAATGGAATACTATTTCAATTGACCTCCTCTCTATCTCCAGAACCATGGCCTATCAGTCAATCCTGACGACCTTTAACAACAACATACTACTCGGATGCATGGAATAAACATGGCCTGTGACCACCCCAGCCCTTGTTTTGTGGTGAGAGGCCATGTGTTTCTTTCCAGGGATCCTAGCAAACTCACACTTTGGTGGACCTGTCCAGTTGCCCATCCACACTGAAGTTTCGAATTGTCATTCAGGCATTCCAGCAGGCTTCCCCAGCCCAAGGTGAGATATGTGGGAAAGCGGGAGGGTGACTATAAAAGAATTGGATTTAAGAAATCAGTTTGAAAAATCAGGCATCCCCAGGCAGGTTGGTTTGGGGGCAGAAGCTAAGTGGATATTGAAGGTATAGAAATGATTCCCCGCCAAGCCTCATGGGCTTACTCCATTGACAGGTCTTCTGGTATCTCAGGAAACCATTTGGAAACCAGTGGCTTACACCATTTTAATTGGCTTCTCCTTGGACCCATTTTATGTAAAACCCCTTTTAATCTACAAGCGCCCAATTTTGTGCCTGTGAGAACAATTTTTTCGCAATGTATTATGTCATAGTCCTTTAAAAATCAACTTTATCTGACTGTGGAAACCGTTAGCCTTGCTTCTTTGGGATAATTCAGGATAACTTCCCCATCTTCAGATCGTTCTTTTAGCCACATGGGCAAAGTCCGTTTTGCCAGAGGAAAAAACTTACTATCAGGATCATGGTGCCGGGATGAGGATGTCTTTTGGGGACCTTATTCTGTGTTGCACACATGGATTCCATTGGTGTTGACTGTAAGCACGGACTTTGATCAGAATCTTTGGGGAACACAGCAATTCAGGAATTGGTAAATAATAAATAACATTTTTTTGCTAAAATGATATCATACCAATAATTTTATATATTATACAAAATTATAATTATACAAATATTTGCTCTGTTCATAAAGAAATAATTGAGAACATGAACTTTTCCTGCTACCCTACCATGGACTGATATCATACAACAGAGACTTTTGGCTATAATTGACATACTGGCATCAATTCAGGGATACCCGGGGGATTTAAGGAGATGCAAAGTTTATTGTGCAATAAGTGAATTCCGTGATCACAGGCCACATAAATAAAATCAGACATTTCTTCATCCTGATTGGGCTTTACCAGGAAAATTAAATAAGTGCTCCCCTTCTGTGAGTTTCCCGAGCTTCAATACTGAGACGTACAACTCTATTTGATGATTCTGTCCTTTGGAGTTTATCTGATTGTTTTCAGTTAAGCTCAGTTGGAGCAAATGATGCCTTGCTACAGATACAGTAAAGAGATTGAGCTGCTGATGGTTTCTGTTGCTTAGTGCCTGTTGGCATGGAGCTTGGTCCACTGTGGGTCGGCTTGGTCTCACGGTGTGTCTTCTGTCATGATGATTCAACTTGATTATCAAATTGAATAGGTTGCAAAATATCAAGGTGATGAGTAAGGCATTCTTGTGGGAGTGGCTGTAGGAGGGGTGTTTCCAGGGATGCCTGGCATGTGGGACAGCAAGCTTAGGGGGAGGACTTCTCTGGATGTGAGGGTCCCAGCCAGAAAAGTGAGTTGAACAAAGGTAGAAGAAGAAAGCTTCCCGGCATGGTCTCTCCATCCTCCTCCTCCTGATCCTCTTCTCCTTCTTCCTCTTTTCCTTCTCCTTCTTATTTTATCCCCCCTCTCCTCCCTCCCTTTTTCTCTTTCTCTCCCTTCTTTGCTCCCTTCTTCCTTCCTGGTTCCATAACGTGAGCATCCTTCCTCCACCCTTCGCCTCTGCTGTGCTCTTTCTGCCTCAGAGCCAGCCACCCACTGACTGAAACCCCTGAGATGGTGAACCCGAATAACCCTTTCCTCTTTCAAGTTGATTTGTGCCAGTCATTCTGACGTAGTGATCGAAAGATGACTAACACACCTTTCATCCTTCGTTTTACTCCCTCGGTTGGGTTCCTCACTGCAGTCTATGAACGTCATGAAAGGATGACTTCCTGAAAATTTCTCTCTATTCTAAATCCTTTTGAGTAAAACATTCTCCTGAACTGTCTCTCCTTTTTCTTCTCATACATCTCAAGAAAGTCATAACTGGATTTCCCAGATCCTTCATCCTTTGAGTTCTTCCCTATTCTGTGGATCTTTCTATGTGGCACAATTATTCTTTATTTTCAAAATGGGGTCGAGAGTCAGGCGAGGTGGTGCATTCCTGTAATCCCAGCACTCGGGAGGCCGAGGCAGGAGGATCACTGTGAGTTCAAGACCAGCCTGGGCTACATAGTGAGTTTCAGGTCAGTCTCAACTACATAGTGAGACCCTGTCTCAAAAAACTAACCAACCAACCAACCAACCAACAAACAAACAAAAATCAAAATCAGGGGTCAGTGAGACAACAGGAAACACCAGCATTGCTATCTGTTACAGCCATTTCTTTAAATATAAAGTGTCTAACAATTACCCACTGGCCATCATGACTGTCAATATCTGTTGGTCATTGTGACTTGCCATATTTGTTGGCCATAATGACTGGCCATGTCTAAGAGATTCAGAACTTTCACTTCAGTTGAACTGCTGAGACACAGAGTATAAAATGGTAGTTTGCCAGGGGCTGAGGGATGGGGACGGTGTTGGTCAAAAGGAGGAGGTTTGGCTGGAGAAATAAGTTTGAGGCATCTGTGGTATAACATGGTTATTATGGGTTAGGAATAGCATATGTAGTCTTCAAAACTACCGAGATATTCTAGACACAAAAAATAAGTACCTGGGGCAGCGGATTTTGTTCAGTGGCACTGTGCCTAGCTTGCAAGCACACAATCCTGAGTTTGATTCCTGGTACCAAGAGAAAAAAAATAGTACCTAAGAAGATGGATGTTAATTAGCTTGATTAGCCATTTGAAAATGTAGACCTCTATCAGAATGTCAAACACACACACACATACACACACACCACATTTATGTTACTCTTACTTGTCTACTATGGCTTCATTTTTAAAAATTAAAAAATAGATATCTCCTCCTGTATTCTGCTCCTTGGGGCAAGGCAACATGGTTTATGGGTCTTGGGGACGTGAAATCCTATCAAGGTATGAATTTAATGAATGTGATTGCATTTCGGGAGGGCATTGTCAAATATTAGGTAATTTATAAAAGTCATCACCTGAGAGAGCTAGCAAGCTCCATATATTCTCCCAGCCACCCAACATTAATAATTTTACATGAAAAGCATGTAATTATGAATTTCTCTGTAAGTCGGTGCTTAAAATCCACACTCCAAAGTTGACAAACTGCTCTCATAAGTCAAACACCACTTATCAACCTGTTACTGGTGAGGAAAGCCCAAAGCTATTTCTCTTGGATGGAGACTTTGCAAGTCCCATAATTCAAACATGCTGTGTTAAAGAGGGGGGTGTGTGATGTCCATGAAGGAAACCATACTGGTTTTGGCAGGGTAAACTACCAAGCCTAATAAATCAAAGGATGTGGATTCTATCCCATGGTACATTCAGAAACCAAAAGTGTCAGTTAACCATTTTTTGCTTTTCAAGTTCTATAAATATTTGTTAATTCAGTACTTTCAAATTTTTAGCATGAAACGTTAAGTATTTGAAGACCAACATTTTTATTGCTTTGTGTCAGAGACCTTTGAACTCTAACAGTTCCTTATAAAATACAGTTTTTGTTATCATTAATCTCTCTACTGTGCTTTTGAATACTATAGCATTTTCCTCTTCTCTAATTTTTTTTTTTTAATGAAGAAGATTCATTTAGCCCTCCAACATTAGGGTCGCATAGCTAATATTTAACCAGTTGTGAGGTAATACCTTCCCAAAAAGAAATGAAATTGTTAATTAGGGGGAAGAGTGTAGTTATACCTCTACTGAACATGTGCAAGCTTTTCTCTTGTCATTGTTTCATAAACAGCACAGTGTCACAGCTATTCACATAGCATTTACCTTATACTGTCAGTGTCTAGTTGAAGAGAGGAGAGAAGATGTATAGCTATTGCATGTAAGCATGCTTTGGATGTCAGCTACCTACTGCTGTTGTCGTCAAATGTTCCATGCCGGACTTCCTGAAATCCCACCCCACTGAACCTGCTAATGAATAATGCTACGTTGACCTTCAACTTCAGTGAGGTCCTCTCTGTGGCAATAGCTTTTGCAATAGAAGCAAGAATGATTTGAGCTCTAGCTGTGACCTTGAATCCAGCACAGAGCTTTTTACCTGTAATGGCCAAAGCAGTCTTTTCACAAATACAATCTGTTCCTGGAAAGTAGGGTAAATATATTAGATAGAGGAGTTCTCAGAAAACAAATACATGCATATAGACTTTTCACCCTTCCCAGGCTGAGACAGGAAAAAAAAAAAAAAAAAGAAAGGAGAATCTCTGTGAAAACCCTGAGCCCTACATCACCTCCAGTTGTTTGGTTCCTTAGGTCCTGAGGCTCCATGGGGATGAATAGGGAACCCCCGTTCATTCTTACAAAGTTGTATGCATTGGTTTGACTATTGCTCCCCTCCCCCAAGAAAAATCGATGTCAAACCCAGAACCGTGAAATGTGACCTTATTTGGAAACAAGGTTGTTGCACATATAAACTGGTAAAATTAAAGTAAGGTCATGCTGGAGTAAGTTGGACCCTTGACCCATTCTGTTTTCTGTTGCTAAGAATAATGTTTCACATTGTGGGTAATTGATTAAGTGAAAAGAATTTCTTTGACCCATGGGTCTAGAAGCTGAAGGTCAGGAGTCTTTATTTGATGACGGACTTCTTGCTAGTGAATGACCTACCGCACCTTGCTCGCACAATAAATCTACTCCTGAGATAAGCCCTTAACCTACCAATCTGTTAATCTGTTAGTAGAAGGAATGTGTCGTAGAAGGAATCATTATGTGGGTAGAGCCCTAATAGCTTCTAAAGGCCTCACAAGGTGACATGGGGGTTAAATTTCAACGTCTGTCTTGGAGGGGATAAGCTGTATTCTGGCCACAGCAAACATGAAGTTAAGAAGAGGTCATGGAAGAGTCGTAAGAGGTCATAAGAAGAGTGGAGCGAGGGAGGCCCTTCGTCCAGTATGATGAGCGTTCTTAAGAGCAGGAAGACATGAGACTCGTAGGCCGGTACTCCCAGAGGGAGTGAAGACTTGCAGAGAGAATGCTGTACTGCAACAGTGGCCAAGATTTGAGCGGTGAATCTCTGAACCAAAGAATCTCAAGGAGGACCAGATTTCACATATAAGCTTAGAGTTTACTCGACCGTTTATTTTTCCACATGTATGCATGTGGGTATACATAAGACATACTTCTGTAGAACTAGTTACTGGTATGTCTGTGTTAAACTGAAACCCTGAGGCATTTCATAATGAATCGGGAGATACCTCCAGAACTCACTCTACAAAAAATTTGGACAGCCAACCTATGAAACATTTTGTTTCACTTCCCTCGCTGATATGCCAAACTTTAGGGGATGATGGAGATGAGATTATGATGATGTGGCATGCATGGAAAGAACTGCACAGTCTGTTTAGGGAAACGAGAGCAAAACCGCTCCCCTAAGATCACATGTTGGAGCTTGAGCTCTGCTGATTCCAGATCTAGGGTTGTGTACTGGCTGTGGTTCACGATGTTGCATAATAATTGCATTACCGATGCAGATTTGCAAATAAAGCCATTTCCGTTTGCTCCATATGAAAAAGAATCGTCCAGTGTTAGAAATAGCCTTTCATTTGTGATTTTGAAATGTCACATCACCAAGTGTCCCTTTGCAAATAGCAGTGCCCTTTGCCTAAATTGAAGGCAGTTAACAAGTCTTCCATCTTGAGCCAGCCAAATGAGTAAGTACCTCAGGGAACAAGTCTACTCCTTTGGCACTTGTGAAATGAAGACACAGGGAAGGGAAAGCAACAGAGAATATACTGTTTGAATTTTTTTTTCCTCATTGGATCAGCATCCATTTTCCTTTTCTTTTTCTTTCTTTCTGTATTTTCCTCTAGTACTGGTCTTTGCACTGGGCTACATCCCTAGCCATTTTTATTTTTCTCTTGAAGACAAGTGTCTTGCTAAATTACTCAGGCTGGCCATGAACTTGTGATCTTCCTACCTCAGTCTTCTATGGAGTTGGGATTACAGTATGCACAGCCACACCTGGTTTAGGGATTTTCTTCTAGTGTGTCATAAAATTGAATGACGCACAAAATTGATTTCCTCTCTATTTCAGTCACGAGTGCCATGTGATCATTAAGGTCAGGTACTAAAAATTCTTGCAGTTTCTATAGTGATTTTTCAATAATGCCAGCTGACCTTCCTGCAACATGGATGTGTCTCCAGCAAGAGAAATGAAGAAATGCCACATGGAATGTTTTTCTTTCTCATCTTGTACTGCCAATTAAAAACTTGCTCTGTGCAAAAAGGAACTTGAAGTCTGTGAATTAGAAACTTGAAATCTCAGATTCCATCTGATAGTTCCAGATGTTCTTCATGTATAGAGCGACATCTTGACACTCACTTTGATTAAATGCACCATATTTCCACAATCCTGGGTAACACATGTTTTTAGCCTCTACCAAATATTGACATGTGCAATGATAGACCGTGTATTCCGTGGCTACTTCCTATTCCTCAGTAAAACATCAGATGCAATAAAAGTTCAATGCAATAGAAGAAAAATAAATATCACTTTATATTATGTTCATGTTCCTTATACATAACTGCAATATGTATTATGTTCATGACTTCTGGATGCTTATGTTCCTTTGAGAAAAAATCATATCAGGGCCAACGTAGTTATCATGATATTGTCATACTTGAAAATATGTCAGGGAACACATTTTCCAAGGACGCATGGTAAGGTGGTAAAGGACCCTTTAGAAGACTTCTTCCATTAACAGATGACAGCTGGTCTCAAGAACAGAAAATTATGACAATCAGTACATCTTTTCATTTAGGTCAGCTCTTACCATACATTTTCTGTACTGGCAGCATAATAAATATAAAGTTTCTAATCATCACATGTAGGGAACAGGGAAAGGGCTGTTAGCAGAACCGCTACAGTGTGTCCTGGTCTCCTGTGAGCCACAACAACACAAAGCAAGTTAAAGAATAAAGACAGGAAACAAGACTTGGAGAAGAAACCAGGTTCTGGGCCTGATCAGTGCTGCTCTGGGCAGCAAAGACAAAGGCACCCCCAGTTTGAAACTATTGATTGGTCTCACAAAGAGTATCAGATTAATCAGAGGCTGCAGTAATCCTAAATTGACAAGGATCTTATAATTGGAGGAAGTATCAGCTATTTTACAGGGTATTTGGTAATCCTGTGAGCATGAGGATTTTATGCTGATGAGGATCTTAGGTCTATGAGGATCTTATGTTGATTAGAAAGGTAAGATGAGCAAAGATGTTCTTTCAACAGTAGGTGGGATGAGTTATTCTGATAAGGAATTTGTCCCTCCCCAGGTGGAACGTTTCTCTTACTACTCAAATAACCAGGATGTCTTCAGATGATGTAATCTTGCCCTTGAGTGTCACAGCATCTGGGACAATTGAGGTCTCAGCTGTGACTGGAGGTAAAAATGGAGCTATGTTTCTGCATGTCGTAGCCGCCCTGTGGGCAAGAAGACGAGGCCTGATCATAGTTTAATTGTGAAATATTTTTCCCCAGAAGTATGTAGAATGGCTCCCAACAATCACACATCCTGCAGCCAGCTCTGTAGTTGTGACGCAAAAGACCCCATAGACTGCATTGATAATGGCTGTCTTCCATTAAAACTTTATTGACAATTGCAGACAATAGCCATAGCTGGTGACGCCTGTTGTATGTGTTGTATTCACGATTCTATCATTAATACCATTACTATTATCCTCATCCTCCTCTGAACATAGCAAACATAACAATATGGGATTGCTCTTCATGGAGAACTAAATGCCTTAGTCAAAGGATCATTCTATAAATTTCATTTTGAGCAGAGGAACAAAGAACATCACATTTCAAAGAAGAAAGACAAAGAACGAGGAGGAAGAGGAAGAGAGGAGGAAGTAGAGGAGGGGAATAAGAAGGCAGAGGAGGAGGAAATGGTGTAAGGAAGTAGGTTATGCCAGAAACTCTGTTATTAAATGATTTTGAGTCTGGTTTACCTATTTCTTGATATGGTGGTCATTGATTTACTCAGCAACTACTTGTGATAGTTAACTGATTATGTTGATATGAATAAGAAAACACCCGACTAAATTGGAGGACCATAATTCTGAGTGTGGCTGAGTGTCACTGAAGACAGAAGACCCAGCCTAGGGTTGCAGTCAACTGAATGGAATACAGGGGACACGAAGAAGGGTGCTCGATTATGTTTCTTAGGAGGAGCTCCAGTCTTTCTTTACCTTCCCTTGGACATCATCCTCAACCTTCTAGCACAGACTCTTCGGCCTCCTGATGTGAATTCTCAGAGGAGTTCACTACCATGAGCTCCAGGCCTTTGATGTGATTCTTTGCACCTGCAGTGCGCAGGCAGCCCTCTTGCACCATTTCACATCTGACTGTACACGGCTATTGTAAGCCAATCTTGTGCTTTCTTTCTTTTCTTTTTTGTCTTTTTTTTGGTACTGGGGATCAAATTTGGGTCCTTGTGCTTGCAAAGCAGAGGACAGAACCACTGAGCTAAATCCCTAGCCCAAATCTTGTGCTTTCTTATATATTTGTGTACCCTCTGTTAAATATGTTTCTCTAGTGACCACTGATTGGTATAATACTTCTTGGGACATTGTTAATAAATTGCATGGATAGGTATAAGGAGTTCACATTGCTGTCATCTTGCATGTTGGCTTTTCCAATTCCTGACAAGTCTATCTTGTATATGCCAGAATCATTGATCCATGCTAGTAATTCATGCTGAATGAATCCCCACCCACAATCTGATGTTTTTGGTATTTATCTAGGTCTATATGGAACAGAGAAGATAGAACTTCACAACTAAGCTTTGCTGTTGTTGTTTTAATCAGATAGCAGCTTGTGTTGACTCACAGGAAATAGATTCTGAGATGAAAGCCATGCTCAGGAGGTCTTTGGCGGAATTTACTCTTCCGTCAACACTTGGAGAGGAGTAAGGAAAGAAGAATCAGTCAAGGGGTTGCATGAGCGGCCATGATGGTCCCACACTGACCTGAGTCCACTTCCAAGTGAGCTCTGCAGCTTAGAAATTTCCTCTGGTTGTGCCATCTTTATTGTTATTATTGTTGTTATTAATTTTATCAGTACATTTTAGGTATACAATATAAGGTAATCTCCATTCATCGTTGGAGATTTGTACCTTTACGCAATATGTCTTGATTCTTATTTTTCCCCCTTCCCCTGTCCTCCCTTCAACACTGTCACCCCTCCCTATTTACAAAGACTTTGTTTCCATTTTTGCATTTTCTCATTTTAATTCCATTCCCCTTTCCTTTCCCCTACTCCTCCCACTTCTGCTTCCCCTTTGCAATTTTTCTTCCTATTCCACATTATCTCTTACACTTTTAGTTTTTATTTACACTTGTAGTTTTTCATACCAGAAAAACTATTCAGTATTTATACATGTGTGTATTATTAATTTCATTTAAGAGTAGGGCCTCAATGTGCATCCATTTAAATATGTTTCTAGTTTCTCGTTCTTTAGGCTGAGTAGTATTCTACTCAGCTATTCTACTCAGCTATTCTACTCTCGTTCTATGGCTGAGTAGTATTCCATTTCATAAGAATAAAAAACACCACATTTTCTTTATCCAATCTCCCTTTGATGGGCAATTGGGCTGTTTCCATTTTGGAGCTATAACAAATTGTGCTGCTATGAACATGGGGACACATATACCGCTGTGGTTTGATTCTTTTAATTCTTTGGGGAAGCAGGGGAAGAACTGGGTCAAATGGGATCTCTAGTCCTAGTTCTTTGAGGTATCTCCGTACTGATTTCCACAGCGGTTGCACCAGTCTGCCCTCCCACCAACAGTGGAGAAGGGTTCCTTTCTTCCTGCAGCCCCACCAGCATTTGTTATTGGTTGATTTCCTGATAGCAGCCATTCTTTCTGAGGTGAGGTGGAATCTCAGTGTTGTTTTCATTTGCGTCTCTTTTTTTTTTTTTTTTTTTTTTTTTTTTTTTTTTTTGGTGTAT
>NW_022900951.1:3799818-3814659 GCF_012274545.1 Fukomys damarensis
TTTTTTTTTTTTTTTTTTTTTTTTTTTTTCTTGGTACTGGGGGATCAAACTCGGGTCTTTGAGCTTGCAAGGCAGACAGCAGAACCACTGAGCTAAATCATTTGCATCTCTTGAAAGACCAGTGATGTTGGACATTTTTTCATATGTTTATTTGCTGTTTCTACTTATTTGAGAAATGTCTGTTCATTTCAGATGCCCACTTTTGGATTGGGTCTTTAAATTTGGGAGGTTGGTGGTCCCATCTTGAGGAAAGAGAGATACATCTTTTGTGGTTATCCATTGTCTTTGGGCTACTCTGTGAGGGCAGTGATGTCGCTTTGGGAGAGGCTATTCTCTTGGCCAAAGGACAGTTTCAAGAGACAGATGTGTCCAAGTGCTCTCGGCCATGATTGTGACAGGAAACAGGAAGGGGGATGAGCAAGCTTAGCACCGGTCTTTTCTCACAACGCAGTACCCACCAGGGATGTTCTCTGTGCAGATTTTGCATGGCTACTCTGGGGTCTTTCATGAGTGAATAGGGTGTCAGAATAATCCAAGTATGCCCGGACTGGTCCTAGTTTGCAATCTGGAGCTCATCGGTCCCAAACACAAAGTTCGATGACTTCACAGCTGTTTCATGTGTCAGCCTTCAGCAACTCGTCTTTCCGTTTCCTGAGCATCTTCCTGTACCTTCTGCTTCATGTACAAAAGCCATGAAAGCAGACCACAGTCAGAGTTTCCCACTAACTACCTACTAACTACACAACCTAGACTATTGCCAGTGAATATGTTTTCCTTCTTTGAACTCTTACTTGTGGCGTATCTTTAACTTTTTGTTTTCACATTTTCAAAGTACATTTAAATTTGACAACAATTTTTAGGGGGGACTCTAGGGATCGAACTCGGGTCCTTTCAGTTGTGAGGCAGGCAGAACCACTGAACTAAATTCCCGGCCTGATAAAGGGTATTTAAATTTAAAGTCACAAAAAAAGCAGTGCAGTAAAAATCTTCCTTTGATTTCTCTGTGTATTTTGGTTCCTGGATTCTCCCTACCGCGGATATCAAAATTCAAAGCATAGTATTTATGTAAAACCTACATATATCCTCCTGTATACTTTAAATCATTTCTCGATGACTTCCAATACCGGATCCAATCCGTGTGCTTTGAAAGTAGTTTATAGAGTGTGTTCTCTAGGGAACCATGAGAAGGAGCAAAGTCATACGAATTTGGTACAGATGCAGTTTTTCTGTGTATTGTGAGGTACTGATGAGGAACGTGGGGGTACAGAGGGCCAGCTGTACTAACGAGCTGCAGAATCTGGGGGCTAAAACAAGACCCATGCCCCATATCAGTTCAAGCTGAGATTGATGACCAATTTTTTAAAATGCAAAGTATGAAAATCATGCGACTTTCTGTGTCTTAGAATACTGGACAGAGGATAGCAGATTCCCACTCTAGTCTTAGATCATTCTCTTCTTCACTGATGTGCACTTGAAGCCTCGTTTGTAGAAGGAAAGAAGGAAAATGGTAGGAATGAAAAATGTGATCAAGCAAAGAAGAGAATAGATAAACAGGGCCTGGCAGGTGATTGAAACATGCTGGTAATTTGGGAGCTCACAAATAAATCCAAATATGAGTTCCCTCTGATAGAGAAGAGTCAACATCTTGATATTCTTCAGTCTTATTGTTCTGAGACAATAGTTAGGGTTATTGATTTTTATCTAAAGAGCCTTTTTTTTCCCTCATTGAGTTTATTGGTACTTTTTACGTATACAGTACAGTTACATTCATCATTGGGATCTTGTACCTCTACATGACAGGTCTTGGTCCTCATTTTTCCCCCTTGTCCCTGCCCTCCCTTCACCTCCTCCCCCTCTCCCCCCTTAGAAACACTTCATCTCCATTTTTTCATTTTCTCATTTTTTTTCCTTTTCCCTTATTCCCTTTCCAATTTGCCTACACCTTTAGCCCCTTTCTTCCTATTTCACATCATCTATTATATCATTAGGATCTTATGTACTATTATAATTTTTCCACGCCAGAGAAGCTATTTGGTATTTACACGTGTGTGACTTATTTATTTCACTTAGGAGTATATCCTCGGTATGTATCCATTTTCCTATGAAAAATAATTTCTCATTCCTTATAGATGAGTGATATTCTTCTTTTCTTATAACATGTTAAAGTAACAGAGGAATGAGCTTGAACATTTGCTATCTGGGATTCTGAGATGCACTCAATGTAGTAGCCATACCACCCAGTTTATTTGTTTATTTGCCAGTGGGGGTGGTCTGCATTTTAATGAATATTATTTAAATCATTGGTCTGATGCAAAATTCCTTGTGTTTTTTTGTTTGTTTATGTTTTTGTTTTTGAGACAGGGTCTCACTATGTAGTTGAGACTGACCTGGAACTCACTGTGTAGCCCAGGCTGGTCTCGAACTCACAGTGATTCTCCTGCCTCAGCCTCCCAAGAGCTGGGATTACAGGCGTGCGCCAACACACCCAGCATAATGCAAAATACTTAACTCTTGGTATTGTGGACATTTGGGAACTAATGGTGCATTGTTGGGCATGGGGCTGAGCATGATAATTCTACCAGACTCCAGTGCCTCACAGGGTATTTAGTATCATCCTTGACAACTCCCCACTGCACGCACACTATTAGGACTTGTCTGGTGTTGACAACAGGAAATGTTTATCCCCTGAGGGGGGGTATTGCCCTTGGGTTAAGATCCCTCCAATCCAAATTTAAAATGCTGGCAAGGCTGGGAGAAGAAGGAGCCTTCCTAGACTGCTGGTGCAGATGTAAATTAGTACCACCACTTTGAAAATCACTGTGGAGATTCTTCAAAACACTAAAAGTAGAAATTTCATTTGACCTGGCTATTCTCCTTCTAAGTGTTTTCATCATATTACAGTGATCATTGCGTACCTGTGTTTATAGCAATACAATTCATTGTACGTGAACCATGGAAGCAGCCTATATGTCCATCCACAGATGCATGAATAAAGAAAACATGGCATTCATACACAGTGTAGTACTAGTCTTCCGTGAAGGAAGATCAACATGAGTCATTTGTAGGAACATGGATACACCTTGAGAACACAGTGTTAAATGAAATAAATCAGACACACAATTGAATTATCACATGGTTACTCTTACGGGAGAAACCCATAGTAGAAACAAAGAACAAGATGATATATAATCGGGGGGTAGATCTTTCTCAAAGGGGAAAGAGACCAAGAGATGGGTGGAGGGGAAGGGAAGGGGGAAGAAAACAGGAATGAGAATGTGTTCTGTGCATGCACCAACTTCACACAAGAACTCTAAATACTGGATACTGCAGACTTACACTAATAAAAAGAAGATTAAAAACAGTGTCCCCTGAGCCTGGGACTTCAGACGTTTCCCCTGTGCATTGCTCATTCTGTAAATAGACTCTCCATGAGGATTGTATGTGGACAGGCATTGTGATTTAATCCCTTTAGAGGTATTTCTTTTTCCTCACTCCCCAGGGGTGGGTAGGGAGCTTAGAGTCTCAAGAACCAGGGTCAAGCTGGTATCTTGTAGTCTCTGCAGCTCAGAGGTGTGGGCAAAAGAAAAGACATGATGATTTGTATCTCCCTGGAGGTGAACAGGGGGTGGCTCCATTGTTCAGATCAGACCCACAGCCATACAATCTGAGAGACTTGTCACGGGCTGGCATGGTGACCAGAGAGAAAAGTCATGACCTCACCCAGTGGTATTATCTTTCCTACCGAAAGAGGTTAAGGATCAGGGTTGACAGCACAGCCTTCCATTTCTACAAGAATCTAACATGAAAAGCTGTGCTGGGAGATTGATTACAGTTTCAAATGTCATCTCTGGGGAGTTGGGGGGAGAGACATTTCTGGGACAATGATTGAACCTTTGAAATTGTTGCCGGAAACTTAGCTTTAACCAAGGAAGATCTACATTTACAGAAATCTATGCAGTAGGTGTTTTTCTCCAACACCGTGTTCTCCTGTAAATAAGTTTTACCGTGTAGGATTGTATTTCATATTTTAAAGTATAAACAATAGATTTATGCGTTAATAAATTGTGGAAGACAGATGCTCGTTTTTTATCTAAATGTCAGCAACTAAAGTAGAAATGTCTCCCGTGAGTTGAAAGATATCCTCTTGGCTTACTCCTGAATTCACTTTCAGTTTGTGTTGGGCTCTGTATATCACAGGTTGGACAACTCTTTCTGTGAAGGAAGAGAGTCAGTAATTTGCGGGTTTTAGGGACCAAGTGATCAGTATCACAAGTCCACTTGATTTTGACTTGGTGGTTCCAGAATTTCCATGGATCACATGTAAGGCAGTGTACATGACTTTGCTTCATTACCCTTTGTTTATAGATGCAGAGTTCCGATTTTCATATTTGCGTGCATTAAAAATATCTTTTTCTACTATTTAAACATGAAACACTATTGACTCATGACTGCAAGTGGTAGGGGAGATTTGTCCAGTGGACTGTAACTTTTGACCCCAAATTATTCAGAAAATATCTCTCGGGGATGAGGTGCAGCTCAGTGGTAGAGCACTTGTTTGGCATGCATGAGGCTCTGGTGCAATCCATTCCTCCCAAATTATCGAGAGCTTGATATGTACAACAAATGAGCCGTGGTTCAGCACTCTTGCTCCTTGAAACTGATGGGAGGCTGTGACGTGAGGCCAGTGATGGAGCACTTGCTTGGCATGCATGAAGGTCTGAGTTCCATCCCCAGTGCTGCCAAAGAGGAAAAAACTGCGATGCTGCATAATAGATACTTTATTTTCTTGTCTTTGTGTTTTGTATATACATATATTACAGTATCATTCCACTTGTTTAGTTCACAAAAGTCCAATGATGCAATATAATATAATGTAAACACCCTATTTGCATATATATGCCAATATGTACCGATATATATTCAAATAGGGTATTTATATTAATATCTATCTATCTATATATATATAGAGAGAGAGAGAGACAGACAGACAGACAAAGGGAGAAGCTATCAAGGTGAGGAATGGTCTTATGATATACTTAATGTGAAAACCTATTTCATACAGAGTAATTATGCGGACCTCCTCAGAGTCTTGAGATAGCAAGCTGAGACCTAAGTATCTGAGTTAAGTAGAGAGTGGAAGAAGAAGAAGTCTTGGGGGCCAGCTATTTAGCTCAGTGGTTCGTTCACCTGCCTCGCAAGCACAAGGTCCCATGTTCAATCCCTGGTACCAAAACAAAAAAACAAGAAGTCTTGGAATGGCCGTTTCCCAGTGTAAGAAAGAGCCCGTTCCGTGCAAGTCCTTCACCTTCGGTTCTCCAACATGTGACTCTTCTTCTTCTGGATGAATTGTCAGGGTGAGCCTGGTGCCCCTGGTTCTTCCCCACTGACAGCTCCACTTCTACCTCTGCTCATGGTGATCTCCATCACGGAAGCACAACAGCTGGAGATTGTCTTAAAGTGATGTCGGGATGAGTGTGCATGTGTGGGGCCGCTCTTAGAATACAGCGTTGCTCTGCAGGACGTGTTTCACTCGCCTGGAACCTGGACTGTGTCACCTGCGTTCAGTAGTAGTACACGGTGGACTCGAGCTGGCATGCCAAATGCTTTGATGATTCCAGGCATGATATGTGGCATTGGCTTACCTGTCCCAATGGGCTTCACAGTGAAAGATCCCATTCACCCAAGGGGAGCACCTTTGAAACAAACGCTAGTTTGTAAGAGACAGGCTGTATTGTGGTATACCAGGGCGGGCAGCCAAATGGAATAAGCAGAAGCATATGGCAGTTGTGTAAGCTTTCTGTCGCTGTGACAAAATGCCTGAGAACATGAATTTAAAAGAGGAGAAGTCCGTTGTGGCTCAGAGTTTCTGAGATACCAGTCCATGGTCATGTGGGTCCGTTGTTTCTGGGCATGTGTTGAGGCAGGTTTTCATGGTGGGCACCGTGTGGTACAGTAGAGCTGATTGAAGCAAAAAGAAAGAGAAGAAGGAGCCAGACACAAAAATTGCTCTCCCAGGACGCGCCCCCTGTGATGTATCTCTCCAGTTAGACTCCACCGGCTAACGTTAGTACCATCTCCCTACAGCCCATTCAGTTAGGAATCCAGCAACAGATTAATCCATCGTGAGGCCAGAGCCCTCGTGATCCAGTCACCTGCTACTTCGGGACACCACTGAGCTGGAAATCAAGGCTTCATCACATGAGCAATCGGAGGGCTATTCCAGATCCAAAACTAAGTGATACAACATGTGGGCCTGTCTTGAGAAGTGCTCTGCTGTCTCCTGGACCTTGGACGGGGTTCTGCTTGAATCAGCAAGGTGGCAAAGGTTGGGTACAGAAGGAGCACTCAGGATATGAGAGACATTCACCAACTGCTTTTCTCCTGTAATCAGTCAAGGTCTGAAGCACAAAGCCAGCTCACTCCTGTGGAGAGAGTGCCTTCTCTAGCAGGTGTGAGGATGTGCAATGTCCAGTCATCCTTTGACAAGTCTCTAGCACTGGGCCCCGAGGTGGAGCTCAGGAGTAGAGCACAGGCTTAGTCTGTGTGAAGCCTGGAGTTCATCCCCAGCACTATTCACAAATAAGTACATATATAAAAAAATACAGATGAATGAAAGTCTGCTGATCATAATCCCCATGACTCCTGCTTTTCTAGGACAGAGCCTGCCCTGTGACATCATGCCATTATGAAATCAGAGGGGGGTAGCTGTGGCCATTCAGAGCTGTAGCAGTGGGCTCAGCAAAGAGAGCTGGGAGTGGACACACCAGAGTCACTTGGTTCAAAGCCAGGCACAGAGGCTCTGCAGGATGGAACCATTCATGTCCTCTGGCAAGGACGAATGCTGCTCACCACCTCCAACAGGGTGAGGTCGGAAAGCTGGTTCTACTCTCTGTACCTCCGTTGGCTCCTTGGTTTCGAATACTGATGAAAACGGTGACCATTTCTTAGCACTATTACAAAAAGTAAGGAAGCCCCTTTATCTGGGGGAGAAATATGCCCAACACCTGAATGATCTCACCACCTGGGGTAGCGGGAATTGTACGGAAGGTTTACAGATGATCGTTTTTGTGTTAGTAGTTAGCGTTTGCAATGCTTGTGTGGAATCAGTGAGTGCGTAACACATCTCAATTTCTTGTTTCCCCTGTCGCTGCCCTCCTTCCATCATCTCTTGATGCCCTTCCCCTTTGGGAAAGATCTATCCCCCTACTTCCTCTTATCTGTCTTTTATTTTGCTCTCTGTCCATACTGTGGGTTTCTCATATAGAAGAAACCTTATGATATTTAAGCATGACACAGGTGGAAGGCTTCAGGGTAGGTCAGTGTGTCTGAACCCTTCTGTGCTGTTGGTGCGATGTACGTGAGCAAAATCTCCATGGAAACCAATGTGGAGATTCCTCAGAAAACTGCAACTAGGAATCCCGTCGGACCTAGCTATTCCCCTTTGACTACGTACTTTCCCCAAAGTGTTAAAGGGCAACATATTACAGCAACCCAGTGCCAAGCCCTGTTTATAGTGGCACAATTCTCAATATCTCAGTCTTGGAAGCAGCCTGCCTTTCTCTCGGCAGATGAATGGAAAAAGAAAATGTGTAGCTCTTTCTTACACAGTGCGGTACTACTCAGACATAGAGCAGGATCAGGGCCAGGAGGTTACAGAGCATAGTAGTTCTTCCTCACCCAGGATGGAATCTGTCCCCTAGAGAAAAACTGGCAAGACCTGGAGACTTTTCTGACTGTCACAATGTTGGCTGCTACCGGCTTGGAATGGGTAGAGGGGAAGGAAGCTGTTATACAGCCCCCATTCACAGAACAGCACAAGCAGACTCCAACTTGTCAATAGTGCTAAAGCTGCGCAACCCTGCTCTCCATGGAAATCCTGGTCTCCATGGCTGCAGACTTTTACTTACTGTCTGTCCTACCTTGTGCTTTTATTTTGTGGGACCTGAGTTAGAAGAATTATCGAGAACAAAAGACAGTGATCTTTACAGGGTTTTTTTTTTTTTTTCTTCTTCTTCTATTAAATTTAAAGCTCCCAGCAAGAGGATCCTCTTTTTGAAAGGAACATCCACTCCACGCAGGGTTAAAGCCACAGCTTATAGCCAGTGCTAATTCTGAGTGGCTTAACGGATTCATTTGCTATTGTGATTTCCGTAATTCATCCTTTGAAAGGATCCCACGTTCCTTTTCTTTGTCTGGGAAAGGAACTTTTCAGATGACTTCAAGACCAATTTGTGTCCTAAAGTCATTCATAATCCAGGAGCAGGCTTTGATATTCTAACCCTGCTATGTAGTTTTATTTTTATCCATCTGGAAAACAACTGTACATTTTACAAGGAAATGAGGTGTGTTTTTTTGCCATTTATTCTTCATCAGAGATTGACAGTCTTCTGACCCAGCTGGAACGGTGCTGAAAAAAATTGACAGACCCAGTAGCTAATTAAAAGTGTGTGGCTGAAAAGGCTCATGATTAATTCATGATAAACTTACACAGCATTCATTATCCTTTCCTAATGTCCTGATACAAAGTGGGAGTCTTTCAGTGGGAACTGAAATATCTGTTTCTAAATACCTAATAACAATATCTATTATATCTCACTGACATAAAGCCATCCTCATGGGGTATTATAATGTCTTCACAACTCAGAATTCAGCGTATTAAACTCTTTACCTCCCCTAAGTGGATGAAGACTTCGCAGATAATGAAGAAAAGACTTTTATCCTGTCTCTGGATACCCTAATTTATTTCCCTCCAAAAGAAAAAAAAAACTTTAATGACAACAAAATACAACTTTATTAGGAAACAAAAGAAAATGTCATTTTTATAAGGCGTCATTTTATTTGAAGAAGTCTGTCAGGACTGTCTTGGCTTATTGTCTTTAAATGCACTGCCAAGACAGTCATGATTTTCTCAATCCTTTGCTGACTACAACAACATCAAAAAAATTCTCCATAAGGATTATTGTATGGCAGCCAATACCCCTGAGAAGAACATTTTAGTTCAACATATTAATCACATCCACTAAACTTAAGGTTACTGTACTGTGTGTCTCAGAAAGAGAGAAGAAAAAAAAAAGATGAAGGACAAAAAAGGAGGCAGATGGTGAGGGGAGAATAGAGCAACCTTAGTCACAGGATGCTGGTCAGTGATGAGGTGTCTGGAACCAGTGAACTTCCGGATGTAGGGTTGCATGAGAGGTACAGTAGAACCTATGTAGCACCTCTGATATTTTCTTCAGCCCAAATCTGATCCCAACAAAACATCTTACCCGTACCTAAAATTGAGCATTTTTAAAAGACAACTGGCCTGCAACTTCCAGAAGGATCAGTGTCATGAAAGATGAAAATAAAAACAAACAGCCGAGAAAAACAAAAACCCTTCAAATATTGCAGAATTCTTTCAGATTTGACAAGATTTAAGAAGTAGAACAATTATACTTTAACCTAAATTCAATCTTGGATTTAAAAGAAAAACCAAACAACAAGGGCAGTTTATGGAATGATGTGGGGCTGTGTGGGAACATTGACAGACTCCATGTTCATTTCACAGCAGTGGTGGTCGCAACGTGCTTATAAAGAAAGATGTCTGTATTCTAGGAGGGCTGTGCTGTCGGAGGAGTGGGTGGAGCTATCATTGATGCAACTTGGTAGTAAATGGCATGAGCACTGGGGTATAGCTCAGTAGCAGAGCCCTTGCCTGAGACGAAGTAGAAAAGAAGAGCAAGGTTCGTGGTACATGTTTATTTCAGTGACTTCTCGAGTGATGATCACACTTCTCTTCCTGGGACAGGCAAGGAATCATCCCTACCAGTGGAGGTTTCCTTTGTGGCTGCCAGTTTCCCTTACAAAACAGTGACATCTACTCTCTTGGCAGGGCTCCTTCTGTGCCTGCAACTTTTCAAAAGAAAAAAAAAAAGACCTGATGGCCAAGAAGTATCTTTTGGGGTAGAATATTCTGTTTCCTATACTGTCTAGCCATGCAGTACTCAACGGAAGTGTCACAAGAACAAAAGTGGGAAAAACTTCAGTGAAAGTTCTTGAGTACGAAAGAGTACAAAAGTCTTCCAGGAGAGTCCATGTTATAACAAAGGAGCCAACCACCCTCAGTGGAGGAAAGATCACCTCTTCAATAAATTGTGTTGGAAAAACTGGATTTCAACCTGCAAAGGATTAAAACTAGACCCCTATGTTTCACCATGCAGTAAACTAAAATCAAAGTAGATTAAAGATCTGCATATTAAAACAGAAACACAACTTGCTGGAAAGGAGGTTGGGTAGAACTCTCGAAGACATTGGCATAGGAAAAGACTTTATGAACAAATCCTCAGCGCAGGAACTAGCACAAAGAATCAACAACTTGGATCTCATCTTATTAAAAAGCTTCTGCACTGCAAGAGAAACCACCAACAATTTTCACCAGCTCTTCTTCAGATAAAGGTCTACTGTCTAGAATGTATAAAGAACTCAAAAAAATCAGACCCCCCCAAATATAAAGACCGAATTAAAAGATGGGCATCTGAAATGAACAGACACTGACAAAAAAGTAAAATCAGCAAATAAATCTATAAAAAAAAGTTCAGCATCACTGGCCATTCGAGAGATGCAGATGAAAGTAATGCTAGGATTCCACCTCACCCCCGAAATAATGGCTGCTATCAAGAAATCAACCAATAGCAAATGCTGGTGTGGTTAGAGGTGAAAGGAACCCTTCTCCATTGTTGGTGGGAGTGCAGACTGGTGGAACCACTATGGGAATCAATATGGAGATACCTCAAAGAGCTGGGATTAGAGATTCCATTTGACCCAGCCATCCCTCTGCTGGGTGTCTTTCCAAAAGAAGTAAAAGAATCGTATCACGGTGATATATGTGTACCCATGTTTATAGCAGCATAGATCATAATAGCTAAACATTGGAAACAGCCCAATTGCTCATCACTTAGAGACTGGATAAAGAAGATGTGGTTTTTCTATAAAATGGAGTACTACTCAGCCATAAAGAATGAGAAACTAGAGACATTTATAGCTAAAAGGGTGCACATCGAGGCCATATGCTTTAGTGAAATAAATAGGACACGTGTAAATACCAAATAGTTTCTCTGGTGTGAAAAACTAAAAGTATAAATAAGATTCAAATTGTATAACTTGTAATGTGAAATAGGAAGAAAATGTCTAAAGGAGTAGGACAATATGGTAGGGTACAGGAAAGAAAAGAAGGGAAAAGGAAAAAGAAATGAGAAAAGGAAAAGCATGGAAACAATGTTTTTGTAGATAGGGAAGGGCGGAGGTGGTGAAGGGACGGCAAGAGAATGGGGAAAAATAAGAACCAAGAAATGTCATGTAGAGGTACAAGATCCCAATAATGAATGTAACTGTACTGTCTACCTAAAAAGTACTAAATATACTTAGTGGGGGCGGGGGAAAGACTCCATGTCATGAAAATTCAAGTGGCAGAACTTCCTGATTTAAAGTGTCTACAAACAAAACATTTACACTTTAACCTTAAATAAATCTTGGATTGGGAAAAGGAGCACTTTGTGCATTATTTGGCAATTACATAGGAGAGGAGTTTATTCACTCCAGAGTTGTCTTCTTTGTGGGTGGGGGGGGGCTTTGGATGGAACTCAAGACCTTGTGCCCATGAGGCTGGTGGCACCACTGAGCTTAATCCCTGGCTCAGAGCTGTCTTTTGGACAATACGCATTTCTCTCCTTCTGAAATTGGGATACCTTGACCCGAGCTGTTGTCATCTCTCAGGTGTCCCCCCAACCCCGCTTCCTGATTGTCTACTTGAACTCATCCAGCCTCTCTTCTATTGCCAACACCCAGGGGCATCTTCTCCAAACCCACACCTAATCCTGCTCCTGTTTCTGTGGGATATTCTTCGCATTTCCACCACACAAGAGGTTATTTTTAAAAAATATATATAAACAAAAGAAAAAGCAAACAAAAGCAAAACTTCTTTCTGGTATGATTTGGTGGAAAACATAACAAAATGTAATGAATGATCTTTATCTTCATCTGAAATTTTTCAAACTTTCTCATTTCTGAGTTACACACACACACACACACACACACACACACACACACAGAGAGAGTATTAGGTCCAGAAAATCTATTCACATTTTCAGGTAGAAGCAAGTATGTGCTCCCTGGCAAATGAAAATATTTTCTGCCCTGCCACATTCCTTTATGTGTAGTTCAATCATCTTCATGACAATCATGTAAGAAGTATAACACCTCCGTAATTTATACAACATGTGTTACAGTTTGGCTGTTACATGTCCCCTAAAAGTTCATTGGTTGTTGAAGGCTCACTCTCTAGTGGTGGTATTAGAGAGAAAATGTACTGTCTCTGTCTCTCTCTGTTTTTTTCTCCCTCTTTCTTTCTCTGTCTCTCTTCCTCTCCCCACCCCACCCCCGACTCACATGAAGTGAATAAATTGCGTCTGCCACGTGCCTCGGCTGTGATGTTCTGCCTCACTGCAGATCCAAAATTTATGGTGCCAGCTGATCAGGGACTGAAACCTCTGAAGCCGTGAGTCACAATAAACCTTTTCTTCAAGTTGGTTTTCTCAGTTTATTGTACCAGTGGGGTCCTGACTAGCTCATCAAGTGAAGTGCTTTGTTTGTGATAATATTTTACTCTTGTCTGAAGCTCCGCCTCATGCTTCCACATTAGGAAGGAGCTCATCGACAGTCTGTGGAAGTCCTCTAGGACTGAGTTTCATGAAAAATTCTGTGCAAATCCTCTATTATAGGAATGAAGTTCATGGAAAGTTTTATGGGCATCATCTATTTTAGGAGTGAGTTTTATGGAAAGTTCTATTGAAATCCTCCATTTTAGGAGTGACCTCTGTGGAAAGTTCTGCATACATCCTTTATTTCAGTAGTGAGTTCTTTAGAAAGTTCTGTAGATATCCACCCACCATTTTAGGAGTCTGGAATACAGTTTTTAAATATAAAATATTGTATTATTTGAAGTCAATTAGAAAGCAGTCCATCTATACCAGAACTGCAATTCTTCAGCATATTTCAGTATAAAATGCTAGAAGGCAGTAATAAAATGTCTGAAATTAGATTGATTTTATAATTTAGGAGCAGAGTTTTCTGGTTTTAAAATAATAATGAGCTGATATAGTTGGTATAATAATTCTGTTAATCTATACAGCTTTATGTCTCTATTTTTATTAAAATCAACCCTGAATTTGATGACAAAGTGAAAATTTACCTTCTAATGTCATGTTGTAACAATTTTCTTTTTCATGATTTAAAAATGTGGTAGTTTTTCTTCCCCTCAAATTCAAAACATTATGACCATTTTAGTCTCTAGGAGTCCTTAGATATTTTCTCCTTGTTCCCAGAGCCTGAGGGTATTGGCTGTGTGTATTTAATTGTATAATATTTCACAGAAGATGAATGGAGAGCCAGTTGAATTTAGTCATCTGTCAAATTTATTTATTTTTAGTTTCTAATATTTCTGGTGTGGGTTAACCAAGTGCATACCTCACATACATTTATAATAACTAATTAGACTCTGTTCTTGGTGCTTAGTTTCTCAGGTTCTTGCTTAAAAAAAAACAACAACAAACAAACAATAAGCACCAAAATAGCTGTTCCTTTTTTTCTTTGATATTTTATTTTGAATAATATTAAATGTACTCAAAAAAGACAGAAAAATATAACAGAGAACTCCATGGAAAGTGGGGAGACGATGTAATTCACAGAAAGAGCCAAACTAGTTGTTCTGAGAATGAAATTTAGATTCTGGAATAAATTTAATCTGTATGGAACATTCTTCTCTGGTAGAAATAGAAAATTGCCTAATTTAGCTTTTGGAGACGTTACCAAGTACAAATGTAAAAGATAAGTGTGTTAAGCACATTTGATAAGACAGAACACCATAATGAGAACTAGAAGTCATTTTTGGTTCCTTATTCAGAAGCCACACATTGGACATATTAGAGAAACTTGAGTTTTTAATAGATAATAGTGTCCTGTAGTTTATTTTAAAGGTTATTCTAAGTCCTCTTCTTTAAGAATGCAAAATACAAGTTTAGTTTCTACTCTCTACTTTTCTTCTTGGTCCGTTGATATAGTAATTAACGAATATTTTTGTCTCTATTGATCTTTCATAGCCTCGAGGCTCAATAATTACGATGTCATTAATTACCTTAAAAATGCTTTTCATGTTTGCCAGACACTTTGACGTTCTATAAAGTAACTCCAGACCCTCCAATTTCAAAGCTTTCCACAAGGTTCATGACTGCAAACACTGTCTCATCTTCTCTGCCTTGTTGATATGATTTAGAACCCCACATTCTCATCTCAAGAGTCATTAGTAGTTGCTTGGGGCATTGTGACAAAAAATGAGGTCTCCTCCCTTTACTCCTATCTTTGGCTATTTCTTGCACCAAGCATGGAAAAGATAAGGGATAGGAAGAGGGAGGAAGGCAGATGGAGTTTTGTTTTTTATTGAGGGATAGGAATAAGTCTTCAAAAATGAAGGTGGAAACCCCAATGGCCAGGTCAGTAGTTCTTAGTTTGGATCTTTATGATGCAGACTTCAGGGAATCCACACCAAGGCCTGTGCTACCGCCATATTGTGTAGTCTTGTCATACAAGCTCCCCTACAGCCCAACACCTCTTACACTCTCATAATATGGACATCGTTGCCCTGCCCCCTTCTCACCCCCAAAGCCACATGTGGCCTTATCACCCAATGTCCGTGACAGAACTTGTAATCGTACATGTTCCTGTATGGCCAACTACTGTTTGAAAGATGCCATATATCAAACCATACACTATGATAGATAGACAGATAGATAGATAGATAGATAGATAGAT
>NW_022900951.1:3814747-3855542 GCF_012274545.1 Fukomys damarensis
CTATGATAGAGACAGATAGATAGATAGATAGATAGATAGATAGATTGGATAGGTAGGTAGGGAAATTTGTAGGCAGTTGGGTAGTTGGGTGGACAGATGTGTGGGTGGATGGACAGATAGGATAGATGGATAAATAGAAAAATATTAGATGACAGATAATGTGAACAGATTACATAGATGGATAGGTGAGTGGGTAGAGGAGTGGATAGGGAGGCAGACAGAGTGACAGAGGGAACAGACAGATGATAGATAGACAGACAGACATAGACTGATGGGCAGATAGGAGAGAATAGATGAATAAATAGGTAAATAGATGATAGATCAATGAATGGATGGATAAACAGACAGACAGACAACATTTTTCTTTACCTTTTGTATCTTTACCCATGGTTTCCATGGCAAGAATGTTCTAGGAGTCATAGTTTCTCTGGTGAAATTACCTGAGCCAATAACAAAGGTATTCCTTCAAGAATACCGCGAACATAGAAGGCCAAACCAATTCTATGGGGTTTTGTTCTTTAGGCTGTCTCTCACACATACAGACAGCTCTGTTTTAATGACATAATTGTGGTTACCAACAGAGAGATATCAGAATGCATTTCACTGGGTAAAGATTTCCCTTCAGCTCCATTCTCCTGCTTGTATTGTTCTAAAAAGATTCTTTTATTAATCCCCTCCATTGTTAAAGTACATTGTCCACCATGATCCACCCAGGAACTGCTGGTACACTGTGTTGATGGATATGGTATCTGTGGGATGTGCGTCCGCTTGAGGGATGGCGTTGGGGGTTTTGTCCATTTGTCTTAGGACATTGATGGCAAAGCTTTCCTGCCCCAGCTGGATGAATTTCAGGGACATAGGAACACCTACAGTATAATGAAATAACAGAGAAGACATAGGAGACCCGATCCGGAGCTGTCGTCCACACAAGTACATGTCAGAGTTCCTAGATAGAGGGGGCTCCTGAGATCCTAGCAGCTGTTTCATTATTGTTCTCTTCCTCTCTCATTCATGCTGCTCTGGTTTTGAATCAACATTCTACCTTTCTTGCTTTTCCTTGTAACGCGCCCATGCTTAGGTGTTCATTTTCTTCTTATTCCAGCTAAAGAAATCAAACTATTGTTAAAGGTTCTAAAAGTATGCCAGATACCAACTTTGGGTCTGCAGTGTGCTGTTCTGTGGTAACCAGAACTTCCTGCCCAGCAGAGAAACTGCAGAGATGAAAACTCTGCAATTAATTCATTTCTCTGCAAGTATTTATTAGGCTTTTACTGTGTGTGCCTAAAGAATAAAGACTCAGAGAATTTATCTAAAAAAAGGAGCCTTATTATTTTTTTTCTTCCGATTATATGACAAGGACCAGCTGCATAGTTATCAGAGCTCATCAAAGTAAAGTTGTCTAAATTAGGGTCTCTCCAGGCCAACTGTAAGCCAGGGTTCAATTTTCTTTTTATTCGCATTAGTACAAATTATCATGTTTGTGGAGCTTTGTAAATGTAATAGTGATATTGCCCTCCTCTATCATTAGGCATACAATATGACTAAATTGTACATTGCAGTCTTTTTTCTGACCATAAACACGAGTGAAACATTTGATAAATACAAGAATATATAACAATAAATAATTAAAATCCGCCGGTGGTCCAGATGTTCCCAAACTAATGAGAAACACAGTTGTATTACGTCTCTTTTCAGTCGTATAGAAGCTTGATGACACAGGTATGTACTGAAAACATACATATCTATATCCTTGCATGGTTTTAAAAAATAATTTCTAATCATATTGCCTGTATAAAATGCTGGCTTTTACCTTTTCTTCATGAAAATTATGCCATGAAGTTTTCTACATGATGAAAAAGTCTTTGGAAATCAAGAGTTTAAAGGCTGCATAATACTATACCATGTAATTTATTTATATTTTCCTTAAGTCTTGAATCATTATAATTTTATAAGGTATGCAGGACTATCCTGATAAAGGGATGGATGTGTCTCTCTCAAAATATTAATCGAGTCAATTCCTAGAAATACAAACGCCAATTTGAAGAATGTGCAAATACCGAGGTTCTTGATAGCTGTTACAGTGCGTGTTTAGATGTCCCCCTAAAGCCTCATGAGGATGAGGTGGGACTTTCTTTCTCAGAAGGAGCTGAATCTGAAACTTTGGGGGTCAGGTATTTTGTCTCAGCCATGAGAGAAAAGGAGCACACCAATTTTGGTACTAGGAGTGGGGTCATTGCTGTCATGTCACCTGGCCATGTGGTTCAAGAGTCTGTGGAACTGGCTTGTGGGAAGGGGAAGAGTTAGGAGAGATCCAGAGACACTGGCTACAGAAGCAGCTCTGAAACTCCTTAGGCTATTCTGTACAGAAGATTCTGGTCAGAAATCAGAAGACTGGAAGGCCAGTAAAGACCAGGCTTGGGGGGTTTCTACTGGGAAGAACAACTGCAGTGGCCGCTGGACTCCAGAAGATGTGCTTTATTGCCTGGAAGAAAGTTTGTCTGCATTTTGTGTCTAGAGACTTTATCTGAGACTGAGATTGGGGGCACCACACTAATTAATCTTGAAGAGGAAATTTCAAGGTGATCAAATATTTGGGGGGGTACCAGGGATTGAACTTGGTACCTTGCACTTGCAAAGCAAGTGGCAGAACCACTTAGTTAAGTCCCCAGCCCCAGTGTAATATTGAGGCAGTGGCATGGCTACTGTTGGGGGCTTTTAGCCAGATCTATGTTTAGAATCAAGAATGAAGAGCTGAGCAGAATGACTTAAAAGGTTTTGAGTTGGCAAGAAAGGAAGCTCCAGTAAAGCTGTGAACTGCAAAAATAGAGCAGAGGAGATCTTGATTACTGAGAATGAACAGGAGAATAGAAAAGATGCCCTGAAGGCATCACAGGAAGCAGCAGAACTCCACTCTTTGTGGGCTCAAAGTCAAATATTTTGCTTTGAGAAGAAAGCCCCAGAGCACCCTGTTCTAAAATGGCAGCGGCCCAAGGAAGTTGCTCCAAAATGGCGGCTTAGGGAATTTGTTCCTTGGGCTTTGGTTAATAGGCTGTTATGGTTTGGGTCTAGATGTCCTCCCAAAGCCTCACAAGGTCATAGGCTTGATCTAGAGTGTGTGAAGCTGGAATTAATTCAAGATACAATGCTAGGCTCAAGGATACTAGGATTAAGGGTGTGAGTGCTTCCTGTCCTAAATCATTTGAATAAAATAAAGAGGCAGGGAGACACTGTTAACTCTCTTGTTACCTTTGCTGCCTTGTGTATGCCATGTTGTTTCTGCTCTGCAGTGCTTGTTTGCCATCCCAGCCTTGGAGCCAGCCGATTATGGACTGAAACCTCTACAAACTGTAATCCAAATAGACCCCTTCTCCTTTAACTTTGGGTCTCAGGTATTTTGTCTCTGCAATGAGAGAATAGTAACTAACACATAGGCACTGGAACCCTACAGCCAAGAGAGAAGGAAGCTTGGCTACTGCTCCAGCTGGCAGCAGACCTTGGCATCATCCATGTGGCACCGGTTTTAGGTGCATGAAGAATGCAGGCATAGAGGGATCAGGAAGGCTTCCACCCAGATTTCAGAAGAAGACCTGGGAGGCCAGACACTGCACCCCTGAGAGGGCGGTGCATGAAGCTGTGAATGTGAAGCCAAACGTGGAGTGCAGATCCCAGAAGTCTGGAGAAGCCAGGAGCGTGGACCATCTGAGGAAAACTGCAAGGAGGGAGCGAAGCCACCCAAAGAGAGAAGCCAAGGGAGCAAAAATCACCCAGAAGTATGATGGGGGCACAGTCACACTAGCCTTTTGGAGTTTGCAATTTACCACAGATTGCCTTAGGTGCAGGAAGTGGAACTATGGGATTAGAACTTTGGCCTACTGGATTTTGGACTTAATTTGGTCCCATTCCTTTGTATCCTCCTGTTTATACCTTTTGGAATGGCAGTGCGTATCTTGTGACATGAAATATTGGAAATGTTTGACTTTTTGTTTTTATAGTATTAGTTTACCTTGAACCTCAGAGGAGACTTTGAACTTGGACTTTGCAGCAGTGCTGAAACTACTGAGACTTTGGCAACTCTGAGAAGTGGACTAGATGCGTTTTTTGCATAAAAGGTTATGCAAGAGTCTTTGGGGGGCCAGGGGCGAGTTGTTGGTTTCTGTTTAGATGTCCTCCCCAGAAGCCTCATGAGGATGAGGTGGGACTTACTTTCTCAGAGGCAGCTGAATGTGGCATGCTGGGATAAGGGCATGGGATTACTAAATCACTACACGTGAGTTAGCAGTTTAGCACTGCTCTAGTCCTGGTAGTCTGGATAGAATAAAGGGCAGAGACACAGCGAATCCCTCTTGTTGCCTTTGCTGACTTGTGTGTGCCGTATCATTTCTGTTCTGAGATGCTTCTTTGCCTTCCCAGGCTCAGAGCCAGCCGACTGTAGATGGGAACCTCTAGGAACTGTAAGCCATATAAGCCCCTTCCCCTCTAACTTCGTGTGTTGGGTATTTTGTCCCAGTGACAAGGGAAAAGAAACAAACGTAATAGCCCTTGCCAAAAAGCCTCCCATAAATCTGCCCAAGTTTGTATTTGCTCAACTATTAGGCAAGAGTCTCTGTTTCTGCATTTGCCAAACTGACAGATTAAAAATAATAATTGTGCCATCTTTCAATTTTCATAATTTTGACCCCTAAAGAGGTTGACACTTTGCATACTTATATACTTTATAATTGCTTTCTTGTTCATAGTTTTCCTGCTATTTTAAAATATTAGGAGATGGATGCTTTTCCCCTATGGATTTGTCTTTTTTACCTGCCCACCAGCCCCACTTCCTTTCCTGCATCCCTTCTTTCCTTCTTAATTTCTTATAATATTATCCCTTCTAACATTAAGAATAATAGTGATACATTTCCTTTGAGCAAGAAATGAAAAATAAGTTGGGATCGTACATTTTAAAAATACGAAGGAGATGCGTAAATATTTTTTGCAAAGCAATCATCTCTCTGCAAAACAAAGCCCTCTCAAACTTCAGGTAGGAAATGTTTGTTTTAATATTTATCCCCACTGTATTCATTTTCTGTACAGTGGCTTAAAATCAATACCAGCATGTTGTCTTCTAGTCTCTATGGGTCAGAAGTACATGTTAGGGGTGGACAGCATACCCTGCTTATGGAGTCTACAGGCACAAATCAAGGTCTCAGGACGATTTCATGCTCTTCTGAGGCTGTCTGTCTACTTCAAGTCCAGTGGCTATGAGCAGAATTCAGTTCGTTATGATTTTGGCATTGAGGTATCTGTTTTCTGGCTCCAGAAGCCCTGAGCCCCTTTGAGCTCCTAGAAGCACCTCGTGACTCCTTGGCCAGCACCTCCGGTGAGCACTTTCCTTCATAGAAGTGGTCCTCTTCTTGGATACCAGCTGGAGAATCTGTGTGACTTCTAGAAGAGATTAATGCCTTGGAAGAGGTCACCTGATTACCTCAGAGCCCAGGGCGAATAAACTCTTTTGATTAAGGCAAAGTCAACTGACTGTTAGTTGGTAGATTAGAAAAATGGACTCCACTCACCCAGTGTTGTGGCAAAGTGGAACAACTTAGTACTGTGATGCCCTAGCCAAGTACCACAGCACTGAGCCACAGCCAAGTGTTACGGCTCGGAATCACTGCTACCACAATGTGAAGACTCAGGAATCCAAAAGTCACTCAAAGAGGTGGAGAAAAACCTTTAGTTATGCCAGTGGGCTCGGTGGAATTCATACTCTGAAGTCTGAGTACTTCACAGGAAATGGAAGCCTCATTATATACAGACCTAGGGGTAGATGAGCATGCTCACAGGAGCAAAGGGATGGAGTTAACAGAACATTCCAGAAAGGGGCAGAGCTAACAACATTTTGGAGAGATCACGCAGTTCAGACCATTGCAAAATATTTTGATATTTTGGACAGGAACTCCGGGCGGCACAAACTATTACATTTCTGGAACAAAGTATTCTGTGGAAAAAACATGAAGACAAGGAAAAGGGCAAGGCAAGGCCTTGTCTTACTGTATAATATCGCTCTATCAACAGGACCAGTGCGTTTTTAGAGGATGTGCAACAGAGACCGCCATATTGCTGGTAGTCTCTCTTTCTTACCAACCCCACCAGGTGCAACCTGCTCTTTTGCAGAGAGTAGTGCTGCACAGAAGTGAGTGTTTCTCTTTCCAGCTGCTCTTTTTAGTATGCAGAACATGGGGATATCTTCAGGTCATTCCAGTTTCTTGGGGTATCCATTTTTGCACTGAGATTCCTGGGAAGTAACGAGGTCTCTACCTATGAGCTTCTGGGATGAGGCTGGCCTCCCTCTGGGCCTCCTAGGGTCTGTCTTTTTTGACGGTGATTTTGTTTTTCTTTTTAAGTTTCCTTTAAGCGTATTTGTGTGATGGAGGTATTTTGGAGATGGGACCAAAGGGTACACATGACATTTCTTTTCTTCATGTGTTCTTGGAATATACACCCTGAAGGTAACCTTATACTACATTCTTAGTGCACTTGCATTTTGACTGAGATTAGCTGCATAATTTTCCACTTGTTGGCCACAGATGGGCTGGACTTTCCAGCATTTGGATTTTGAATCGTTGGATTAGTGGTGCTGAACCTGCAAAGCTTACATTGCATTTTGTACTTTCTTGATCTAAGGGTTAGTTGTTATATATAGTTCATCTACTAACCCAGTAGAGAATCCCTCTGATATAGCCAGAGTTGTATTTATTTGCACAAGAATGCACCATAACAATTTGCTTTTGGTCTAAATGATGAGGCGCTGTACTGAGCAAACTGGCTCCTTGCTGACGAGAGCTGTGCTTTAATGAATTTGCATGACTTAATTGTAACCATCATTAAATTAAATGCTTGCTGGGGATGGATCTATGCATGTGGTTGCTCTTGGAGATAGTACCATTAGAAATCATTTTGAATGGCATCCTATTTTGTTAATGTTTTTTCTGTGTGCACACTAGCACCTACTTCCCAGGCAGCTCCTTCCATTTTTGTGTGTCCCATCTAGGTTTTGCCCTTGCCAACCCCTCTTGAGATCCTAAACAATTGTCGTCTATTGCGGTGGCGGATGGCAGTAACACTTTGTGTTTTTGCTGTGTAACAGACATCTCCAGTAGGGAGATTGGAGACTCTAGAAATATAGAAAAGGGTCGCGTGTGGAAATGAAGAATTTAATTTGCCAACACCCTCCTTTGTGGCTACTCTGGCTTTTGTTCTCACATCCCTGTCCTTTCACTAAATCCTCTTCTCTTTCTGCTATTTTGCATGTCTTGTCTTTTCTTCTCTTTTTCGCTGGATGATCTCACTCATGCTAGAATCTTCTTGGCAACTCCAGGAAAATGGCGGCTCGTGCATAGATGGCTAAAACGTTCATGGCGGAGGCACCACAGCCATTCACGTGTGTAACAGACCTATGGAAATATTTCTCCTTCAAGCTGCTCAGAAGTGTTTACCACAGTGACAGAGTAATAGCTGGGATCATCTGCCTTACAGCCTGACAATTAAGCGACTCATATCTCAAGGGAGGAGGCCGCGCACACCTGCACCGGTTTTATCAAAATGCTGTTGTTGAAGTGCATCTGGCTTCCTGTCATGCAGCAGAACCGCAATGCTGCACTCGCGGCTGGGATTCTTCAAGCTTTAGCGTATCTTTCAGCAAAGCTAGGCTTATCTCACAGGCATATAAAACTTGAAAAGGGCTCCAGCTCTGTTGGTCTGCGAGGGTTCCCGCCACCTGGCCTGCTCTGTGTGTGTTCGATAACAAATGCAGCAAGAGGAGAATAAAAACTGGAAAAGATTTTTGCAACACAGACGATGCTATGAGTCTGAGGATGGCGAGCTTCTCAAAGGTTGGGCGAGAAATGGTTTGCTTTTAGAGAGAAGAGTAAACAAGGTTAGAAAAAGTGGAAAGTGGGGGAGTGGAATGAAAATACTGCCGCTTGAGAGGACAGGTCAGAGTCTGTTTACCACAAGGGCAGCTACTTGTTACTGTATCTGGTCATGGTAATGATAAGCCAGCATTCAGGGGGCCTGGAGAAAGGAGAGAAATATACACAACCTCTGACCCAAGTGGGGAACAGGATTTCAGCACATCATTTCCAAGACAGAAGGAGAATTTGGATGTGGATTATCTGGCCCCGACTCTGCTAAATTAAGGAGGGACGTTCAGGAATCTCCTCTTAGCTATATGGTTGTGGTGTTTTGCAGAACCCCTTGCAGAATACAAAGAGTGGGAAATATTAAAGGAGATATTGAAGGCAAATCAGTTAGTGTCACTCGTTAAATCATCATAAGGAAGACTATTCAGGACCCTTGTTGTAGGTACAGGAAGACCTGCATGGGGTGTTGGAGCAGCGGAAAGAGACAGGGCTCAGTTCCAAATACTCAATGAGCAGGTGACCATTGATAGCCAAGGAACGGGTGGGGTCGGAGGTGGAAAATTCCTAAGAGGTGACATCAGGGGTGAAGGGGAGTCCAGCAAAAGCAACCTAACAGGATTCTTGCTGTAGAGAAGAAAGAGTAGTCAAACATGCCTAAAGAGCTGAGTGATCAGATACTAGGGCTGATGGAACTTCACCCTCAGGGCGTCGTAAGATAAAGGAATCAATACTGTTGAGTGACCAGGGTGGAGGGTGAGGAATGTAGCCAGATGCTGCTGGACTGATCCAGATATATAGGACGTGTGCATGGGGGGCAGGTTGTTCTGGCTAAACTCACTTGGCAAGTGCCCTGCGCAGATGTGTTTTGCACCGGCGTGTGCAGAGGAGCAGACTAAGGAACCTGACATTTGGTTAAGCAAATATTTGTCAAGGACCTTTCTCGGTGTTTGCTATTTTCCAAGGTCAGAGCAGCCAGGTAAAAGGCAACCATGCCTGTGCTGTGATTGCAAACTACGAATATCTTTTCCCACTGCTGTTGGATGGGGTCAAGCTTCAAGGCAGAAAATGTTCACATATCCAGGCTAGAGAACAGATACTTCTCTCTGTTGGGCTTTTAGTAAGAGACATCTCATAGCCACGAGATCAAGGATAGAGGCAGCAGGCCCACACATGGATCTGTGGCCTGTCACTTAGTCTGGAGGGTGTCTAACCATGGCCAGTGATTTCCAGAAGATGCAGCAACCTCAGCATACATGCAATTTAAGACAAACCTTACTGATTTGTCATCTGTCCCCTTAAATGTGTCTGTCTTGTTCTGCTCCTGTCTTGTTAGAGTGCTGCCAAAATACTCATCTCTTATGCAAACTGGACCCAAAGGGGAGAATGACCCCTGAGGAATCTGGTTTGTGTGGACCATCCAAAACTCATGAACACACAGCTGGGCAAAACACAAATGCATCTCCTGTGATGTACTCAACCAGGGTGCTGGTGACCCGGCTGCAGGAAGAGTAAGAAAGGTACAGAGGCTCTGTTTAGGCCAGCCTCCATCCAATGACAAGGCTCATCGTGGGAATATTTTGAGATACTCTTGCCTGGTACAGAAACCATGAACAGAGGGTAAATAAATTAGTTCTTAGTCAATATCTTCCCTATCATTAAATCTCTTTGCTAACAATACCAGTGGAAGGTGAAGATGACTTAAAGGTAAGAAAATGTATTGTAGGACTCATGCTTATTGCTTTTACATGGGTGGGTGGGTGGATGGATGGATGGATGGATGGATGGATATATAAATAGATGAGAAATAGGATAGACAGAATAGAGGGACAGATGGATGGATATATGGATAAATTAGAAAAATAGATACATAGATAATAGATGGAAATGTGGATGGATGGATATGATAAGAAATAGGATAGCTAGGTAGGTAGGTTGATAGATCAATAGAAAAAGATATGTAGGTGATGGGTGGGTGTACAGATAAGAAATTAGATACGCAGACAGACAGGATGAAAATATGGCTGGTGAATAGATAGGAAAAGAAGTAGATATAGGTGATAGTTGATATAAAAATAATGTTATACTGTAGATGCGATGATAAAAAGTGGAGATAGTACAATGGATAGATACATGACAAATAGAGATTAATATAGAAAATATAGAGAGATGATAATTGATATGCTAGAAGATAGATAACAAGTGAATGGTAAATAAGTACATATAAAAATTAAGCTGTACATGACATGTACATGTTAGGTGACGGGGAAATATATGAATATGTAAGCAATGATACTTGATAAATAGAAGATAATCAATAATGTTGGGAAGATGGGAGAAATAGTGACAGGATATAGATGAGAGAGAGAGGCTAGATTGCACTTTCCCTAGATTGATAAGTACCGATCTATCTGCACAGAGCAAAGTCTGATTCACTCACTCTTCTAGGGTTTCAGTGGCTGGCAGGGTTGGGCTCTGGTGAAGTCCTGGACCCAGGTGACCTCACACGGGTTGGGAAGGCTGGCAATATCGCCTCATTAACCAGGCGGCCAGAGCTGCTGCTTTTAACCCCAGAATCAACCCAGTTGGGAAGAGCAGGAGAGCCGGCCACTCCGGTTGTGTGTTCTTTCAACATGGGGCATCCTGTGCAGCTTTCTTTAATCTGTTGCTTGGTAATTTCCATTGATTATAGTGATTTTCTGTGATTCCTGGCAAGAGAAGGTTCAGGAGGGGTTATAAATGGGGCTAATTAGGAAGATGCAAATGGCTTTTGTGGCTGTTTCAAAACATTTCAGTGACCCATAATTAAATTATGTTGCCAAATTATTTGTTAATTATCATCTTCCTGTCGAGTCTGTTTCATCTGGAGAGCTCATTCACAGCCGGAAGGGTAGAGCAGGGAGCACGAGGCAGGCAACTGGCAAAGAAGGACACGGACATGTGTTCGGTTGGGAGAATGCGTGTTTTATTGGGGTCCCTTCTCCCCAGGTCCACCGGTATTTTTCATTTCCGGTTCATTTTAGCTGAGATGTTGAGTTGACCGATTGTGGTCAGACAGCTCTTGTTAAGATCCTGGTCCATGTTGTGGGCAGTGCCCTTACTCTGGCCTCTGACACAATAGCCAAATCGTTTCGCTCTTTTAGAGATAGGCATTTGAGTGTGGTGATGAAAAACCTCAGATTTAAACACACCTCTCATGCTCATTTCTGCTCTGGGTAAATCGTGATTACCTCCTGAGTAGGCACTTCTGCAAAACTGTTTTTAGGAATTCGGGGCCTTTGCACTGTACTGCATAGGGTTTATATCAACTGTTTACTGCGTACTTTTTAAATTTGGAACACCGTGTTTGTCTCTGATGTCTGTCTCAAGAGAAACCTAACAATAAGCTCTCATTATTTTCCTTTACTAATTTGTGTTTATTTTATTCGTGAAAAACAACGTATAATTCTCTGTTACAGTCTGTAAAAACTTACTGTAAATGCATTCAGTATAGTTTTTGTAGTTTTCCAGAACTCGTTGATGTTCTTCTACAAGACAAAGTGGACAGAAGAAACACTATTATCATATATGATGCACCTTCTGGACCAAGCAATATAGAACTCATTTGCTATTTCTTCAAAACAAAGGGGTTCCAAAAGTCATTGACAACTTAAATGAGGTCTAATAGAGCGAAGAATTTAAAAATATGGGATGGCAAAACATAAATCAGAACTGTCCATCATTAAGATCTGTACCGTGGTATTTGGTGGGTAGACATTTAACTGTAATTCTACCCACACAAAGAAAAACAGGAAAGCACTGCAGGAAGATGTGCTGTTCAAAGAAAGATAAGAATGCAGAAAGAAGGTGGAAAGACACTGCATAGCACTGTCCAGATTGTCACGGTGCATTGAGTATTGACTGTTTTAAGATATACATACACAGGCCTGGGGATTTAGCTCAGTGGTGCCGCCACCTGCCTCACAAGCACAAGGTCCGGAGTTCGAACCCCAGTATCAAAAAAAAGAAGATGATGTATCATACACAAAATGATTAGTGAATAAATTTGATAAAATCGTTTTTCTATTTCCTGTTATCATAAAAATTAAGGAAAAGAATGTGCAGTTTTCGGTCATCCTGTATTTGCATAATTGCAGCGGCAAGTGGTTATATTTTGAGGCAGTCTTGCTGAGTTGTCCGATCTGAGCCGGAGTTACTCCTGCTTCAGCCGCCCATAGTGCTGAGATTACAGGAGTGCTATGCTACCGCCTCCAGCTCTGGAAGTGTATTTTGGACCTCATGTGTTCCTATGGGTATCGCCTTGCTGTCCCAGTGATTCTCTGTTTCTCTCCGGTAACAAGACTCAAATTTTTTCCAATGCTGCTTTGAGTCATCTTTCTTTTCTTCTAAACGCCTCCCTCATAATGGGTACAAAGCAACAACAGGTTTAGCCTTCTGAGTCATTCTGTGTGCATCTAACTCAGTTTACTGTGTATTCCATTAAAATCTTCACATGGCTTGCAGTTCGATCATATTAGCATCCCTGAGCTACAGGTGACAACTGCTAAATATGAATTTCACTCCCTGCATTTCGTTTTTGTAGTTTCCACAGTCTTCCTGAACCTCTTGTTTTTACTTCCAGAGGATCAGTTATCCTACACGTATTGGGAAACTATTCCAATAGTCCTTCCGTGCAAATCGCTGATATAAGTGGTTAAACAGAGAGAACGTAGACAGCACAGTGTGAAAACCCTTTGGCAGATGGGACAGCCCTGCAGCCAGCTCTCCTGTATGGTGTTTGTTTTAGACAACCATGATTTATAGAGACTGTACCAGGAGATTACCAGATTCCGCTCTCCACCAGCTGATACAAGAGGAAAGAAGTCTGGTAGCATAACCTTAAAACACAGGAGCAAAGGAATTTCTCTAGAGATCTCAGGATGGTACCCACCGATTATCAGGTGTCTTTCTACCAGCACATAAGTCGCCTCTAGAAATATTAATACAGAAATTTCATGGATGCAAGACAATCGAGTGACCTACTCTGTCATTTCTAATGTCTTCCCTTGTTTACTTTAAATGACATGGTTATTTAAACTGTACTGCATGCTGCTCTAATTGGAAATGTTTCTGTGGACATTTACTTAGTGACCACGCCAGAGCCTGTGTCTATATTAGGCACCTTTGCTCTGTATCGCATAAGCACTGGTTAAGACTGAATGTTTCTGATCCCCACAGTTCTTCACCCAGGAGGTGTTGTTGTTAAGAGGTGGAGGTTCTGGGGTGGAGCCGCATGAATGGGATCCTCAGACCCATCACAGAGACCTCAGAGTGCCAGGATCGGGGTCCTTCCTGGTCTGCTGCCCGTCGGCAGCCAAGGCTATGAAATTGCATAGGGTGCCAGGAGCTGACTACTTCATTGATACACCAGTCTGTTGGTCAGCACAGTAAAATGCATATCTGTGACTTCTCTCGTTCCTACGTTGAACCCTTGTCTCCAAGGTGATGATATCAGGAGGTGGGGCTCTGGGAGATAAGGGAAGGGGGTCGCAAGTGTGGAGGAACATGGATGGGATCTGTTTCTTTATCAGAGAAACCTCAGAGTTCCTTTCCCCTTCCATCGTGTAAGGACACAGGAAGGAGGCACCATCTATAACCCAGGAAGCAGCTCTCACCAGACTTGGATCTGCCATGGTTTGACCTAGAACTTTCAGTCTCCATGACTGTGCAAGATGTTATTTATGATCCAGCCAGTCTAGAGTATCATGCTATAGCAGCCAATGTGCACTAAACAGGAGCATTTTAACAAATGCAGATCTGCCACTGGCTAATTAAGTAGAATTTTATCTACTGTCAAGTATAGTCATGTTGTTCAAACTTGGACCTTCTCGGTTTGTTATTGTTAAAACTGTCTGTGTGTAAGTGATGATAAACTTGAAGCTTGCACTGACTCATTGTATGAAAATTCTTGCCCAGGGCATCTGTACTTTATGAAGGATGTTCTGTGAAACTACTCAGAGGAGATCAAAGATAAAAAGCAGACCTGTATATGAGGAACAATTCTCTGAGCTACAAACAAGAAGCTTTTAATCTTTTTCAAAATTATGTTGAAGCTAGGCTGTTATTGTCACTCAGTCTTTTGAATTATCTAGACATTTGCAATGCAGTCCATCTCAACACAGAGAATATTTCCTTCCTGGGTGGACTTGATTATCATGTTGCCTTCATACCTGTGTTTCTTTAGCCCTGAAAGCCCTTTTTTTCACTTTTAATACCAACAGTTAAATCCAGTTGTGCATTTATATCAAACTGCTTTGGATTGGAAGGCAATTTTTGAACCATTTCCTCTTAATCCTAATGAATGGACTGGTGGTCTCTATGCATTTTTCCTTATCCAAGGCATTCTGCTGATGAAATACAATTGCTTAAGCATTGTGACTACTTTTCTGCATTTTTAAAAGAAATTTGTTTGCTGCAGTCCCAATAGGTGAATGACCATCTCAGCCTACAATGGAGGGAGATCCTAGTATAAGAGATCTCAGTACCAAAAACAGGATAGTCCGAGAAAACCAAGGCCGGGAATCATCAATATCTTTTAATTTTTTTTTATTGAATATACCTGTTTATACTGAATTACCTTTTTTTTTCAGTGAAAGATAATGACAGTCCAAAGATCAATAAACTAATAGAAAAGATCTTTCTTTAAGGCATCATTAAGAGAAAGGAATTTTTAAAATCTCAATATTTTAAGAGATACACTTAACTGAATATGAACTATTTTCTTTGTAAGCCAAGTAAAATCCTGCTGCCGTAGTATTCTTCCTTGAATTTTTCACTTAAGTTTTATAGCAGTTTAGAATGCTATATTGAGTTGCTTGAACTATAGCTGGGAAGAAAGTCTATGATTGCAAATGATGCTGTGTAATGGTATTAGATGATTTCCTGGGCATTTCTGTCTTTCAAGTGATTGTGTCTGTTGTCTATATTTTTCCCTACTGCCTTTGAACAGAAATCATGAATGAGTTAAAGGTATTTATTGAGGAGAAAGCCAGGAGAAGACAGTGAACTCTGTAGAAACTCATCGTTTCCTCTTTCCTCATCATGGAAATGTCCAGAGACCTGTGGGACTCCAGTGACCCAGGACAGAGAAGGTTAAGAGTTGGTGTACAGAGAATGAGAAAGGAAAAGTGTGTCGGTCAGCTTTTCTTTACTGTGGTGACCAAATACTTGAGAAAATCAACTTCGAAGAGGAAAAGTTTATTTTGGCTTGTGGTTTCAGAGCGTTCCGTCCATAGGTGGTTGTCTCCAAAGCAGGAACATCATGGCAGAAAGCCACCGCATACTGAGCGCTCCTCACCTCATGGCATTGGAAAGGCAGAGCAGGGAAGCTGCCTGAGAGGAAAGGGCCGGGCACCTCATATATACTTTATACTCAGGCTTCTCGAAGCCTGCATATTCCAGTTGGACCGAATCTTCCAGTAAACACGATCCAGTCACATGATCCCCAAAGCCCATCAGCAGCCAACCCCTCAAACCAATGAGCCTTTGGAGGAGACACATTGAGCCCCAACCATTGTAAGTTCCATTTGCTGAGCACTGGCTCCACAGCATCTCCGGGGCCCTTGTGTGTCTTATGATCCTTGAGACCAATAGTTTCTTTCATGTGGAAGCGGATATTCTGAACGTGGTAGACTATTCCTCTCGCTGTCCAGTATTATGTTGCTCATTCCGCTTATCCTATGGCTGATTTTTTTCTTGCTTGGCTGTCCGCACGCAAAAAATGCTGTGAACAGGTGTGGGAGTTCAGTTATCTCTGACACATCCTCATTTCCAACCCTTTGGATACCGAGATGAGCATTGTCCACAGGTCATCTGGTGGTTCCGTGTCTAGTTTCTTGGGGAACCTCCACAGAGGCTGCACCTTTTTCCGTATCTACCAGAAATGCGCAAGGCATTTCCCACCATCAGTTATGACCTCTTTCTGCCTGCTGTTTTATAGTAGCCATTGAGCCAGGTATGAGCTGATCGCTCACTGTGCTTTTGATAGCACACATCCCTGACGATGAGTGATGTTGGGCATCCTTTCACGTTTCTGAGCCGCTTGTTTGTCTTCATGGGAGAAGTGTCCAGCGGAATCTTCTGTCCAGTTTTACATTGGTTTATTGGCTCTTCTGTGAATGAGTTGTAGGAGTCGCTCGTGTATGACCCGTTGAGAGATTAATCACATGGATGGGTTAATGCATCCATTAGGTCAGAGCCCTAATCCTTTCTGAGAGCCTTACCTGGCCCCTCCTCTTAACATCTCACAAAGGAGACTAAATTTCAGCCTGAGATTCAGAGAGTACAAACTATCATGGGCAGGAGAGACAGAAGCTCTCTGCTGTTTCATTTAGGGAATGACTCCTAGCCTCGCCAGCCAGAGTCACACTTCAGTGTCTTCTCTCGTCCCCATCCCTCAAGACCTTAGAGCATCTTTCCTGTGAACTCCAGACATCTTTCGACTCCTTCCTAAGGTCACACGGAGTGAGTTTGTTGTGGATCTGCAAGAAAAGGCAGATCTCTGAGTTCAACAGGAAAGAAAATAAAAGTAATGAACCAGCTGAAGAAGGGCAGAGGCTGCAAGCAGGAGGAGAAGTTGTCCACGGGGGAAAAGTCCACTCAGACATGGGCAGCCCTGGGCTCTTTCCCTAACTGGCACCCTTAACACCGATTCCAGGATTCTTCTTTTCTTTGAAGTTCCACCCCTAGAATCTGGGAGCTAGTCAATGACTCTGAACCTGATCACTCCTTAGGCACTTTGAGGATATGGTGAAAACACAGGTTCTGTTGCATTTGGACTTGAGCCTGTCGTAGGAGAAGTCAGAGAGAAAGGAGGAGTTGCAAATTCACCAAATGCTGAACATCAACCTTTTGGTTTATACTCCTATATACTTTCTCACAAAGTCCTTCTGTTATTTATTGTTACCAATGAGGAGATCAAGGTCATTTCCATCTGGCCTTCTCACCCTTTCCTCCATAGCCCATCCTGCTGGACATCCATCTATCCATTGTTCTCTGGTACCAAGCACACCCCAAATATGGCAGACTCTTCACATCCCTGAGAAGGAGGTTTTAAGATGGCCACATCACCAAGAGTGCTGAGGACGCTGTGTAGAAGATACTCGTCATAAAGTTCAGTAGATTATAAATCGGTGAAAGCCCTAGGAAAGTTCTGATGATTGTATTTGGAGGTTAAGACCCTGGACTCAGGGAGAGACAACTGACTTCCTTCCTCGTGAAGAATCTGCATCGCACCCTTCACATCCCAAAGCACTCATGATTAGGCCTTGACATTTTGCTGGAGCAGTGAGAGCTAACACCGGAACAGGAGGAGCCTGGCTAGGAACTCACTCAAATGCATTCCTGGTACAGTGGGAGGGTTCATATATAATAGGATAACAAGCATTACTACAATTAATTTCAGTCCACTTTATCTACGCTAGGCCTCACTTACATTTGACATATGAGAAAAAACAACTATTTGAAAATTATTTAGAATTCTGAATCATAGAAACATTAAAGCAAATTGAGATGGTAAAGGATATTTCCAATGTAAGTTAGTGAAAATGCTAGATTCTATGGATAACGTGAGCCTACTGCAAAGTGCACCTGCCTCTTTGATTTTCAGAGAGACAGAGAGAGAGAGAGAGAGAGAGAGAGAGAGAGAGATGCAGTTTAAATTTCAGATAATCTCTCATCATAACAGGCACTCCACTCATTGCAAAATATACTTGTTTGTTTGTTGGTTTGTTTGTTTTGGGGGTTTTCTTTGGTGGTGGTTGTTTTTTGTACCGGGGATTGAGCTCAGGACCTTGCTCTTGCAAACGGCATGGTGCCGCTGAGCTAGATCCCTGGCCCTTGCAGAATGTACTTGTGAAAAACTGACACTTTATTAAAACATCATGACATCAAATATTTTTAGGGAGCATCATAATATGCTTAAATATTTGCTTATTGTAATGATGAATTATTACTTGGAGACTGGGTGAGCGGCATGGTGCCGCTGAGCTAGATCCCTGGCCCTTGCAGAATGTACTTGTGAAAAACTGATACTTTATTAAAACATCATGACATCAAATATTTTCTAGGCAGCATCATAATATGCTTAAATATTTGCTTATTGTAATGATGAATTATTACTTGGAGACTGGGTGAAATGATTATCCTCTTTTACTTTAGAAGAAGGCCATGCAAATGAACCCCTTCTTTCATGAGATTCAGCTACTTAGAAGGAAAATCATAAATTAGCATCTTGTATACATGTATATAATCAATACTTATATGTTTATATTTGTGTTTATGATCAAAGATGAATAGTTTTTCATAAGCTATTAAATAGATATGTTCACGCACATATATGTAGTGCTATACAAACACCTGTACTTAACAGGCATTTTTCCAGTAGTTTAAGAATTCAATGATAAATTGTGTGATGAATAAAAGTTTTAATTTGTGATATAAATAAACCAAAAGTCTTATATTCATCAGGAAAGTCAGCAAAATACTGTTTAGAATTACCAAACATGTTATTACCATATATATTTATTTTCAAATGCTTGCAAATTTTAATCCTGAAGAAAGAAGAATGCGGGAACAGTGGTCAGAATTCCAAGACTTAGAGTAACTAGCAGTTTTCTATTTGGCTTCTCATTTTGTACAGTTTGTCTTTAAAAATTACATAATTAATCCTTAGTTGTCATAATCGGTATTAGTCATGGTGAGCATGACAAATTATGCATTTTTCCCCGACTGTTCATGCAAGCTAGAGAAGAACACAATAAAATAGAAAAACCTCGGGCCAGGTATGTAGCTCAGTGGTTCCGCTGCCTGCACTGCAAGTAAGTGCAGGGACCCGAGTTCGATCCCCAGTACAAAAAAAAAAAAAAAAGACAGAAGGAAAACCTCTCCGGTGACATGTTCCCTTGTACTCTTTCCAGGGCATTCCTCCTAACTACTCCTGGCTGGTTAGCCTTCCTCAGCTTTTTCTTTGACAGCTTTTAGAGAACTACAGAACTGGACTACAGCCCTTACTCCATCATTCACTTGCCATGAACTGTTGGACATGTGACCTTGCCTCTCCTCCTCCCTTTCCTCATCTGTAAAACGGAATGGTAGCCAAGGCCGCCATATTGCTTGCTGGAGGGTGTCTGATGTGGGAAATCCTTGGCAGATCACAGGATACAAACGGAAGTTAGGCTGGGGGTTACTGCCTCGGCCTTTGCTTCCTACACTTCCCTATCCCAACTCAGGCCTTTCTCACACTGCTTGCTGTCCTGAGACTGAATTTGTACTTGGATGTTCTCTGGAGTTCAAGACAGGGTCTCCCTTTCAGATGCCTTGACTCGTGGGGTGTTTAATAGTTGGTGACATTGAGAAGTTCCCCAGCTCCTGCACTGGACCGAGAGGCACCTAATGTTGTGACGAATCCGGTCTTGTCTGTGAAGGCATCATAGAGCCCAAACCGCGGAGGACGTTTTTTGTTTTTTGTTTTTATGTGTGGCATGAAGGTTTTCCGCTCTGAAAAATGCACACGTTGCTCCTCTTTTTTCCTAATTAGAAAACAACAGAATTGGTTCCAAGCACACTCGGAGAAGTGGCGTCAGATTATAGATGTGTAATCATTGCAGGGCTTTGGATGTGATAGGAGCACTTTCCTTATTTGTCTGTGGAAACTGAAACCCACTGATACTGGGTGATGTGTTCAGACCCTGGACTAATTCGTGGTGGTGCCGGGATGGGAAGTACGGTCTCTGGCCTTCTTTCTCGCTGCCCTTTCTTCCTATCGGAGGAGGGATCACCTGGGCCGAGACAGGGAGAGGAGAGTCTTCAAATATGCACAACTCAAGGGTTTCCAAAGCCTTCCCAAAGACTTTAAATATAAACGAAGAGATGGAGCCTGACTTAATTTTTAAATGCTTTTCTTTATTAATACTTTGAAAATATTCTTACATTAGCATAACTAGTTGGGCATGACCAATTGCATTTAAAAGTACAAAGACCAAGGCACACGCTGGCAGCACAGAGCCAATGAGAACGGGCTCGCTAAATCAAAACGTGAGCATTTCTGTTAGCAGAATCACAGGTGGCTTCTTCAACAGCTCTTGAAAACAAGTTTTGTCTGTCTCCATGCCAGGCTAATTTCCTTTGTTGATTTCACACAAGAGCTAGCTGGCTACGGGGCCCCATGCCTATAATCCCAGAAAGTTGGGAGGCTGAGGTGGGAGGTTCAGGAGTTCAGGGACAGACCAGGCAGCTTAGCGAGAACTTGTCTCACAATAAAACCAGTAAAAAGGGCTGACAGTGTGGCCGCATGAGAAGGTCTTGGGTTTGTTCAGTCTTCAATGCCATTAAATAAATGAATGAATGAATTAACTGAATAGATGAGAGGATAAACACAACAGGACCTGTATTAAGGAATAATACATCATGAGCCCCGTTTCATCTGTTTATACTTTGCTTGGATTGGACAAAACTCTACTTCTTTTTTTACAAGTATGGTTTGTCATGCATGATTTTCTTTATTTTCTCTAAGCCCTTTTTCCACAATGAGAAAACAGAATCAGGAACATTCTCTTTGGCATAAGTTTCCCTTATGTAAGCACAATGCTAATTTTCTCTTAATGAACAAATTTAATATAATTACATCTCTAGTTATGAAAATGTTCGCCTCTTCTTTCTCTCTCCTTCATAATAATTCCATTTTAGCAGTAGCTGCTTTCTAAAAAAAAACTTTTTTCCCTGCTCTTTTGCCAAATTAAGGCTGTTTGGGAAAATAATTTTTAAAGAGGAAATTATGCAGTTTTGGGGAGTTAATGTACCATGCTCTTACTGTTTTGGAGTAGTGAACTGTTATTTAATTTTTAAGTACTTTTATACCAACTAACTGTTTCATTAGTTTGAAACATCTTTATAAATACTTTCTCATAATCTGGGCTGGTTGTGCAGGGGCTGTAATAAAGTCTGATTACCGCAGACTTACACGTAGTAGGATTCTAAGTGGCTCATAATAAACTTAAATTTTCTTGGGTTCTTACCTAGGCAAGATGGTGTTTCTCTCGCCAGTCCTAATAAGAGCTGCCCGGGCACATTTCAAAGGTATAATTAGTGACTGACTGTTGCGTGGAACTACCCAACACTATTTTGTGATTCTGAGATGAAGGTAGACATTAAGATTATTAACGTTTTTTATCCTTTATGAATTCAGTTTTATTTAAAAAAAAAAAAAAGCAGAAGAAGGTTTACACCTGCACTAAACGTTTCTACCCACAGCACAGAAAACTGAAGTGTCTTTCCTGAGGTACATATGTGTGCAGCAACATCTTTCCCACTGGGATGTCTTTGTGGATCCCTCCAGAGGGGCTGTCTTGTTAGAGCCTCCCATCGGGGCCATTTTAAGGGATTCTTAATAATGCTTCCCTCTTGACATGGGGCAGGTTCATGACCCAACAGACCCAGAATGTTTTGGCTTCATTGCTTCCTGGATAGGTTTTCCTTCCTCTCCTATCTCCTGTACTAGTCTGGGTACCAGCTTCCCATGAGAAGGTAGATATTGTCTTGACATCCAGGGTGTGCCCAACCCATCCACCAGAATAATTATCTTGAGGATGCAAACCCCGTTCCCTCTGTGATCTCTAAAGACCTCCCTATTTCTCTGTCACTTATGCGTAAAGATAAAGGCCCAAGGATGCCCTCTGTGCCTCACTGCTGCTGTGATTTCTCTGGACCCATCTCCAATTTCTGGTGAGAGTTTTGCAGGGAGAAAAAGAACAGAAGGGCAAACTAGGAGACACGGTTACAAGAATGCTACAGCTTCAGCCATGTATGCAACACACGTTGGCCAAAGAACACAAGATCACAGTGTATATAGCTGACCCTCTTTATCTCTGGAGTCTGCATCCTGGGATTCAACCAACTGTGGACTGAAAACATTGGAAAAACAAGACGCTGTGATGGGTACAAATATTGTCCTATGTTGTTACTACCTAACCAATACTGTATGATAACCATTCGCATTGCGTTTTGCTTGTATTCGGTATCACAAGTGATCTAGAGATAGTTAAAGTTGGTAGGATCTCTGCGTATCCTAGGCCATTTTAGGTTTGGAACCGAAGCATCCTTGGATTTTGGTACCCACAGATGGTCCGCTGTGATGGGTACAAATATTGTCCTATGTTGTTACTACCTAACCAATACTGTATGATAACCATTCGCATTGCGTTTTGCTTGTATTCGGTATCACAAGTGATCTAGAGATAGTTAAAGTTGGTAGGATCTCTGCGTATCCTAGGCCATTTTAGGTTTGGAACCGAAGCATCCTTGGATTTTGGTACCCACAGATGGTCTTCCGATGTTAAATGGGTACAAATATTGTCTTACGTTGTTACTACCTAACCAATACTGTATGATAACCATTCGCATTGTGTTTTGCTTGTATTCGGTATCACAAGTGATCTAGAGATAGTTAAAGTTAAAGTTCGTAGGATCTCTGCATATCCTAGGCCATTTTAGGTTTGGAACCGAAGCATCCTTGGATTTTGGTACCCACAGATGGTCTTCCGATGTTTTCAGTTTTCAACTGTGAAACAAAAATCAGTTTTCACCTGGTTGCTTATATAAATTCTGACCTCTTGCATATATTGTTTGTTTGTTTGAGTGCCGTTTTTCGCGGTACTGGGATTTAACCCAAGGCCTTCACAATAAGCTCTACCTGCAGCCCTTCTTTTTATTTTTTATTTATTTTATTTTATTTTTTAATTTTGAGACAGGGTCTCACTAAGTCACTAAGTTGCTCAGTCTAAGCTCAAATTTCACTCACACTCACAGAATTCTGGGCTTACAGGTGTGAACCGCCACGCCCAGCTTGGACTGGGCTTCGTAAAGTAAGATCAACACCTCATTCAGAGTCACTGCCGTGGGAAGGTTTTTTTTGTTTGGGGTTTTTTTGCCAGTGCCTGTGTACAAAAGTGGACTTCTTGCCTTAAACAGATGGACTTTGTATTTGTCAACTACTGTGTAACCAAGCACTCCAAATTTAGCAGCTCAAACAATACATCTACTTTTTTTTTTTTCGTGTTATTTTTAGGGCTGATGCTTTTGGTCCCGGGCCTCTCTCAGGCTGTAGTCGTCATGGAACCGAGACTGTGATCACATCTCAGGCTTTCTTGGAAGCAAAATTCCTTTCTCCCTCACTCAGATGGCTGTTGCAGGCTGTTGTGACGACATTCTGAATTCCTTGCTGGTTGTTAGCTGGACAGCTTCCTCAGCAGGTTCTCCAGAAGGGGAAAGTACTTCCTCAAAAAGCCACACAAGCCAAACGTGGTGGCCCATGCTGTAATCCCAGTACTCTGGGAGGCTGAGGCAGGAGGATCCTATGTTTGAGCCCTGCCTGCACCTCTCAGCTACACCTCATCTCAAAATTTTTTTAAAGCACGGTTTTGGGTTTTTTTGTTTGTTTGTTTGTTTTTGGTACTGGGGATCAAATTCAGGACCGTGCAATTGCGAGGCAGGCGGTAGAATTACTGAGCTAAATCCTCAGCCCTAAAAAATATTTTTATAGTCTGGGGATGTAGCTCAATGCAGAGGCTTGGTTTAATCCCCGGTACTGCAAAAAGAAATTTTAAAAAATGAGTATAAATACAGCCAGCAAGAGAGAGAGTTTGCAAAGAGGATAGAAGGCACATTGTTTGGGGGCTTAATCAGAGAAGTGATATCTTGTCGCTTTATCCACGTTTCATTCACTGGAAGTGAATGCCTCCATCTTGCCCTGTGTTAATGCACTTTTTATGTTCTGCACAGCCTATAAATATTCATGCTAATAATGACCACCAGGGGAAAATGCTGGCCCCTCTGCTCTTATTGAATCCAAGTTCTGAGGGTGGGATTTGATTCTCCCGATGACACTGACCGGGGATGATTTTTCATGATTCCCATTGAGCACATCAGAAAGCTCACAGGCTGAAGAAACAGCTTGCAGTTTGGTCAGTAGCTCGCTGGCAGGGAGCAAGCCCTGAATCCTCACCTTGCAACAGGCACATTGCTCTGGCCACTGCTTCTCTGGTGGGTCCTGTAGAGCATTTTTAGACATTTCTGTTGCCTCGCTTAGCGTATATGTTTATCTTTCTCAGGCCGGAAGTAGGGTCCATGCATGGAAACCTTCCTCTTGTTCCCATTTCTGTATCACATCCACACGGCCACATCCAGGTGGGGAGAGGTGGGCCAGTGGTCAGAGGTATGATCTCTTAGAGGCCTTTCTCCAGTGTCCGGTCGCTGTATCCCCATTTTTCTGCATGCACCTTTCTCGAAGGCATTGGCCCTTGGGCTTATGGTAACTGGGTTACCTTAAATAAGGTGCTGTGCGTCTCTCTGTGTCTGTATCTCCCTGTGCCTGACTCTTCTTTCCTGCCTTACGTGACTGGGAATGGAAGACCTGCCCTTCTGCCTCAGGACACCCTCCTTGCCTGGGGCCTGTAAGTAACAACTCTTAGCCTTCCTGTTCTCCTGGGGTGGGCCTTAGAACTTGCAGCTTCCTCATAAAGAGCTAGAAGCTTCCCCCAGACCGGGTTTCCCAGGACACCAAGAAGAGCCCGAGGCCATCGGGAAGGCAGAAATTGGACACAGGACAGACAAGAGCCATAGGATGATTCTTTCAGTGTGTGGGAGGCCAAGAGTTAACACCATGAGGTCCTAAAGCTGCAAGGAACTGGCAACCCGTGTTCTATTTAGTGTCTTTATGGAAGACTTGAGAAAAGACACATAGGGCATCAACTACAGTACAGGTAGAGTTTGTTGTAAAACGATGGGATAGAGAGAGAAGGAGGGAGAAGGGAGGCAGTTTCAGGTACGAATATAGACAGACTGAGCAATGAGTTCTGAGACTACTTTCTTGTAGAATAGCAGTCTTTGCAGAACCCTTCTTTTCCTTCGTTTAAGGTCATTGTTCTTATACAAATCAAATGGCCTGTTGACCTACTCCTGAAAGAACTAGGTCCCTCTTTAGGTAAATGTTTCCCTTTAGTTTGTTTGGAGACCTGGAGGATTTTCTCACCCCTCACCCTTGGTCAGGACTTCACTAAGGGATCCAGTGCTTATGAGCACACCTAGCAGATTTTCCATTCCTTTCAGCTACACTTGGAAACTGACTTCTGTGGATTCTCAGTAGAGTTAATGATTAAGAAAGTGAAGGAAGAAAACCACATCTTTGCTTTTCACTTAGAGTCTGGTAGACATCCTCTCTCCAGGTGTGCTAATGACTTTCTGTCTAACACCAGTGTAACAGGTTTCCTGAAAGAATTATCCAAAGAAGGACACTGTGAATATGGTGAGCTCCCCTTCATGGCTAGGGTCTTTAGCTGTGCCGTGAAAGGAGCCATGGTTTAGCTGCGGGCTTCTCACAATACTTCTGCACCTGTATATTCCCTCCTTGGGCCACTCAGTGGTATATTGGGTGATTAGGACTCACCTGCTGTGCTATTTTCTTTCCAGCTTTGTCCCCATAGGCATTTAGCGGAATCACAATGGATTTGTTTGCCTTGTGGCTGAGCTGCTTTCATTTGCAAAAATAAAGGTCACAGTGCTCCTGACAAGTGACAACTGTCTACTTCTTTATCACTTTAGAAATCTGTTATGTTCCTTATCCCAAGGGAGGCTCTTGTGGTCAGGGGATCACTGGGCATCTCAGTATCATTTAAAAGTAATTCAGTCACAAGGGTCCAGAGTTCACAGCAAACTCTTGTTATCTGGCAGTTGGCTGGATATGAAGCCAGACTCAGCACTCTTAATCCTCCGTCCATTCCACTGACTCCACCCAAACAGGTAACACAAACTGCTGGAGAGAGGGAAGCAAGACACTGGAAGAAGAGGGTGGTGTTGAGAACAAGCTGCGTATGGCTACATATTACTTTCCTGGCTGCCAGTAAGTAAGGTTGTTTTCCCCACCTCTTCCTCAGGTAGCTCTCTGTGACCATGTAGACTTACAACTGATTTTTCCGTGTTGACTTTGTACCCTGCAACTTTACTGAACTGGTTTATGGGTTCCGAGAGTTTTTTAGTAAGGTCTTTAGGATTTTCAGTATCATGTCGCCTAGACTCCAGGGTTGTTTGATATCCTCCTTTCCAATTTATGTGGCTCTTATCTCTTTCCTATGTCCAGTTGCTCTGGGTACAACTTACAGTAATTCATTATGTGTCTCAAAATAGATGGGAAGATTTTTCATTTACGCTTTGTAACAAATAGATAAATGTTCAAGGTGATAGATATGCTAATTACCAAGCTGGTCATTTTCCAATACACACCTGAATCAAAGCATCATATGGCACTTATACTTATGTACGGATATTTTGTGCCACTAAAAAAAAAAAAAACCATAAGTGTCGGTGAAAAAGAGTGACAAGCTGCTTGCCGAATTTCCTTGCTTATCTTTAGAGGATGGGATGGAAATGATGGGGAGCTGAATTTGCTTTTTATGAAAACAGAAGATCTTTAAAAGGGGGAGATAATAGAAGGAAGTAGAATGAGATGGAGAAACAGAGAGAGGGAGAGACGGGGAGAGATGGCTCCTAATTACCCATGTACGGGAGTACAGATTCTTTTATCTAGGTGCAGACACAACAGGGGTGGAATGACTGTTTGGGGGAGAATAATTCCTCATAAAAAAGACCAGTGGGGAAATATCTGCCACATTAACAAGCCGGATGGATAAATCCCACAGAAGGCGAGGGTAAGAGCAATGCTTGGAGTGTGGTAAGGTTTCTGTTCTCTTGCTTCCAAGCAGCTGTTTTGAGAATGCTGTCTCTGTGGACCACAATGTAAGAGGGTTTAGAACACGGTATATATACCCAAAGATCACGCTCTAGTAGCTCTGAAGGTGCTCTCGTGAGAGCAAAGGAGAAATGAGTGGTGCCTGCAATGCACTGGCATTCCTGAATCTGCGGTAGATGCCAATCGGCTGTATGAGGGAGCCAAGGAAAGGGCCTAGCGTGTGTTGTGTATAAGAGGGGATAATGTCACAGCTGCCACGCCAGTATTAACTCAGTAGCTGTCAAGTGAGGGTGAATGCTCCCTGAAACATATTCAGCAACGACTAGACACATTTTCTTGCTTGAGGGGAATGGGGAAAATGTTTGGATTGGCGTGCTGAGGATGCCCAGTGTGTCGCCCCAGGATCTTTACAGGATGGGAAGGATGGGGAGCTGAGTTTGCTTTTTTGAAAGCACAGCATCTGAACACCCTTCATTATGCCGCACAACCCCACCACAAGGAGCTTTGCCATCATATGGAAGCAAAAACGTGTGCCTGTGCGACATGCCAGAGAAGCTGCTTTAGAAGCTACAAAATTACAGTGAAAGTGGAGGAAGATGTTCTCATGTTCAGTGGCACCTTAGGGTGATCGTAATTTGTTGTATATCTTAAAACACTGAGAAGAAAAGAGCTTGAATGTTCTCACCGCAAAGGGATGGCCAGTGTGGAAGTGCATGGGTATACCAGTAGCCCTGATGTGATGGTTCCGTATTACATACACACTGTATCCCATAAATATGTATGACGTCACACTATACCGCATAAGTTATAATTATTAAATATCGATTAAAACTTAGGTAAAGTACATACACTGTCCACTGCATCACGTTTACTCAAAAAGCTGTAGTTTTAAATGAAAAAAAAATGTTTATATCACGCTAAACGTGCAAATGGCAATGAAGTCGTGATGCCGTAACCACAAACTTTTGGCTCCTTTTGGCTTCTCTGATTCCCATCCACATCACAGATATTTAGCAAGCAGGGGATTATTAACCATGCTTTGTACAAATGCCTGAAAATGCTTACACATTTACAATTCAGTCAGTCCACGTAAGGGCCCCAGATGCCCAACCATTAAGCTTTTAGTAACATCATGAATGGGTGTTTATAGTAAACTTACAAATCTTTTGGGCCCCACTCTTGATAGTTAGAAATGCATGCTGGTATGTTTAATCTTTGCTATTACCTATAAAACCTTCCGGCCATTAAGAAAAATCCTTCATGGTCCTTAATATCCTCCTCTGTTGAGGTAGTGTGAGAGATTTTTAATTAATCAGATTCAACGTCGATTCTCAGTAGAATGTGTCTTTCTTTGATACTTGACACCGTGATTTGAAGATGGTTTGTGCCTCAGGTGTTTATATGTTGGAAGATTAGTTCCTAAGTTGGAGGTATTAGGAGTCATTGTGGGATTTTTAAGAGGTGTGGTCTACTTGAGGGGTCCTTGGGGCACTTGAGAAGCCATGCTTGGAAGAGATTAAGGTAGTTCTCCTGTGGCCATTACTGAGTTTTTGAGAAAGGGATACTATAAAAGAGCAAGGCTCTACTCCACTCTGGGTTTTCTGTTTCAAGATGCTACCACTCCTTCTTGGACGCACTCACACCATCTACCTGAAAGCTTCATGAGAGCTGAGCTGAGGCTGCAGCCATGGCCTCCAGTCTCCAGACCCATGAGCTGTGCAAACCTGTTCTCTCTATAGAGTTAGCCTTAGGTATTTCAATATAGTCAAATAAAATGGGCTGTATACCTCCTTACTCTCCTGATGCCTACATTTAGGAAAGGGCATGGCCTTCTGACTTCAAATCCATAGCTTTTTGGTAGTTATGTCCTCATTCTCTCAGTTAACCAATATTGAGTATTTAATATATGGTAAGCAGGATAGCAGATTCCAGAGGTTCTCAGCAAGATCCAAGTCTTCAGGATGCTTCCAGTGGACCATGGAAGGGTGAGTACAAAAGAACTCAGCTCTGCACCTGCTAGTACCATTGGAGCTCAGAAATTCACAGGATATGAGAAAAGAGGGGGGCTTCCTTCCACCTAGGGAATCTGGGAGGTTGTTCCCAGAGCGATCCCATTCAGCATGGGGATGAAGTTCTCTCCATATTATCCTGTTTTTTTTTTCTCATTCTTTGATTCTTCTTCAATAAAATAGGAGGCCCATTATTATGACCTTCTGTTTGCCTTGGTATTGAAGATAGGAGAGTTTATCTTTTAGTTCACCCATCCATCATTTAAGCAGAGGTGTGTGTTACTTGTACAAATGTTTTCCTTCATACTGGGAACCTTTCTACTGCATATTTGAGGGCAGAGCCTAGATTGACCAGCCAAAAGATGAGTTCACAGATTGTAATGACGATAGAAGATTGTCAGAGATTGGCTATTCTAGGAAAAGGGTGGCATTTCCAATAGTGGGAACATTTGGTAGCCTCATCATAGACTCATTGCAGTCTTTAAAAAGTCCATTTCCATAATGGACGATTGCTTGCTCCTTGCAGAGCAAGCATGTGGCGAAGGAGTTAAGATTTAGGTGAAAGACTCTCAGTGTTGCTGCAGATCCTGCCAAACTTCATGTTCACACTCTGTATCAAAGGTGGCAAGAGCCTTTTACATTAGAGGTGTGAAAGGGAGTGATCATTGTCACCTGAAGAGTAGGTGATCATTTAGCCATATGCTCATCCTCAGGGGGTGAGCATGAAGCCATCAGAGGTCTTTAGTTAAATCATAATAATGTTTATTTAATCATAATAATGTTTATTTCTATGCTAGTTCTAGTGAAAGAGCATGACAAGCTTATACCAGTGAGTAAAGCATTTCATTCCAGTCTTTGTAATAATTTATGTGAAACAAATGTCCTAAATTATAAATAAAACACAAGGATATCATATTCCATAACTCCATGAAATGAGTAAATAATAGTCAAGTTGACTCGTCTAGAAACATCACTATTTTCCACATGTAATTTTCCTTTTTCTCTGTCCTTGAAAGTGAAAGTGTCTGTTATACATGTCCTCAGAGGCTAGTCTCAGTCTCACGAGCAACTTTTCCTTAAAGTACATTACTTGAAACCAAAGCAATAAGTATAGCAATTCTTTCCCTCATTCAAAATATTAAAAAAGTGAAAGGGTGTTATGGTTTAGTTCTCAAATGTGGTGCCAAATTCTCATGTGTTCATCAGCGGGGCTTTCAGAAGGTGACTGGATCCTGATGGCTTTTACCTCATAAACGGCTTGATCCACTGATCCATGTGCAATTTCACAAGCTGGAGGTGGAGCCTAGTAGGCGAAATTGGGTCATAGGGACATAATTTTGGGACCTATATAGTTCCTGGTTCCTTCCTCTCTCGATCTCTCCATTTCCTGGCCTCCATGAGGTGAGCAGATTTACTCCAGCATACCTTCCTGTCATGATGTTTCTGCATCATCACAGGTTTAAAAATCAATGGAAACAGCCACATGTGGATGGGAGCGTCTTTAAATCATTAGGCAAAATGAACTTTTCCTCCTTGAAGTTGTTTATGTAAAGTGACATCAAGCTAACTAATATTCAGTGTTAAACACTTTACAAAGTTTGAGGATCTAAGTTAACAGCAAGAGTGCCAGATCAACTAAGATGAGGCATTCCCTAGAACACAGAAGGGCAAAGGTTTCTTTCTGATTCCTAAAGTTGTGTGTGAAGAAAATACCTCCAGGATTGTCACCAAAGATTATTTCTTTAAAATGATCAAATATTTTATATTGTACTTATATAATGTTTCATGGTTTATATATTCCATAGTGATGGCCTGATTTTTAAAGAATAGAAAAGCTCATTCTTCTCAGAATATTTCACATTCAGAGAGCTAAGATGCAGTAACTTGGATTTGATGATTGCATAAACCAAGCTTATCCAATCTCCTAAGAAAAGATACTACTCTTGGGGCCAAGAGGAAAGTAGTTGGCAGAGAGCTCTTTCTTGGCTTTGAGCATTTGATCTCTCAGGGCAGCTGCTTCTTTTGCTGCAGTGAAATCATACTCAACAGGGTGCAGGTTTTGCCCTTTTCTGCTTCAAGGTACAGTCGGTGCAGTTTAGAGGGACCTTTGGCTATCATCGCTAAGAGGAGACACATTACTGACCTCTAGTGGATGGAGGCCAGCAGTGCTCTGCTTTCTGGAGTGCACAGGACAGCTGCCCCTACAATGGGGTTATAAATACTTAATGTGGAAGCAAAGGAAGCATACATGAAGGTTCTGCTTCAAAAATGGAATGGACAGTGGCTGTGGGGTCTCTTGGACCGACAGCCTCCATTCTACTTTTGGTAAGATACAAAAGCAGCAGGAGGCATGCTGCAAAGCCTTGGAAAACGGCAGTCATTCAGGAAAAAGAGATCTTTGGGAAGGAATTTGAAAGGACTGTCTCCTTGATGCATACCCAGTGGGTCTCTAATCCTGCAGTGGTACTGGCCAGAAGGGTATGGACTTCTGGTGAGAGATGGAGGGGTTCCTCAGTGGAGAAGCAGCTCCTGGGAAAGGCCCCAGGGTGTGACATCTGCCGTTAAGTCAGCGCAGGGCACGGTGATGCGTGCCTGTGACCCCAGCTACTCGGCATGCTGAAGCAAGAGGATAGAAAGTTTGAGGCCAGCCTTAGCAACTTGGTGAGACAGTGTTTCAAAATAAAATGGAAAGGGCTGGGGATATAGCTCGTGGTGGAGCACTTGCTTAGCATGTCAGAATGCCCTGTGTTCCATTCCTACCACCAAGACAGAAAAAAAGAGAGAGAAGGGGGAAAGAGAGAAGTCAGGAGAGCAAAAGGTTAAGAAAAGACACTCACAAATACGGATATGCAGTAGACTACTTCATCCGTCTGCCTCCCTCTAGTAACTAAGACTCCTGGGATTGCGTTGGCCCAACCGAATAATCCACAAAAATGTCCTCATCTCAGTATCTTTAATTCCATTGGCATGTAAGCCAGTGCACCAGGTGTGATCACAATGTGATAAATGTTTCGATTTTAAAAATGTATCACAGTAAAAGATGCACTGTCCTCAAAATCCTCCCCCTGGCTGGATCACACTTATCTATCATCTTTGCCACCTCCTTCTGTAGCCACTCTGGAGTCCTTTCCTGAGCGTCTTTGGTCTCCGCTGTCCTGGCTGCCTCAATGTCCTGAGTGTACTCAAGACATGGACCTTTCATGGTCATTTTGACTTTGAGGAAGCCAGAAGTCACATGGTACCAGATACAGCGAAAAATGTGGATAGAACACACTTACTTCTTTACAAGCTGACTTGTCTGTTACGTGACCCTTGGCACCAGCAGTTGCTGAGCTTTTGGCCACACCTGGTAAGGACACTCAGGAAAGAGGACTTGAAGAACTGTTTCAGGAGCACCGAGAGTGAAGGGAAGAGTACGCTGGAAGCCATGGGAATGATTTTGAGATGGATGCATGGCAGTGTGTCTTTTACCGTGAAGAAATATTTTCTTTTTCACTGAAACACACACCCTGTATTTCGATCGACCCTCATATGCATTGGTTCCAAAGAAGCAGGTGTCTAGGAAAGGCCCCTCACAGTGTGTTCTGCTGTAGCACCAGGTCCTGTTCGGAGGCATCTGCTGGGTAAACCGCTGTGGAATGACTGCAAAGTGTGATCCTCCCTCTGGCTGCAAACCTACTCCCTCAGCTCTGCTGGGGCTCCCCAGTCACAGACCCATCCCATGCCTGATGCAGCACTCTCCTCTCTCTGTGCCTGCTGCCACTGGCTGTGCTAAGGTCTCCTCTGGCTTCGCCCTGTCAAAGGGACAGTGAGACAGCTCCTTGTGTCTGGCCTGTGGGCTGTGCCCACCCACCCATGCTCGGTGATGAGGAGGGCGGGCAGGCGCTTCCCCGTCGCTGCTGCATTGCATAAAATCCTCTTCTTTGATGAGCAGTCATTAGCAATATCAGGGGTGCAGACGCGCTGAGAGTCCTGGCGATCTGGGGCGTGATTCTCCTATCAGTGCGGAAGGCTGTGGAAGAATCAGACAGAGGCCGAAAGTGTGGAAGCAAAGTTTGTACGATTGTTCAGCGAGCGTGCAAGAATACAGCTGCCTTCTCTGAGAGACGGGCAGGGGTGGCCGAGCCATAGCCACAGTTAAAGGGGGGACTCGAGGCATTGATTTCATAGTAGTCGGGGGCCTATCCTGTCTCTGGGCTGAGGGCACCCCCTACTTGATTGTTCCCTTGGCTCTTTCCTGGGCAAGATGGGGAAGGGTCTTTGGGGGCTTTTCACACTTTTGAGTCAGGTCTCCTTTTCTTTCAACTTTTCACAAACCGAGCTTTGCAGGGTACAGCGTGAAGAAATGCAAGCACACTGTTTTTCAGCTCCTCAGGTGGTTAAGCCACCTATCTAAACTCCTTGGGAGGAGGGAATCCCTCATCTTTCCCTACCTACGGGTCTCTATCCCTACAGCAATGTCTGTGGGCCTCCGAGAGGGGCGGTCATGTCTGTGTTCTCAAACCACCATGCTCCCCGCAGAGTCCTCCATCCTGCTGTCCTTACAAGGAGGAAAATGCCACTAGGCAAGTGTGTGCTGAGGGACTGGGCATAAAGATGAATAGTTCTCTCTCCTTGGCACCCTGGACAGCACACAGAGCTGCCTGTGGCTGGTAACCCATGCTCTTTGAGTTTGGAATGGTGTACAGAGTTCCCTCTTTAAAACCTTCTACACCCAACGTCAGAGCTCACTTCAGAAAGAGTATGACATTGTGAATTGATTCTTCACAAAGGACCTGTCTTTCCAGGACTTAAAGAGCAAAGTGTTAGCTCAAGAAGGAGCCTGCCTTTAATAAAGGGCTGATGGGAAGTGATAGCATTCTCATTTTTCTAACTAGAACCTCCATTTTCATACAGGTTGGAGCAGAGAAGTCACGGCTAACCGTAGAGAGGGAACCGTATGTTTTGGAAACAAATGCACAGGGAGGGAATGATAATGCCTTCTTATCCTTGCCATTTCTTAGACCTAAGTGTCTCTCGAGCACATTCTGTCTGGAGGAGGTGTGATGTGAGAATGGCCTCTTCCCAAGTTTGTGCAAGAGGGAAGAGACTCAAAGAGACGGAGGGGAGCAACCAGCATCCTTCACCTCCCTGCTTTCTCTTTGCCCTATGCAGGAAGATGAAGGTTGGTCTCCTCCTGCTAGTGCTTCTGTGGGAAGCCAAGAGCCAGCCAGCATCGAGGCCAAACATCGTCCTGCTGATGGCCGATGACCTTGGCGTGGGAGATCCAGGGTGCTACGGGAACAAGACTCTCAGGTATGGAAATGCAGCGGCTGGATAAACACTTGGCTGTGGGTTTTGACGACAGCACTGCAGGGTGATTCGCACCGGGACACCACATGGGAACGTTGAAAGCCCTCCATCTGACGGGCCTTTGAGTCGAATTTTGTTTTCTCTTGCAATAATGAGAAAACGACCTAAAAGTAGTCGGGTAGGGAGCTTCATTACATGAGCAGACATCAGTGCAAAGTAAATTGAAAGGAGGCCGCCTGAAACATGGGAGAGAGCCATTGTCCGTGCCGTGGAGTGGCTGGCAGCTGGTGTTGATTCTCAGAGGCTCTGAGTCCTCTCTCTGCCCTGCGGTATGTGGAAGTGAGGCAGAGGTAGGAGCACCGGCTTCTCTTCAGACGTGCCCGGGAAGAGATGAATCACGTATTTCCTTAGTGGCCCTGAGGAGACTGGAGGAGGAGGACAAGCATAGGGAAGGGGGAAATGTGACTGTTTGTCATCTGCTCCCCTCCCTGCTCACCAGAACCCACCGGGGAGGACTTGGTCTCTCTCTTGTAAGCCAGAGATGAAGGGAGTGGGTGCTGGGGTACCCTGGAGGAGGGCATGCCACGGGTCACTGTTTTCTTCCCCATCAGAGCTTAGTTATCAGTGTGAGCAATCACCAAGCTTTTGATGATCTGACAAAAGGCGCGGTGCTTTCGTTCCAGGACTCCCAACATTGACAGGCTGGCTACAGGGGGAGTGAAGCTCACACAGCACCTGGCAGCGTCACCGTTGTGCACACCCAGCCGGGCTGCCTTCATGACGGGCCGGTACCCCGTCCGCTTAGGTAACCTACCGTGTGTCTGGCCGTTGTCCTGCTCTGAGTAGCCTCCCCGGCAGGCCGGTATTCTTCTGGTTCTTAAAGATGGATTTTTCTTGCTTTAGGGATGTCACCTCGCACCCAGTTGGGAGTTTACATCTTCATGGCTTCTTCCGGAGGACTTCCCACCAGTGAGATGACATTTGCCAGGCTCCTGAAGGACCAGGGCTACTCCACGGCACTGATAGGTATGGGACAGCGGGGAGCTACGCAGGGCCAGAGAGAGACTGGAAGCAGCCTTCAGCAACCTCAGGGTGGTGTCACTGATAAGCTTCACGCTCCTCTAAATGAGAAAATACTCTATGCTATTTGGCTATATAGATGTGTTTTCATGTGTGAGTAAGAAGTGGAGAGACACATAGTGATAAATAGGCAGACAGATGGAAGGATGGATAAATAGATCAAGGAAAGTGTTAATCAGTAGGTGATAGGTAGAAATATGATACACATTGATGATAGGTAAAAGAAAATAGATATCATTTGGGTGTGTAGGTGGTTCCATGAACAGAGGGAAAGATGTTTGTATGTATATATGCATGATCTACATATATTCCTACATATATACATAGATCGTTTGAGTGGGTGAATGAGTGGTTGGAGAGATCATAGATTAGATGCAAAAACAAATAGATGATGATAAAGTGGATGCACAGAAGATAGATGGAAAGATAGAGGAAAGGAAAAATTTCAGAAGAGATGATGGGTACATGGAAAATAGATGAGAGCGATTATGATGATGATAGATGGGGAAGATAAACAGATCATAGATGAAATAAATGAGATATACAGGGAGGGCTGGGGATTTAGCCCAGTGGTTCCAGCGCCTGCCTTGCAAGCGTAAGGTCCTGAGTTGGATCCCCAGTACCACAAAAAAAAAAAAAAAAAAAAAAAAAAAAAGATATATACAGGGACGGAAGGATGGATGGCTGCATAGATGGATGGACAGAGAGAAGGCAAACTAAACAGAACATAAACAAGAGGTAATGGATAGACACATAAACATAACTAACTATACAGACAGACAGCTCCCAGAAGTATATGTACACTGTGTAGATAAAAGGTTTTCATTTTACTCTTCAGTACCATAATTGTGCGTTATCTGGATTTCTGTCATTATATGCCACGCACCTGAAAGAATCAAGTTACGGCGAGAGGAGGTTTATTTGGCTCACAGTTTCCGTAGTTGTGACCCTGTGGTGGTCCATCCTGGTGCGAGGGCATGGGGAAGCAAAGACTCTTTTTACCTCATGGGCAGGAGGTGAAAGAGAGCGAGAGGAAAAGGCCGGGTCCCACAACAGGCCATGCTCCACCCAGTGACCTCACTTCCTGCCGCAAGACTGTCCCTCTTGAATGTTCCACCAGCTCCCAACAGCCCCACGCTGAGCAACAGCTTCAACACGTGCGCCCTTGCAGATCCAAACTGTCATAAATTTGTCTTTCTCTGAGGACACATCAACAACAAATATACTTGTGTTTTTTACTACACAGTTTTTCTTTGTGCCTATTTAAGCTGTTAAGTGATTTTATACTAAAGTTTTTGTTTGCTTTGTTGTTCTTGTTTTTTTTTTTTTCCTTTAATTGTGAATTTGGTTTTCTTTTCTGGTAGACTCAGTGGCTAATAACTTCGTGCTTGTGGAATAAAACTTGCCAATCTGTGGGGTGCTATGATTGGGAATCCTGGGCCATAAAATAGGCGGAGAGATCAAGCATTCTACCATGTGGATTTACATGCTCGCCTTGAATTCGGGGCCTTCCACTGGGACTAAAAGGTCTTCTCCATTTGTGTCCTCAGGGAAATGGCACCTTGGAATAAACTGTCACAGCACAACTGACTTTTGCCACCACCCTTTACGCCACGGCTTCGATTACTTCTATGGGATTCCCATAACCAACCTGAGGGACTGCAAACCGGGGGCCGGCACCGTCTTCACCTCGGCCTACAGATCGCTGGTGTTCTTCCCCCTGCAGATCATCGGGGTCACTCTGTTCACGTTGGCCGTGCTCCGCTTCCTAAGGCTGATCCACGTGCCCCTGGGTGTATTTATCTTCTTCTTCCTCCTGGCGGCCCTGATCCTGGTCCTTTTCCTGTGTTTCCTCCATTACTTCCGGCCCCTGAACTGCTTCCTGATGAGGAACTATGAGGTCAGCCAGCAGCCCATGTCTTTTGACAACCTCACCCAAAGGCTGACGCTGGAAGCCACTGAGTTCATACGACGGTGGGTGTCACTTTTTCTACTTGGGGTTCGCTTGGTAAGAATTCTTGTTTCTCCGGGAGGGAGGCAGAAGAACCCGTATGTTTACTGTAACCGCACTATCCTTCCGCACAAAGTAGATGCCTCTCAACAGACTGTCTGGGGAAGGGGTGTATTTGCGGGGAGGGACGGGACCACGGCTAAAGCAGTTGTGACGCTGTGGGGCCTCTGCTTCAAGAGGCTCGGCCCACTTGTCACGTGAGGTACTTCTGAGGCAATTCCAAAAGGAATGCCAGTGACAGGATCCTGTGTCACCCTGGTTGTTAATCTTTAATACAGCAAACCAGTGAGGAAAAATCATGCCATTGATTGCATCCCGAGTTTGCCCTTGGAGTGTAAATGACATGGAAAGATCCAGAATATTTTAGGGCAACCTTTAAACCAAAAAATTCTGTAAGTAATCTGAGTAGAGTGAATGATTTCTTTGGAGTCTCTTAGATAACTTTTAATCCATACTTTTGGGGGTTGGAGTTAGCAAATGAAATATCTGTCAATGGAGAAATAGACAAAGTTGTAAATTATATAGGCAGGTACCTGCATTATTTTATACAATGCATAAAGACTATGTTACTTTTCTGTCACTGTAAGAAATACCTGGAAAAGCCAACATAGAGGAGAAAAGAGCTACTCTGGCTCCTAGTTCTGGAGGTTTCAGTCCATAGTTGGTTGATTCCATGCCTGAGGATCGGTTAGGGCAAAAGCATCTGGGGGGGAAAGAGGATGGTGGAACAAACCAGCTTACCTCATGGCAGTCAGGAAGGAGAAAGAGAGGTAGAAAGTCACAGTGGAAGTGATAGGAAACAAAACACACCCTTCAAAACCATGCCCCCAGGGGCCAACTTTAATCATGCCTCCTTCTTACTGTGCCTATTAAGCTACGAATTTATTAACGGATCAGTCCATTGCCAAAGTTAGAGCCCTCATCAGAACTTTTCTAATTTGCTGGACATTTCCAAAGCCAATCAAATTGATAAGACGAGGCCAAATCAATGTAATTAAATAGGTAGACTATAGGGGTATGAACAGTTGTTATTCAAAAGAAGCAAACGGATGGATTTTTGTATGTCTTCCATTTGTAACTTACAGGAGAGTACTTTAAGGAGAAATGGAGCTGGAGACTCAAGGGTGTGGCTCAGCCTGAGTGAGGCCCTGGGTTTCATCTCCCGTGCTGCAAAATTAAAGAGAAATGGAAATTTTGTCTGAAAACTGGACCTTTGGTGTTTATAGAAACTTAGAAATGGAAATTTTGTCTGAAAACTGGACCTTTGGTGTTTATAGCAACTTGCTGAAAATTTAAAAGATAACTTTGTGTAAGATAAAGATGATAGAGCAGTAATATTGATGAGAAGTAAAAGTGCATGATGCAGAATTACAAAATTGGGCAATGAAAGCAAAGTTATTATGATGGAAGTTGGCATTAAGAGGCAAAAATCCAGAGCTGAAGAGAAACACATGTATTTTTAAGGAATGTGAAGGCTGATGCTGAAGGCACAAGGTCACTCTGGATGTGAGGTTGTCAATTCCTGATGTGGAAGTTGCTGTGTTCCCTCATTGACACCTTGTGTGCATAGAAAATCTATTGGAGATCACGAGTGGGCAGCAGTTCCCTCAATTGTCATTTTCGTTTTTGTACTTCTGCGGTGCTGCAGCGGTGATGTGGTATCCTTCGCACCACTGGTTTTGTAGTAAGTAAAATCACAGGGTCTATTTTGTGCACCTCCTATGGTGTTAGACAGTATCTTGTACAGGTGTGAGGGTGAGGCACTCGTGACTCTGGTGTCTGCTGTGGAATGAATGCTGTTGGTGTCTTCCTCTTCCTCAGGTAGGCATGGGGTACACTCGGTGCTCAGTGTGACACTGTTGAGACGAGGGGACATAGTCGGAGGCAGTTACGTCCCAGGGTCATCACCCCCAAAAGGGATTAATTTTCTGGAAACACCTGGACCGCTCTGTGCTATCCTTTACCTCCAAGAACCTCTCTGAAAAATACAGTGTAGAAATGAATGCCCATGTGCACAAAGACAAGTTCTGAGATGACTCTCGTGGTACTGGGTTCTATTTTGACAGAAATTATTTCATCATATGAATATCTGTATTATGGCAAGGCACTTTACCAGGTTCCTCATAATGACGTCGGGAGATAGCCAAAAAAATTCTTATTGTCTTAGGGTATTGTAGCCTGCCCAGTGTATTGCGCTTATGTAGAGAGGCATCTGTCATTTTCTTCTAGAACTAGAGATTTAAGATATTCTAGCAAAACCATATTTGGAGGCTATGGCTATTGAGTTTTAATGAAAGAGTTGTGGGTTTTTTTTTTCCTCCAGCCAAAATAGATGATTATAAGTATAAAGAACAGTGATCCATATAGTAGTAATGCATACTCAGTATCAGTGAAAATACTAGCATTTGTAGACCATTATGCCATTCATAAAAAGATCCTTAAATATATTGCCTGAACATACTAAGATGAGTGACAAGGGAAAAGCCATCCTTACATAAAATTGTCTTCTTGGCTGGTTGAACTGTCCAATTGATATTAACCAATGGTCCCAAGTTACGTTCAGAGGATGCCCTAGAATCTTAACAATGGTGCCCCCCGCCAACCTTGTTCATAAAAGTTTTTTTTTCAAGGATCTAAGGACATGTTTATATGTGTTGTCTCCTTAGTCACAATGAAGAGGCAGGATTTGCCATCCTTTGTAAGGAATGGAAGTAGAGTTGGTCAGTAGCGGGGGGAAAAAAAAAGTCCAATCAAAGCAAGGACAATATTAGTGTCTTAGTTCCTTTCTCATTGGTGAGACGAAATACCTGACAAGTTAAAGGAGGAAAGGTTTCTTTTGTTGTGGTTTTCCAGTCCATGGTTGGCTGTCTCTGAGGCAGGGCAGTATGGCAGAGGAGAAAAAGTTCATGGGGTAGCAGGCAGGAAGCAGCAGCAGTTAAAGCAAGAGCAAGCACATTTCAAAGCTTTTCCTGGCCACACCCACAGTAAAGCACTTTCTCCCACCAGGCTTCACTTCACATCATCACTCTCAGCTGTAACTCTTTGGTTAATCCAGTATCACACTCCCATAACCCAGGATAACACCCATGATCCAATCCCCCCACCCCAAGACCCCCACCTTGAGTGTATGAAGCTTTTGGAGGGGGGACATCTAAATATAAGCCATAACAATCAGCAAAACTAATACAAAAGCTTTGCATTCAAAGCCACCCACTTGCAACAGGTATCTTATTTATGTGTATGGCCATTTAAGAAACATTTGTGTGTGTGTGTGTGTATGCATGCGTGTGCACACATGTCAGAGACAGTAAGGAAAGTGATTTAAGTTCTTGTGTATAAGATTTGCAGTCCTTCCCCACAGCCTGTGGCTGGTATGATTTATACTCAAGACGCTCTCACTGAGGTGCTAGTTGGAGACATTAAGACATGAGTGACTGGGTGGGGGCATAAGGCAAAAGTGTTTCATTGGTTTATAATTCCTCTCAAATGACATCTACTTCGTCAACTCCGGTTCAGTGCTGGGCTTACGAGTGCACATTTCCAAGTGGAAGAAAGCAATGCCTCCTCTGCAGACCCTCTTAGCCATGCACTTCCTCAACCTCACCAACTCCTTCAGGGATAAATTTACTTTGGGGAGATGCTTCTACCCGGCTAATTAGCTCACCATATGTTATCCTCTGTATAGTAATTGAGGAGACGGGTCATCCTTAATGCACTTTAATTGGTAAGAAAT
>NW_022900951.1:3855664-3908569 GCF_012274545.1 Fukomys damarensis
ATTTTTGGAAATCTAGGTTTTTTTTCTTTTATTGAACTTATTAGAACGTTTTAGTTATACAGTGCAGTTACATTTATTATTGGGATCTTGTATCTCTACATGACAGGTGGTCTCGGTTCTCATTTTTTCCCCTTGTCCCTGCTCATCCGACATCTTCATGTGCTCTGAATACATCTTTTCCCACTTCTTGATGTGCTCTGAATATGTCTTTTTCTCGTAGCTTCGGTCTTTTGATCACTCTGTTGTTTCCATGCAGCGTGGAACAGATCCCCCTTAGATGTCAAGGGCAAATGATACCGGCAGGACGTGTGTTTGCGTGGAGCGCATACTCGTAGAGTGGCCCCCAGTCGGGTGTGCAGCTCTGTGGATATGGACATGTTCGGTGGGCACCTTCGCAACCAGCCCCTGAGTCACACTGCAGAACGACTGACCCTGTGAGATCGGTACATGGGCATCTTCTCTTGGAGAAACTCTGAGCCGAACACCTTTCCATCATTATTCAGAGCCTGCTCCAAAAGGAGATCCAAATCCAGTGCTTTTCCCCAACCACCCAAATAGACCCATCTTTGCAAGTGTGTAAATGAACTGGGCCTGCTTTGCCCGTCTCAGAGTATGCAGATCAGCGAAATGATGAGTTTTGCAAAAGAGAAAAAGTTTGCACATGAGACGGACTGGAGAGCAAGGCTCAGATTTACCTCCCTGAGGATAAGGCCTAAGGTATTTGTGAGGAAAGGAAGCAGGGTGGTCTGAGGTGTGGGGGGAGATGATCAAAGTGTGGAGAAGTGGAGCACTCGGTGGTCTGTGCATGTTGAGTCCAAGGTCGTGGACCTTCACAGGGGGATGTTGGAGAATGTTGGTGTTCGTGGGCTCTGAGACTAGAGTTTTCAGCCTTCCTGAGTCAAAAGTAACAAATGTGTCTTCCAAGTTCCTGAAAACACAGCCCCGGCCTTGTGACCATCAGGACCTGCCTGCTAGAAGTGTTCTTGCAAGCAAACCTAGGGAGAGTCTCACAATGTATTACTTGGCCACATAACTATGAGGACAGGTGATTCTTGAAAGCCAGCTAGAAGCAAGTGACTAAAAGCACAAGAAGTGGGATGAGTCTAGGGGACTTATTCAGGTCTCCCCTTTGTTTCAGTCCTTATGTGGGTTGTGCATCCCTACTTTGAGTATGTGAAATCTGAAACGCTTTCAGATCTGAAATGTGGGGGGAACTGGCATAATGGTCCAAGTGGAACATCCCACTCCCTGACACTTAGTTTTTTTGAAAAATTATTAAAAGTGCTGCATAAAATCACCAGGAAGCTATTAGTATAAGGTATACATGGTATGTAAGTGAATGCTAAGCTTGCTGTTTGGTCTTCTTCCAAAGATACTTCATAGCGTGTGTGCAGATATTTCAGAATCTGAAATCTGAAACACTTGTAGTTACAGGGTTTTTTGTTTGTTTGTTTTGATAAGTGATTTTTCACTTGCACAAGCCATGGTGTTGTTAATATTATCATAGCCATCATGATGGAGAAGACACTGCTAATTCTGAAAGAAAAACAGAACTACCTTGGTAGTGGATGAAGGTTGCAGAATAATTTTATTCAGGAAACAATTTTTTTTTTTTTTTTAGTTCAGGTCAGTGCTGAATTGACAGAAGGCGTCATGCTAACGGCTAGGAAAAGATTCATGTTTGATGTCATCTTGTCTAGAGATGAACCCTGATCGTTCCGCTCTGTGGAAAGCCAGATAATGTTGGCCATTTCCTCTCTGTAAATTCATTGAAAACGGGGTTTCTATGCTAGGAGAATCATTTACATTTGCATATTTAGAGACATCATTTATCTTTTTCCCTAAGAATACACACATCTTGGATTAGAAAGGCAAATCTCCAAGAAATAAGATGATTTAAAACACACCTAGGGAATTTGTATCAGTTATGGTACCAACAGTTGGATTTGTTGGTTTATAGGACATTGGATGTGAGTATAGTCTTCCCTGACCTTCAGTTTATGTGAGTCGTGTCACTTTATTTAATTTATGTGTATGTGTGTATGTGTGTGTGTGTCTGTGTGTGTTTTGAAATGTTGTAATTACAAGTTAAACAAATGCTAACCCTTTTCAGTTAAGCACCATACAGGATACCTCTGATTCTTCTTCACTGTGTCCTTTACTGAAAAGTCTATGACTAACAAAATCCCAAATTTTAAATGAAGTAGAGGTCTGTGTTTCATTTCCATCTCTCCCTAAGGTCTCTTCCTTCTAGCTTTAGTGAACCTTGCTCCCTGACCTCCCAGCGGAAGTGATGACATCACATTTGCAGAGGGATTAGCAATACCCATAGTTAGTGCTAGTGTTGGTATTGGCAAATACTCCTTCCTGCATCACTTGTCTCATCACAGCTCCCTAAAAGCTGCAACATGATAAATATGTCATCTGGAGATCTGCCCTTTTACCCTGCTGGATAACCCCCACAGTTTGGCAGAAGCAAAGACTGTGAAATGGATTTGCAGCATGCCTCCAACCTTAGCGTTACGCCCTTCCTCCTGGGCTGCACGGTTGTTCATGAGGGGGTCATGGGTGATGGGGTGTAGCGCTTATTTTGAATACAAGGATCTTGGAAGCATTTCATAATCTAAGAGTTGAAACCATAAAGGAATAGGGGTGACACTGACTTTAATTTGAGGAGGGAAAGTTAGTCAGATTCAAGATTAGAGGTAACGAGCTGGAGTTGTACACACATGTTCAGTAAAGTGTCAGGCTGGGACGTGGTTCTGTAGTCGAACACTTACCTGGCATGATCAAGGGCATGAATAGATCCCCAGGACCACAAAAATGCAAAGCAAAATAATCATAATAACAAAGAAAGAAAGTGAGAGAAACTTTCCATGATTAAAGAGTGTCATGACAACATCACATAGCTCAATAACAGGAGGAAACACTGGCTTGGTTTCTACTTTTCACGAACCCGCAAGATATTTTTTTGAGGCAGGAAGCTTTCCTTTAAGGAGTCTCTCATTCCACGATGAGCTCGTAGTAACTGAACGCAGTCTTCCCTTGAGTCCAAGATCTCCCACACAAACCAAGTCCCTTCTATACAAAGGAGGCATAGTGATTGGAGACAACTTGCACGCGATCTCCCAGGTACTTCCAGTCACTAGTGACCTGGCATAACAGTCCATGCAAACACTTGGGAAATGCTTGTTACGCTCTATTGCTTAGGTAAGAACAGCAAGAAAAGGAACACGTGCAGCATGTTCAGTTCCACTTCCATTATGTTTCCAATAGGTTTTTACAATTTTGGATGACTACATGTTTGAGTAGCCATGATTACATTCATCCCGCAGAGTTGGTGCCTGCACACAACACACCTTAAGTCTTTTTGGATCCCCTCTCTCCCCCTCTCCCTGCTCCCTCCATCCCTTGGTACCCTTCCCATTTGCAAAAGATCCATCTTTTAATGTGAAGTTTCTTGCACCTAGGAAGTAGAACCTGTAGGTACAGAGGGCCGAGCATGTATAGTTACAAAAGAGTATTCTCTTTCGCTGTGCTGGATCCACAGCATGCCGGGCTGACGAGGGTATTGAAAAAGGTCGCCCATCCTTTCCCCAGGGCCGAGCCCGCCCCTGTACATTTCTGGAAATGGTGCATGTGAACAGGCCAAACACTTCCACCTTTATGGAAACATTTGCAGATGCGGGTGTCTACTATGAACCTCTGGAGCTGAGCTCTCTCTCCCGGAGCCCGTCCTGACCTCTGCAAGTTTGAGATTAGTTCCTCTCAGTGCCCTGGGCTCGTCCTCTGCAGCTCTAGGGAGTAGTAGTAAAGAAGGCCTGGACTGACTGTGGACGCTCTTGCCTTAGCTTCCTTCCCTTCCCTTCATATTTCCAATGGTTGGGCAACTAATAGGTGTGCAATGCAAAACAAACACACTGAGCAACAGCCCTAATGTCTTTGCCATCTTCCTGCCTAGATTTTCAGCCCAGCCTTCATATATCGTAAATCTTTTTCTTCTGAGACTGCAACGACTGTGTGCTACTGGTGAGGCTTGCAACCTGCCTTCTGCATTTTTAACAAATGGAGCTAAAGCCTGTGGCCTGGAAAAGTTCTCTCTTCCCATACAGGGTGTGATAAATTCTCAAGAGTTGTTTTCTGAAGTGCTACAGCTAATGAAAAAGGAGTTGAGCTTTTTCTGAGATATGTCGCTCACTCTGCAAGCTCCCGGACCTGTCATTCAGTTTTCCAGTCGTGGCGAGGAAGGGAGACACAGAGGTCCTCAGAATGCCTGGCTGTCAGGTCTGTGGGCTCTCTGCCATGAAAGGAGAGGGCGTCTTCACAGGAGCTGGAGCAGGTAGTCACACCCTGGACATACACGGACACCTGGGATTCACAACTCTCGGGCCTCATTCTCATGCACTGTTGACTTTATTTCTATTCCTGCACATTAAGTCTTCTGGGTAGTGTGTTTTTGCAAACAGGCCCAGTTTCCTGTGTTTCCTAGTGTAGTTTTTGTGTATGAAAGGTAATCATTCCACATGGCATTGACGCACAGGACACAGTTGCATACCGTGCTGGCCTCTCTGATGTGGACTGTCACTGAACAGAAGAGTCCTGCTGCCGAGAGTCATGATAGGGAAATTATTCTGTGAATAATACATTGGAAAAAACACACAAGAGTCCCTCAGCAGAGAGTCCTCCTGGATTCTGACCAGTCCCGTTCTACAGCACCCGTGGGACCCTTGAGTTGGTGGATCTGTGCCTGGGTTTCTCTCACTGACTTCCTCATGGGGTGGGGTTTATCTTGGACTCTGTGCTTGCTCGTTCCACTGTCTTTACTCCTGTTGCTTCTCGTCCTCGTTTTAATGTGCCTCCATCTTGTGATCCACCAGTCACGCTGATGGCCGCCTTTCTTCTTCCACCTTTACTTTAGTCCACTTGTCCAAAAGCTTTAAAAACCAATGTCCAGAGCTGGAGCATCCACACTGGCGCTGGACGAAAGCCCAATGCTGGAAGTCTCAAGGCATGCACTTACTTGTCCTCAGTGGCAAATCCCATCTCATATTTTCAGCCATGCCCGTGGGCAGTGCTTGCAAGATGGGCTTTTTAGACTCGCTTGTCTATTTCCTTTAACTGGATATCCAAAAAATAAGTGGAAAAAGAGATGAGTGTGAAATTGCAATGCAACTACTCCTAGGTAGTGTGATCTGTTTCAGAATGCATGTGAAGAGTTTTGTTTTGTTTTTTCCTTCCCATTTTGAAGAATAGAGGTGAGATTGTGGGGCTAGAGTCTGCTTCTTGGAGAGAGGACAGGAGGTGTTTGGGAAGGGGTTTCTTCCATGAACAGCAAAACCCTTGGGCACAGCTTCCTCTCTTTTAGCTCTCTGGTGGTAAAGGCATGACAGCATTCCCTCATTTTATACTATTATTTTCAAAGAAGGTCAATCATCTATGGCGGTGCACAGCTGTAATTCCAGCACTCTAAGAGGATGAGGCAGAAGGATGTCGAGTTTGAACCTAGCCTATTCAAATTAGCCACCTACGGAGACCCTATCTCGAGATACAAAATTTTTAAAACATCTGGGAATATAGCTCAGCGCAAAGGATTTAAGTTCAATCCCCAGTACTACAAAGAAAAAATTTTAAACATCTGTCTGTAAGAGCTTGAATAATAAAACACAAACCTGGTAGTACTGATTAACACAAACAACTGTAGTACTGATTAGCTATGACTTGCTTATTTAATCTGCCCGTGTCCACAGAAGAAGAAATGCTAGACTTAGTTCTCACTCAGAGTTTGGTGTTTTGTGCCTTCATCATGTTTCAAAGAACTAGGAGTTAGTAAATGCAAAGACAAACATAAGAAAGGGAGTAGGAATGAGATATTGACCCAAGACAACTGTATGGGTGAAAATATCATTTTAATAATTAGGAAACTGGATGTGCACTTAGGAAAGCATACATCCTTTATTTTTTCAAGGCAAAGTTAGAAGTGTGATGCCTAATCTGAAATTTGAACTGTTTTCAGTTATCATGAGGAGTTACATGACCCAATATGCGTGAAAGAAAATTACATAGTTAACTACGTGATTTCTTTAATCAGTGGAAAAGATGTTGAATGTAAGACATGATCCTTTCACAGCGACTAAAGATGCAAGAGTTGGATGGAGTCGTACCTACTCAGTGAAACAATTTTGGCCTGAATCATGATGTACTAATAAACTCCTGCAGTTCACTAGATGCCAGGCAGGGCCACGGGAGCTGAAAAAGCTGATACAATATTTCATCTTATCATAGAGATGTACTCAACTTTTACCACCTCCTTATACCATCGCTGTACTGGTGGTGGTACTAGGAATGCAGTCATATAAAGGAAATGCCTCAGTGCATGGTCCAGTGTGACACATAGCACATAAATATCTCTTGTGTAGTGGAACAAATGCTCTATTAGAAATTGCACCCACTGATCCACCCACCCATCCATCCATCCACCCATTCATCCATCCATTTATCCACGCATCCACCCACTCACTTATACAACCCTCTATCTCATCACTTGGCAGTGTTGTTGAGCACTTTCTACAAGCCAAGCCTGGAAGAGGCCCTGGGTATTCAATTGATAATAAAACCCCCGTGGTCCTTAGCCCTCATAGGTCTTCCTGGGCAGAGGGAAAATGTTTCTCAGAGCTGAAGGAGATGATTTAGGAAAGGATGGATATATGCTGAGGAGAGGAAGAATTAAGCATTTGGCAGAATGAATATCTGTCCCCAACATAGACCAGTAAATGTGCAGGCCACGTTAGGGAGTTATTCTTGTATTGAGTTGCAGTGTGGATGTGTGTACGAATGTTGCCATTGGGATCAAAGGTTTGTCAGAACTTTGCATTATGGTTTAGAATTAATATGTCACGTCAACCCAAAGTCTGTAATGTTTGTAGGTGGGGCTTCTGGAGGGTCATTGGATCATGGTGTGCTCCATTCATTGGTGGATGCATCCATGGATGAGGTCATAGCTGACTGCTGTTAGGGGCTGGGGCCTGGGTGGAAGAGGTGGGTCCCTGGGGATGTGACCTGGAAGAGTTTATTCTCATCCTTGCCCCTATGTTCTCTGTCTGCTTCTTGGCTGCCACAGAGTGAGCAGTTTTCCTTTGCCATTTCCCTTCCACCATGATGTTGGTCCTGGGAGCTGGAAGACCACAGAATAAATCTCCCAAAACTTTGAGTCAGATTAGACCTCTCCTCTCATAACTTGGGGATTTCTGGTGTCATGTCTCAGCAAGTAGAAAGTTCACTAATTCACTGTGCATGCAGAGATGGGGGAACTGAAGAATGGTGTTTGAGGAATTCACTCAGGTTCACAGCAAAAGTCTATCAGAGCTAGAATGAGGGTGAGAGCAAGGTGGATGGACCATAAGGAGTGAGTTGGCATTCAGTCTCTTGTATACATCTCCAAGAGCTGTGTCCATTTGCTCTGGGAAGTGGATGAGCATCCTGTGCCCCAGTTGCCTTCCAAGTGGCCTCTTGGTCATTATTTCCTTTGAGCAAGAGTGGAATTGTGGATCCAATTCCAGACCAAAGTAAAGACTGAGCCTGGGATAGTAAGTGTATCTCTCCAAAGTCAACTCAAGGTCAAAAGGAGAGAGTCACCTTCCAGAAGAAACTGTGCGATTCACTGATCCTCTTTCTTGTAAACCTTCTGACCTTCACAAAATTGCCTTGCTCGAGGCTGTGGGGGCAAGGGCTACACGGGACGGGAGCGTGGAAATCCCTGGTGTGTGAGTGGCCCTGGGTGAAGTTGGTTTCGGGAAAGAAGAAGTCAAGTTATCATTGTTTGCGGATGGCAAGATCCTCTGCAGAAAGACACCCTCAAATTCTACTGGAAGACTTAAAGAATTAATAACCAAAGTCAGCGATGGAGAGGAAGTACAACTAACACAGAAATCCGTAGCGTTCCTGTACTCCCGTAACTGACAGATACGGTTGGCAACATCATTCATCTGTCTCATTTCACCTGGAAATTGGGGCTGATTTGAGCAGAATTCCTGTTTGACTCCATTTCATTTCCAAAATCCCAGCGTTGGTAGTTGAGGGTTCCTTCTGGGAGGTGCATTGTGTAGCAGAAGAGAAGCAAGTGAGTAGTGCTTCCAGGGTGCTTGAATTCATATTAGTCGCCGCTAGAGATGGAGGACTAGTATAAACTGGGAAAATGTGGTCCGTTTTTCCTTTGCAGTTCTTCCCGAGTTGCACTACGATAGGAGGAAGGGTGTGTGACAGAATGTGAACGTTGTGACAGGATGTGAACGTTTGCTGATTCACTGGGGGTGACAGTAAGCCTCTCCCTGTAGATTGACCCTTCTCCAAAGCAAGGTCTCATGCCAGCCAGTCCAGCCATGGTGTTTTGTGTTTTCAAATGACATCACGGAATCAAACGACATCAGAATGGCCGGAAGAAGCTTTTCACTGCTGTTGACCCTTTCTTCTGCTTTGTTTTCTGCAGGAATGCTGAGAAACCGTTCCTCCTTTTCCTGTCCTATCTCCACGTGCACACGGCTCTCTTCTCTTCCAAAGATTTTGCAAACAAAAGTCGCCACGGCGCTTACGGGGACACGGTGGAGGAGATGGACTGGAGCGTGGGTATGTGTGACTCTCGCATTTCCTTACAGAGCAGCCGCCTTCCGGCTCCTGGTTTATGAATTTTGTTTCCCCCTAGGTTCCTGATGGCTTCCTAGACAGCAAATGTGTTTGCTTTTCTTTTCAGAAAGGGTAAGCAGAGAAACATTCATTAAGGACGGTAAACCAAATGCAGGAAGCACCTTGCGCCCTGCGTGCCTGTCCGTAGTTGCCGTTGGCGACATCTTTGCGGGTCTGTGTGTGATCCGGGCCATGAATGAGGACAGGAGCGAGGCCAGAGCCCTTATCTGTCCTGCTTAAATCAGCAATTAGATCTGAACAGTACCTCTTCCTGGTGGACGTAGATGTGTAGGGGTCTTGGGGTCTGGACACCAGCGGCTGCCCTTACCCTTGGTGGGTGTCACATCCAACCAGTGCCAGGGCTGTGCTTTGTACGTCTTTATCTCTGCATCCCCGAGTCTTGTTTCTGGCTTCTCTGCCTCACTTTCCTGCTGCTCTGTCTGCAGATGGACCAACAGTCCCTCGTGCCCTGCGTCTTTCTTTCTCATCCTAAGCAACTTCTGAGAAACCCGGCACTTTTTTTATTTCACAAATACATGGAGGACTTCCTTATGGAGGCACTGTTTAAAACTTAGCTGGGCATGGTGGCACATATCTGTAATCCTAGCGCTCTAGGAGGCTGAGGCAGGAGGATCTCAAGTTTGAAGCTACCCTGGGCATTTTAGTAACTTTGCAAGACCCCTGTCTCAAAATAAAGAAATAAAATGAAATAAAACAAAAGCAGGCTGAGGGTGTAGCCTAGTACAAAGGCCCTGGGTTAAATCCCCTTTACTCCCCCTATGGTGCTTTCCATGTCTACCCAGGAGCATCACTAAGTTTCTCTGTAGTTGGACTGACCTGGAACTCACTATGTAGCCCAGGCTGGTCTCAAACTCAAAGTGACCCTCCTGCCTCAGCCTCCCGAGTGCTAGGATTACAGGAGGCGTGTGCAAGTTTCATTTCATTTTAAATCATGGCGCACTCACCATCTTGAGATTCACCATCTTATCTCTTCTCTCTGTCTCTGTCTCTCTCCCTCTCTCCCTCTCTCCCTCCCTCTCTTCCTCCCTCTCCCCCACCCCTCTCTCTGATCTGTTACATCTCTGGGCCTTTTGTCTTCATCTCAGTGTGAAGAGTTCCGAGGAGACAGCTTCTAACTTTCTTCTCCAACTGTGCACAAGGCCCTAGAATCACAAGAGTGAGCACCAAAGACAAGTTCTAAGCAGGAGAAAGGAAACCAGAACTTTCTCCGTGTCAGGCTCTGTAAGAAAACTGCCCAGTGCTTTGGGCTTTTCCATCCTCCGACACAGGCCGGCTCCCTCATTTTTTATTCCTTTTGAAATCTTGCATAGAAATCCATTTACATTTTCCACACCTCGGTAATGTAAATCAGAAGCATATTTCATAGTGTGAATCAGCAGAATATTTTATCTCTTTAATGAGTGTTAGATTTTAATGTGTCAGGTTTCTTAATAGGACTAGGAGGGCTGTTGGCTAATATGCACACTCTGCCAACATCGTGCTTATTAATTTTTATTTAATTATAATAGCACATATACCTACTCTTGTGCATTAAAAAGTTCATCTTGCAGTGTTATACTATCACTAGTTTTCCCTCTAGAATATCTGGGGAGTAATTTTCAATCTTTGAGATCTGTGTTGTACCCAGGTATTATATTGATATATATTTATGTGTGCCTTTCTTTTCCTTCCTTCCTTCCTTCCTTCCTTCCTTCCTTCCTTCCTTATTTCCTTCCTCCCTCCCTCCCTCCCTCCCTGCCTCTCTTTGTCTGTCCCTCCAGACTATAGCCTTCTGAATTATCAGGTCATAAAATAAAGGTGCAGGTAGGAGACGGCCCCATACAAAGAAACCTTTTCCATGGCAAAGAAAACTGAGCCAGAAGCACTAGGTACAGAGGGTCTGTCTCAGTTGTGCAGTGTTTTCTTTCAAAATGTTTTCCTTCATTTTTAAATGACTGCATATTCATTATACAGATGAGAAAGTTTCGTTTTGGTAGATTTCTACATACATGAAACACGCTTGGATGCTCGTCTACCACACCTTCGCCCCCCTTAGGGTCTTAACCTCTTGTCCTTCCCTATATCTAAAACCTTCGAGGGCCCTGCAGTGTGAAAACCTTGTCCCCTGTGGGTCCCCCGCACCCAGCGAGGTGTATTCCGGACGTGCTCCCGGTAGCTTATGGCTTTATTCTTGGATGTGTGCTTGTTGTGCTTCTGTGTTGCCTTGTGTCATTGTTCGGAAGTCGGACAAAGGCGGACCTCAGAGCCGGGGTAATGCGGCGGGGACCTGGCAGCCAGACCTGGCTCGCTGCGTGCAGACTGGAGGGGCTTAGGGTGTTGAGTCTGTAGTATTCACACGGAGGCTGCCTGTTGCAAGCTCTCCGTACACCTGGCCCCAGGTGCCACGTGAGTGTCCTGCTTTTGGGCTCCCAGGGGTCCACGCAGCAGCTGTACTCTCATCACGTCCACACCACAGGTGAGGCTTGCAGAGGGTTCAGACCACCTGCTCCCTGTGCCCCGCGGATCCGTAATGGGTCAGCAGCTGGTCAAGCAGGTGTGGCATCCACAGCCTGGAAGCCACGTCACCTTCGCCCGCCCCTTTTTGCATAGCAGAAGGGAGGCGGCACGGCTAACAACAGACTCCTGGGAAAGAGGATGTGAGTTCGGGACTCACGCCCTGCGGGCCCGCTCAGTGCCGCGTGCTTCGTGGGGATCCAGGATGGAGAGGGAGTGAGGATGAGACTCTTGGCTTCAAGGAAGGCAGCGGCTGCTAAGCAACGTAGTACTCTCCTGGGAGATGTGAGCGTATCTCAGGTCAGAGGGTGAGGGATGTCCTAGGGAGGGGCCGGGGCCAGGCAGGAGCAGCTTTGGAAGAGAGAGAGGGTGGGACAGCATGCCTCTCGGGCCTTAGGGCCACATCCGAATCCCAGTCCGCGTTCATTTGGAAGCAGCTGAGGGTTGGGAGGAAACGCGGTGTAAAATCGCATTGTTTGCTGTGGTGCCCTCGGCACTTTGGGGTGCACCATGCTGGCTGTGCGGCACAGGGCCTCACACTGGCTGCAGACACCCCGGGGTGCTCGGGGGCCTGGGCAGCAGGCGGAAGGAGGTACAGGGGACACGCGGTGCCTGCCAGCGCTTGCTTCTCGTCAGCCCGTAGTGTCCCAAGCCTGGTGTCTGAAGCGGAATTTGCATGCAATCAGCGTTCATTTCCAGCCTCCTGCTATTAATAGAACCTCGCGGAGGACTCATAAATCAGCCTTTGCGCAGGATTAGACCTGCAAGTGCTGAATTCTTAGGAAGAGAAATGCAAGCTGAGAATGAGAAGGTGAACGTAAAACAAAAATGTGCATCTACCCCTGCTGAGGGCTGGATCCAGTGGTATTTGTGAGATTCTTCTTTTCCCATCTGGACCAGGAGTCTTTCTCATGGGTGGAAAAGGAATAGAGAAGCAGCGGCCCGCCGCGGAGCATCCAGGAGTCTTAGTGCATTTGGTGTTGGGTGGCTCAGGGTCGGTCGTTCCCCTCCGTACGGAGGCAGGCTCCTCAGTTCCCCCCCTGATTCTGCGTGGCTGTCAGGGCGCCCACTCCTGAGATCCGGATGGTGCCAACTTCTCTGGGCATAGAGAATCGATGAAGGGATGACATACGGAGGGCCTTTGTGAGACAAGTGCTGGGAGATGGGGTGTAATCAAGTCCTCTTTGTGCGGCCGATGGAGAGTTAAAAGTGTGCATCTCTGAGGGATGGGGAAGAGTGTGAAGAGCCTCATTCACAAGAGTCCAGGGGAGCGACAAGACCGTTGAAACCTGAAAAAGCTCCGCAAGGTGTGATCGACAAATATGGATGGTGAATGTTTCCATTAAAAAAAATGCATGACAGTTAAAAGACACCTTGCAGTGAATTTCCCTCAAAATCCTCGCCCTCACGTCCAACACATTTGTGTCATCGTCCTTGCAACTTTCTGAAGCAGTTCTGGAGGTCTTCTTTCTTGGGTGTCTTCACGGGGCGTGCGATCAAAATGACGGTTGCACACCGCTGTCGAGAGCCCACCCGACAGAAAGGCGGGCTCATAAAAGCACGATGGTGCATCCTCATCCGCATCGTTCACTAGGTCTGTTACTTTTGGCTCGTCCCCCAAGTACATATGACCACGACACGGAAATACTTAGAATCCATTCAGGATATCCAGGCAGCCACAACAGTGCAACTAAAGATGCCCAGAAGGAGACTCCAGAGTTGCTTCAGAAAGTGGCAGGGACTGTAGGATGCGTGAGTTTAAAGCTAGGAAAGGTATTTTGACAGGGATTAATGGCAGTGTGTCTTTTACTGTAGCACATATTTTTAAAACGTAAATATTTCCCTTATATTTCAGTCATGCCCCCATGCAGGGTGATTCTGAACAGGGCTTAGCTTGTTGGACATGGCTCTGATGGACGATCCACTCCAAAATGGAACCTTTTTAGGATGTTCGCATGAAAGTAGTTGTGGCAACATAGAACTCTGCAGTGAACTGCATTCAATAACCTCTCAGTTTATAGGTACATTTTCTTGAGCAGAACTGCTTTGGGTTAGTTTACGGAAGAAACAAAACAAAACAGAAAACAGTCACTTTTGCAATACTAGAGCTCAGAGTATGTGCTCAATGAATGATTTTTTAAAGGTGAAGTCCCAGGGAACAATTATTTCGTATTTATACCAAATGAGTAGGAACATAGGCAGGAAGGAGGCCGGTGTCTGTCTTTCTCCCGTAGACAACAGACCAACCATGGTGGGACGTAAGATTACTCTGCAGAAATTGTCTCAGGAAGCTGTACAACTTGTGACCCACAATTTGTTGCCTTCTAAACCAGGATAAAAGCTTCCTCCTCGCAAGCAGGAAGACCTTAAAAATCACTGTACCATTTCACTTTGTCATCCATTTGTTCTAAGCAGAATGTAGCCTGCACTCTGAGGCTGTGTTTTTCCTTTGGGGTTCAGAGCATGGCATCTCTAACGTGAGTTTCTTAAATATTCTTATTTTGATACCTGGGACCTCTTCTAAGACGTGAAAATAACATGCTCACTTCTGGTTCCTACTGAACAAAGGAAGTCTGGGAGAAAGGTCTAAAGGAAGATCAAAACAGGAAGACTCCCCACAGGAAAACTGCAGGAGCAGCTAGAAAAAGAGAGGAGAGATTCAGAGAAGTAAGGGGTGTCTAGAATTCAGTGGCAGAGAATACTTCAGGGAAGAAGCACGTAAATCAAAGACAACTTTAGACAACAGGAAGAGGTGAACAGGAACAAGGAAAGGCGGCTTCTACCATTTTTAGGATTGCAGTGGGTTGTATGCTGAGGGAGGAGTAGCAGTCATTAAGAGTGGGGAATACTTCGCATGAAGCGGTAATTTACTTGGCTACGTTTGAGCTTATCTTGGTTTGGAGACCTTAAATCAAATGTTAGAATCCATAATGCATCTAATCCATTTACCTTCTGTTCCTATAAGTAAATAGCACAGGCTTATTTATTAAGAATGAAGGTCTGTTTGGCTCATTGCATAAAAGCCTGGGAAGTTTTAGACTGGGCAGCTGTGTCTGGAGAGATCTATCTTGCTGGTAAGGACTCTATCCATTGTCCCAAGATGGTGTAGGACATCTCACGGTGACCGACCTCTCAACTCAGGTCTCTTTCCTTCTTTTGTCTTCATTGCTTTTCTCGTTGCTAGGACAAAATTCCCAACACCCACAAGTTAAAGGAGGGAAAGTTTACTGCAGCTCAGAATCTGTACAGGTTTCAGTCCATCGTTGGCTGCTCCAAGGTAGGGTTGTGTGGTAGAGGGGAATTTTAGGAGAGAAACAGTCCATGGCAGGTCAGACAGGAGGCAGCAAGCAGCAAAGAGCAGCAGCCAGCCTGCCTTCCTTTTCTCCCTTTATATTCCATCCAGGCTATAAGCCTGTTGATTGATGCCACCCACACCCAAGGTGAGGCTTCCATTATCCAAACCCAGAATGATTCTAAGCCCATGTAGCTATCACATGTACTAGAATTAGCCAGCTCTGTAAAGCCCCACCTATGAGCCCATGAGGCTTTGGGGAAAGACCTACATACAAGTTGTAACACAAGCCATCGTCCCCTGGGTCAGAGCCCTATCCTTACAGCTGTACTGAACTCTCAATACATCTCAGAGGTCCCCGCTTGGACTCGAACATCAGAGTGAGATTAAGGTCCCACCCTCTTAATACACTCCATGGGGGTTAAATTTCAGTATGAGTTTGGGCTGGGATAGCCAAACCAGAAGTACATGGAATTATGTGATTTTTAGCTCAGTGCCTGAGCAAGAAGTATAATAATCAAAATGATCAACAATTCCAATTTTTCAGATGAGGGTCTCCAAAGATAACAGGAGAACAGCGTTGAAGTGATTACCATGAGTATGACTGATGTGGCCAATGACAGGAGGGAGGTAAGGAAAGATGGCTCCTGGTGTCTTAGGAGGACATGGATTAGCCATCTGGACAAGATTCAAAATGCCATTGTGGGAAAGCTTTCAGAGGCCAGGACAATGTCCAAGTATTTAAATTCCAGAGGCAGAGCTCTTGCTGGTATCCCCAGGTCCATGGCACACCTGTGAGATAACAGGTAGAAGAGGCGTTCCTGGTGTCGATAAGATCAAAGAATGGGGAAGCCATTGTGTTCCGCGGGAGCCATGGTGTAACAATGCATACACAAATAGGCCAATCACAGCCGTCCTCTCGTTGCTCTGGCTGATTAGCTGGATTTGCTTTTAAAATTGTGACTGTCTAAGGAGGAGAGCAAAATATAGACTCAAAAGCAGGAAGAATAGAAGCACTGTGGGTGACCCACTTCTTAAGAGTGCATCCAAGGTTATCAAACAAACGCTCCAAATGTGTGAAAGTGATGTCTCTGCTTGGTCACCAGCTGAGGCTTCTGCCTTACAGGTTTGTAGGCAGGGGACAGAGGTGATCCATACACAAGGAAGCATGCTGCTCTTCACTCTTGCCCTTGTTAGCTCACCAGCGTGAGGCCAGTCTGAAGAGCTCAGTGCAGCGAACATACCACGCATTTTCACTCGGCAGCTAGGGTCAGTGTCGCAGTGGGATGTACAGCCTGGGGTTCTCAGAGGCGATAGGAGCCAGAGTATGAGATCATGTGCTCCTGAGACTTGTGAGCTTCTCCAGGCAAAGGATATTGGGTGTGGTGTAAATTCTTGGATGTGTTCTTTTCCACCTCTTTGGATTCTGAAGATTGAACCTGAGGCTTTCATACTGAGCTGGATCCATCACCTGCCCGCCCCCCTCCCTGCCCTTTTTAAATTTTTGAGGCAAGGTCTCAATGAGTCCTTTTGTTGCCCAAGTTGGGCTTGAATTTTCAATCCTCCTGCCTCAGCCTTCTGGAGTTCTGGGGTGAGTGATATGCTTTTAATTTTCATTTCATTTAAACGAACTCAGCAGGATTCCAGTTAAAAGAGATAAAAAAAAAGGCATGTGGTATTGGCTCCCGACCAGAGGGACTAGTAGAACAGAATAGGAAGCCCAGAAAAAATAGTCTCATGTCAATGTAAAAGTGGCATTTCAAAGTAGACAGCTAAGAATACACTACATGTTAATTATGGTGCACTGTTTAAGCTGATAGGGAGTGGGCTTTGGTGAGCGTTTTAGTGAACTCACTTAGGTCCGACATGGTCGTCAGTATTTTGCATTTTAGCGCATAAGGTGTATTTCAAATATTCAACTTACGTGTTTCATTTCTAAACCCTAAGGCATTTATGACCATTATTAAAATTCAACTCGAGTAGCAAATTGGACGTTATTTGCATTACTGGTACTTTTCTCCATGGAAAATTCCTTTTGGACCTATCAAAAGCCTCTGTGTGTGTGTGTGTGTGTGTGTGTGTGTGTGTGTGTGTGTGTGTGTGAGACCATGGGATACTTTCGTTCTAAGTTTCTTTTCCATTCTATCCTTCAATCACACTTTTAAAATATGAGTTGGTAAAATCTACTTAAGTCCATAACTTCAGTGTCATGTGAATTTCCCAAAGTGGAAACTCCAGTATAATTTTTAAGAAAATAGAACTGTTTTAGCTTATCTAGACTATCAAATCTCGATACATGCTTGGAACAGAAACTTAGCTCTGCATTAAATGAAATATGACCTCCAGTCCTATCACTCTAAACCATTACTGCTAAGATAATCCTGAAACCAACCTGCACACAGATAGGAATCTCCCGAAGACTTAGCAGGGGCTGGTCGTCATGAGTAGGTTTCTTGGGTAAGCAGGTCTCGACAGGAAAGGTGTTAAACAATAGTGCCCATGCAGACCATTCAGTTCAGCTGAATGTAAGATGCGTTTTGAGCCTTTGAAAGTTCAGGAAGATGTCTTGCAATTGGTGAGGGCTCCGTATTTAAAGGAATGACTGGTACAGAGCCGTGTATGTAAGATTCTCCTTCCACAAGTGCCCAATGCATTTGCTAAAGAGATAGTACAAAAATAACAGGAACAAAGGTACAGAATAAACTTTGGGAAATGTATGATGGTGCTGTTTGGGAGCGTTTTCTGTCTGCTTTCAAATCCCAAGGTTTCCCACATATACAACATTATTCCCGGGATTTCATTTGAACTAAGTTGATCTTTCTTTAATCCCCGAAGAGAGAAAATGGTATGTGATTTTCTTAGTTACTTACTCATTCCTGAGACACGGTACCCGCACCTGTACCTTGGAGGAGAGTTTTATTTTGGCTCTCGGTCTGTAGAGGTTTCAGTCCATAGTTGGCTGGCTGCGAGGCAGGGCAGCAGAGAGGAGGAGCATCATGAAAGAGAAACAGTCTCTGGCAGGGCAGGCAGGGAGCAGCCGACCCCCTAGCGAGAAGGGAAATGTTCCTTTGCAGTTTTGTTCTCGATAGACAATCTCATTAAGAGTTTACTGATCAGGTTTCATTTGTATATTTCCAATATCATCTAGTAATAGAAAGGTATGACATGTCTTTTTAAGAGTATTTTATACAAACTCTATGTATTGTTTTGCAGATTTTTCCTTTTCTAGCTATAGGTTTGGGCCTTTTTTTTTTTTGCTTCAACATTTCAATTTTCATTTCATTTTTCCTAGTCTATAACTCACCATTTTTATGTAAGAGGTATCCACAATTTTTTTTTTTGTTTTTCGCCACCCTGCCCGTGAATATTCTTTTCTGTAAAGTTGTGTGAACTTGTGGGAATCGTTTTGAAGTAAGAATTAAACTGCTATGTCAAAAAGTTTCAAATTTTCAAATTTTATTCAATATGGCCTCTAACCGTGTGATCTTACCCCCACCCCAGCTGCCACCACAGCAACCATAAGACATTCATTCGTGAGGTATGAGAATGCTATTTTTTTCATATGCTGACTAACCTTAGTATTATTAATCTATTTTATGCTTGTCAGGTGAGAAATGTAATTTAGTATTCCAATTTTCCCTTCTATTATTCCTGGAGGTGAAACTCTATGAATTGTAGTCCATGACTGTTACTTCTTCCGCTGAGAATGTTGTGTTCATATTCTTTGTGTGCTTTTTTTTTTTTTCTATTAGATCGTAGATGTTTTTCTACTGTCAGTTTCTTATTGACTTACGTGGTCTACCTACATGTCAGAGATTTTAATATTTTACATAGATGTTGCAAATATTTTTCCTACATCTTTTGTGTTTTCATATTGTAGGTAGGGTCTTGTGTGATAAATTTCCTTGGTCAAACTTGGTAATACCAGAAGAAAGAAAGGTTTCCTTATCCCCAGCTCTGCAACGAAATTATATGTGTGTTCTCTTATTTTAACCCAATGTTTTTATAGGCTGTTGTTTTATAATTAGACATTTAATCTGGATGTGTGTGTGCACGTGTGTGTGTGTGTGTGTGTGCAAAAAGACTGTGTGTTATCATTTGCCCAATTTTATAGATAATGGTCTTTCTTGCTAAGTACTCTTGCGCAGTGTGTACCTCTGAGAACTTCAGTAGGAGAAAGGCTGATGGCCAGATACTATACTTTGTCTCCAGGTGGCATGCAGCAGGGTTAAGTCTTTTTGCATTCCACATGAGGCTCATAGTAATGAAGCCCTCAGAACTACTGTAAGCCAGGGACTACAGCCTAGGTTCCTTCCCCCACCAGCTGATTCACTGGGCAACGTTCATGTGTGAGTGGGCAGTGGTGATTGGTTTACACCAGTGCCAAGCTACCCACACCTGTGCACTTGGCACCACTGGTGGCCATAATGCCCGCCAGCCAGATAAAAGGAGTTCAGGTCCAATTCCAAGAGCTCTTAAGCCTCCCTGCCATGCTCCCGTGGATGCTGGGATCTGCTGGAGACTCCTGACAACAGTATCATTGGACTCACTTCTGTTGCCAACATTTCTAGGACGAACATTAGGGGGAGGTGAGCATGGGTGAGTTTCCCAAGAACCACAAGCCTCAAGATCTAGAGAGGTTGGGTTTTCCTCAGTTGACCTGAAAGGAAGGTTCCTGCTTTGTTCCCAGGCATCTTGCTTGGGCAATGAGGAGGGAACATCTGGCTGATGCCACTCTGCTTCCTGTTCCCTTCTGGGAGCTCTCCTGTGTGATCTCACTTGCATGCAGGTGTGTATCTATCACACTCACTGATATCCTTATGGTGCTGGTGAATCTGAATATGTTTCTCCTAGAGTGCTTGTGTCATCTTTGCAAGGGAATTTGGAAGAGGGAAGAAGTGGGAACTGGTATGGTTTCTTCATGTTTCTAGACTCCTCTGCCACCACTACTGAACAGATTCACCTTTACTCGCCAGCCACAAACCCTCTGCCTGGAATTCTGCTTTCATAAAGGTTCCTGCAGAACAATAGGATGAGCATCTTGAATGACTCCCTTTTATAGATTTGTAAACTGAGAAACATGAGATGGAATAATTGTCTCAGGAAGCTCACAGGCAGATGGCAGAGACAGAATTCAGGTCCCAACTCTGTGTGTCCAGTCTGTATGGCATCAGCGTATCTGTGGCCCCATTGAACTTATGGCTTCTGCTTATAGGGGAAGGGCAGAGACTTTGGGCCCAGGTTGTCAGCAATTCTATCCCCTCTTCTTTTAGACAACTTTCCCCTTGCTGGGACAAAATACCCAACACCTGCAAATTAAAGAAAGAGAAGTTTAATTTGGCTTACAGTTTCAGAGGGTTCAGTCCATGGTCAAGTGGGCCCAAGGTGGAGACATCAAGGCAGAAGAGCCTAGAAAAGTAAAGTTGCTCAGGCCATGGCAGCCAAAATTGTGGAAGGGGGCAAAGATAAAGCCTTCCAGGTTATACCACATCCCCTTTGTATGCGAAGAAACTACCCCATAACAGCGCATTCAGCTATGAACTTATAAGTGGATGAAGCCACATAAGGAATTAGTGCTCCATGATGCAGTCACCCTCGGATACAGCATTCTAAACAAGTGTGTTGTATTTATTTCGCTTAGAACGTGCCTCCATTTAGCTATAAATATCTCTAGTGTCTTCATCTTTATGGCTGAGTAGTACTCCATTTTATAAAAAAACAAAACAATACATCTTCCTAATACAGTCTCCACTTGATGAGCAGTTGGGCTGTTTCCAAGTTTAGCTTTTCAAACTGCCACGATAAATATGGGTGTGGATATGTCGCTGTGGTATGATTCTTTTAATAGTTTTGGAAAGATACCCAGCAAAGGGATAGCTGAGTCAAATGGAACCTCTAACCCTAGTTTTTTGAGTTATCTCCATGTTGATTTCCACCATGATTGCAGCAGTGTACACTCCCACCAACACTGGAGAAGGGTTCCTTTCTCCCCACACCCCGCCAACATTTGTTATTGATTTCTTAATAGCAGCCATTCTGTCTGGGGTAAGGTGGAATATCAGTGGCATTTTCATCTGCATCTCTCGAGTGATCAGTGATGATGAACATTTTCTCATTTGTTTATTTGATGATTTTACTTCTTTGTCAGAGAAATGTCTGTTCATTTCAGCTGCCCATTTTTGAATTGGGGCATCTGATTTTTTAAGCTCTTTATGTATTCTAGATCGCAGTCCTTTGTCTGAGAAGCAGCTAATAAAATTATTTTCCCACATTGTAGGTTGTCTCTTAGCTCCTTGGGTCTCTTGCATTGCAGAAGATTTTTAATAAGATCACAGTTGTTGATTCTTTGTGCAAGTTCTTGTGCTACTGAGGATTTGTTCATAAAGTCTTTTTCTATGCCAAGGTCTTTGAGAGTTCTACCTACCTGATCTTCCAGGAAGTATAATATTTTTGCTCTAATATTTAGATCTTTAATCCACTTCAATTTTAGTTTAGTGCATTGTAATAGACAGGGGTCTAGTTTTAATTTTGTAGATTGAAATCCAATTTTTCCCACACCATTTATGAAAGAGGCTGTCTTTCCTCCAGTGAGGCAGTTTGGCTCCTTTGTCAAAGATGAGGTAGCTGAGAACATCTAGAGTTGTTTCTGCAGCAGTTGTTTAATCTATTCCACTGATCCTCGGCTCTGTTTCATTGCCTGCACCATGCTGTTTTCATCACAATGGCTTTGTAGTTTAGTTTAAAGTAAGGGATTGTCATACCCATTGCCATGTCTCTGATGCCTACAATAGCTTTTGCTATTTTAGGTCTCTTCTGGTTCCAAATGAATTTTGTATTGTTTTCTCTAGTTCTGTAAAATATCCTGTTGGAATTTCAATCGGGATTGTATTGAATCTGTATAACAGCTTTGAAAGTCTGGCGATTTTCACTATATTGGTTCTTCTTACCTAGGAACTGGGGATGTCTTTCCATTTTCTTATATACTCTTCAATCTTTTTTTTTTTTTTCAGAGTGCTGTACTTCTCAGTGTAGAGGTCTTTTGCTTCCTTCATTATATTGATTCCTAGATGTTTCATTTTGGGGATGCTATTGTAAAAGGAATTGTTTCCCTTATTTCTCTCAATGCGTCTGTTATTTGTGTACAAGAAGGCTGTTGATTTTTGAGTGTTAACCTTGTTTGTATTTAGCTACTCCACCAAATCTAACAATTAGGTCCAAAAGTATTTTGGTGGAGTTTTTGGGGGGTCTTCTATGTAAAGTAACATGTTATTAGTGAACAATGACAGTTTAACTTCTTCTTTTCCTATCTTTATTCCTTTTATTCCTTTCTCCTGTCTAATTTCTTTATCTAATATTTCCAAAACTATATTGAATAGAAGTGGTGATAGAGGACATCCTTCTCTTGTTCCCGATTTTAAGGTGAAGGTTTTCAGTTTTTGACTATGTAATATGATTTTGGATATTGGTTTTTCATAGATAGCCTTTCTCAAGTTGAGATAGAGACCATCTATTCCCAATGTTTTGTAGGGTTTTTATCATGAGTGGGTGTTGAATTTTTTCAAATGCTTTTTCTGCATCTATCGAGAGGATCATATGTTTTTTGTCCTTGACTTTGTTAATATAGTGTATTACATTTATTGACTTACGTATGTTGTACCATCCTTGCATCCTTGGAATAAATCCAACTTGGCCAGGATGTATGATCTTCTTAATGATCCTCTGTATTCTGTTTGCTAGTATCTGATTAAGGATTTTTGCATCTATATTCATTAAAGAGATTGGCCTGTAGTTCTCTTTTTTAGTTGGGTATTTCCTTGGTTTGGGAATCAAAGTGATACTTGCTTCCAGGAATGAATTTGGAAGCATTGCTTCCCTTTCAATTTTATTGAAAAGTTTGAAGAGTAATGGCAGTAGTTCTTCTCTAAATGTCTTGTAGAATTCAGCAGTGAAGCCATCAGGACCTGGGCTTTTCTTCCTAGGTAAACTTTTAATAATGTTTGAATTTCATTGACTGTAATTGGGGTGTTTAGAATTTTTTATCTTCTTCATTTGACTTTGGTAATTCACAAGTATCAAGAATCTGTCCATTTCTTCTGTGTTTTCCATTTTATTAGAGTACAGATTCTTGAAGTAGGTATTGATCATCCTCTGGATTTCTGCTGGATCTGTTGTAACTTCACCTGTTTCATTCCTAATTGTCTGGATCTGAGCAATTAGGGTTGGCTAAGGATTTAACAATTTTATTCTTTCAAAAAATCAGCTGTTTGATTTGTTGATTTTTTTGTATCATTCTCTTAGTCTCCATTGCATTGACTTCTGCTCTAATCTTTGTAAGTTATTCCCTTGCCTGAGCTTTGGGTTTGTCTTTCTCTTCTTTTACTCAGGGTTTAAGGTTCACCATTAGGTTGTCTATTTGAGCTCACCCTGTTTTCCTGGTATGGGTATTCACTGCTATGAATTTCCCTCTTGGAACTGCTTTCATTGTGTCCCATACATTACTGTATGTTGTACTGGCATTATTGAATTGTAGGAACTGTCTAATTTCATCTGTAATTTCCTCTGTGAAACATTGCTTGTTCAAGAAATTGTTGTTCAATTTCCATGTGTTTGTGAATTTCTTGCATTTTCTTGTGCTATTGTTCTCCAGTTGAAGTGTAATATAGTCTGATAATATACAAGGGATAACTTCAATTCCTGTGTATTTACTTAAACATGTTCTATGAGCTAACCTGTGGTTTATTTTGGAGAATGACCTGTGTGCAGCAGAAAAGAATGTATATTCTGATTTTGTGGAGGGGAGCACTCTGTAGACATCTGTTAAGTCCAAGCTCAAAACCTTGGTTCAGTTCTTCTATTTTGTTTTTTCTTTTTTGTTTTTTATGTCTCGATTGTCTGTTTATGACAGTGGGGTCTTGAGGCCCCCCCACTACTATTGTATTAGTGCTTATTTGATGTTTCATGTCTGTTAATATTGGTTTTATATAGTTCGGCACAGTAGTATTTGGTGCATATATATTTATGATTGTCATCTCCTCCTGTTGGATTGTTCCCTTTACAAGGATGTAGTGAACTTCTTTGTCTCTGTTAATCTGTTTTGGTTTGAAATCTGCTTTGTTTAGAAATACGATAGCTACCCCTGCTTTTTTCTGGGTTCCTGTAATGTTGATAACTGTTTTCCATCCTTTTACTTTCAGTCTGTGACTTTCTTTTTGAACTAAGTATGTTTCCTAAATACAGCCTGTTGTTGAATTTTGCTTCTTAATCCATTCTACCAGCCTATTTCTTATGATTGGTGAATTGGGGCCATTAACATTGACGGTTATAACTGATATGTATTTACTTATCCTTGTCATTGTATTTTTCTGTTGTTGGCCCTTTTCTTTTTTCTTTTTCCCCCTCTTCCTTTAATTTTTTGCCTTGCCTGATGGCTTTCCTCTATTGGGCCTCATAGAATTCTGACCTTCATTTTCTTTTTCTAGGATATTGTTTAGAATTGTTTGGAGTGCTGGTTTGGTATTCATGAAGTTCCTCAGGTGTTTTTATCAAGCAAGTATCTTATTTCCCATCAATTTTGAAAGATGGCTTGGAAGGTCTAGGTTGGGGGATGTTTTCTTTTAGGTCTTGAAATACTTCACTCTAGGCACTCCTCGACTTGAGGGCTTGTGTTGAAAAGTCTGCAATGATTCTGATGGGCTTTCCTTTGTATATGATCTGTTTCTTTTCTCTAACTGCTTGTAGTGCTTTGTTCTTGTGTTGGGTTTCTGGGATCTTGATTATTATATGTCTCTGTGTAGATTGCGGGGGGGTTGGTCATGGCTAATTGGCGTCCCGTAAGCCTCATTGATCTCTATGTCAAATTCTTTGACTGTAGGAAGTTTTCCATTATTAATTTTGTGAACAGTTTTTGTCATTTGTACCTTCTCCTGCTTTTGCATGGACTCCTATCCATCTTATTTTATTGTTTGTGTCATCTGAGAGCTGTTGGATCAATTTCTCAGGGCCCCTTACTGTTTTTAAGTGATTCTCTTTTCATTGTCACTGTCAACCATCTTGTCTTCTATGTCTGATATTCTGTCTACAGATTGGTTCAGTCTGCTGCATATAATTTCAGTAGAGTTTTTAATGTCCTGGGTATCTGTTTGAATTTGTTTCATGTATTCCATTTCTTTCCTATGTTGGGCATTCATGGTTTACATTTCTTTCCTATGATGGGCATTCATGGTTTCTGTCATGGTCCTGAGCACATCTATTTTGTTATCTGTTTCTGTTCTAGAGTCTCTAATCGCGTCTTTCATTCTGCTCACCTTCTCTGTAGTTATCAGGGAAATTATTTCTGTTTTGAATTTTTGTGGTGCCTCCTTCAACTATTTTCTTACTTCTTGTGCTATCTATCAGTTCAGTATTTCCAGGTGGTTATCAGACTTTCCCACCTTGTTACCCCCAGAATTTGCCATTGGTGAGCTGTAAGTTTTGTTTTGTGCTGTGCTTAGGTGTCTTCTCATTTCTATTTTTGTTGTTGGTACTGAATTCCTGGGTTGATACTTCACTATTGCTTATTCTTAGTATCTTTGTTACTTGTAATTAGAATCCTTATGGAATATTTGCTTCTCAGAGGTGGCTGCCAGATATAGCTGGTCTTAGGTTTTGAGTTTCTGATGACTCTTAGTCCATCTCGTTTACAGTAAACCAGGGAGGACAACTGATTAGATCAATCACAACACCTTAGTCCAAGTGATACAATCAGCAACAGCAATAGCACCCATGGAGCACAGCTTAGAAAATGACAGTTTATGGTAGTTATTAATCTATCACCTTTAAGCGTGTGAATTCAATTAAAATCAAAGACCATTGCAAAATATGTTTATCTTGAATAAACTGTTCAATATAGCAACTTTACCCTTTAGGATGGGGACTTTGAAGGAATTGGGGAGGGAGGGATGGATAGGTAGAATGATAGGAAAACTTTAGAAGTGAGGCTAGAGGACACGGCAAGATCAGGCAAACTCCAGGAAACTGTTGAAGAAAAGACAAAAAGACAGAGTGAAAGAACAAAGTCGAGAACAGAACAACCTAACAGCAATAGGGAAGGTAGAAACTGTACCCACTTTCTTTTAAATCTAATCACATTTGAGAGAAGGAAGAAGAGAGAAGAAAAGAACAAGAAATAAAAAAAGAAATCTGAATTAGGACAGGAATAGGAACAAAAAGGGAAAGAGATGTAGAACAAAATGGGAGAAAGAGCGAGACAGCAAGAATGTGAGAGAGAAACAAAAGAAGAAAAAGAGGAAAGAAAAATAAATTTGAAAAGAAGAAAAAAATAAGAGTTAAAAAATAACCTTGAAAATAAAAAATAAAACTGAAAGGCCTCCTCCAGGGTATGTCTCTGCTGTCACAATAGACTACATAGGTAGCAGTGTGCAGATCTAAGTCAGTTAGTCTCGGCAAGCCAACAGCAGACCCCTGAGAGTCTGGATGGTTTCTGGCTGCAAAGCCCAAGTTGAGATCTCTGACCGCCTGCTGGCTTGAACTCTGCGAGGTTCTACTGCACGTTCCAGCTGCCCTGCCCCTGTAGATAGTCCAGGTTCCGATCGGAGGTGGTGACCCCTCCAACTTACCTGCTATGGTGGTCTGGTGAGCCTTTATTGCACAGATTCTCTGCACTTTTCCAGTGGGCTTCAACTTTCATCAAGGACCCTCAAAGAGGCCCTCTTCCTGTTGCTCATTTCTGCCCTATCTTCTGGAGCTCAGAATGATGTCCTTTATGACCCCCTGCACCTCTGTGGTGTGGGTCCAGGTATCTCCTCGGCCCGGCGGCCAGAGGTGGGGGATAGAGGTGTCTGGCATACTCAGTGGGGCTTCAGGAGAGGCAAGGCTCAGCTCCTCGGCTCCTCCTCCTCTGCGGCTCGGGTCTGAGGAGCACTCTATATCTAAGCAGTGATGCCTGGTGACCACACTCTGGATGGGAAACCTTGGTAGGCTCTTTCTCCGTGCCTCTGTGCGCTTGTCTGAAAAATGGGATCATACCATGGCCTCACTTGCTGGGGATAGCACAACGTCTAGGACATATGGAGCACTGTATAGATGTCTGATATCATTATATGTCTGATACTATTATAAGGCTACACTTTTTTATTTTATTTATTTATTTATTTTTTGTTTGGTTAGTTTTTTGAGACAGGGTCTCACTACATAGTTGAGACTGACCTGGAAATCACTGTGTAGCCCAGGCTGGTCTCGAGCTCACAGCGATCCTCTTGCCTCAGCCTCCCGAGTGCTGGGATGACAGGCGTGTGCCACCACACCCGGCAGGGCTGCACTTTTAGTATAGAATGTTGACTGCATTGTAGCTCCTCTGGATTACTTCTTTTCCTGTCTTGACTTAACCATTACCCCACCGAGGATATTCACGTCCATTTTTTTCATACAAAATTTAAGCACATGGCCCTAGATATGTTCAGGCATAATTTCACGTGTTGGGGTCCTGGAACTTTGTTTGCTGTGTTTTGTTTTACTTTGTTTTGTTTTTTGGTTGGGTGTCTCTCCATGAGAAAAACAGGATCTGTGCTGAAGAATAGAAATCATTTGGAAATGACCCTTGACTTACCTTCTGCGCGAACCAATGTCTCAAGAAACCCATGGAAAGGGAATTTGGGATCAGCCAAAAGCTTTCAGGGAGCTAGCTTTCTGCACCCTGTGGTGATTTATGGCTTCATCTATCTGGGTCACATCTCCTAAAATTGTACCAGGATCCCTGGTGTACAGCTACACAGTGGCTTAACCACCTTCTGTTCACTTGGAGATTTTATCACGGAGAAAGAGATATTTCTTTACAAGATGACTTTGTGTGTTATTTTTCACTTCCCCACCGAAACTAAAAGCAAGTGAGGGCAAGGTATAAGGTAGGACATACTTCCATAATGGACTGCTTGCTTCTTACTACAAAACGGATCTTATTCCCTGAGTTCTGTGATGTCACCGATGCAAAAAATTAAAACCAAATAGAGCTCCCCCGCTCTTGAAATTACGTAGGTGCTCACCTTACTTAATGCAGAATTCTGTTTACATAAGGATGCAAACAGCCACTGCACCCTGGATGGTAATTTAGAGAAAGATGTCTTCTGTTGTGTATGCAATAGTTAAATTTTAAAGCAAATACTCGGGGACATTCCATAATCTCCTTTTAGTCAGCCACACCAAGGGTAACTTTTGTACCTATTCACACTTTTGACTTACAGAAAACTGTTGGAGAAGGAATACTCTTGTCATAATATTTCCTTTTGTTCTGAGGTAAGACAATAGCCAGAAGTAAACAAAAATGACAGAATTACAGCGTTTTCGTTATTTTCACTTTCACCACTTGAAGGAGGAATTGCCTGTCAGATGCCTGTGCCTTCGATTGCTATTTACTGCCAGATTTCATCAGTAACAACCGTCTTATAAATGCATGTATGCATTTGGGCTTTAGCAAGTAAATCTCCCATGTTAAAAAAGAAGGAAGCATACTTCTTTGACAGGATGAAGCTTTGGGTGCGTCTTTGAGGAGAAAAAAATAAAACCATTTTGTTTTGTTTACACAACTTGACATTTCAGTTTTTTGATCAGCTCTGCTTTGCAATTAAGCAAAGGGGAAGGAGAGCAGTGAGGTGACATTAGAATTTATTTTCAAACCTGAAGAATTACCATATTCTCTGATAAGGTAGATGCCTCCCTGTTAATGGCTCTGCGCAGCTGTATCCTCAGGACGTTCTGAGAAAGTGTTGCATTGTAAACACATGCATTTTAAACAGGGATCAGCCCTATCAAAGACCCCTGTGGCTAGTTTGATCCCTGGGACCAAAAAAAAAAAAAAGACCCCTGTGGGTCTTACCTAGATATTATCAGCCAAAGAGGGTTGCAGTTCATGTGCTTTGGGTGAATGAAAAGGAATCTGATCAGGACAGAATAAATAGCTTTATTACCACTGCAAATGTTACTAACTGACATAATCCATGCCACAGAATTTACTTTTGTGTGAAATGCAAATTAAGGGCTACACTTTGGCTCCCAGAAAGCTAAGAAACCCCTTAGTGTCTTGTGGCTCTGAAGGTAGCCCCTGCTGGCTTCTGTCAATCACTTTGTCTTTCCTAGCCTCCTACTGTGTTCCCTTTTACGTGCCCAAGATGATCCCACCCACCTCCAGATTCCATACTCCCTGGAGGAAGGTCTCTATTCCAATGATGTTTTTTCAGTGGCTCTGTTTTACAGTGGCTCCTGGGTCCCAGGTCTGTCTTTCTGGCTTTGCTGCAGGGCAGGTCTGGGGGTTTCTCAAGTTAGAGGTCAACAGCCAAGGTCATCTCCTTCCTTGCACATACTCTACACGCTGGCTTCAGTTTCTCTTTCTGCTATTATGCAAGAGCAGGACAGGTTATAGCTGTCGTCCTTGTGTCACAAGAAAGAATGACTTATATGAGAACACAAAGTATAAATAATTCCAAGGGCAAAATACAGTGGTTCCTCAGCTCATGAACACTTTTGTTTGCAAACAATTTGGTTTGCAAGCAGAAGTGTTTGGCATAATTTTGTTTTTGTTTGCAAACTCTGTTTGGGTAACAAATGCAACCATGGTCATCTTTCCCACACAAACACAAAGGTGGCCATGTATTCCAAACATCTTGGACCAAATTAAGCAGATAACAGGAAGCCTTTTGCAAATGGGAAGGGACCAGGAGTGTAGGGAGGGAGGAAAGAGGGAGAGAAGGAGAGGGGGTAGAAAGGGTTAAGGTGTACTATATATACACACACCAACTTCCCAGGATGAATGCATTCATTATGTATTGCAATTATAGTGATAATCAAAAATTATTCCTGAGCCCTCAAACCCTTCTCATTAGCACAGTGAGTTCTCTAGTCATCGATTTCAAGGAAAGATATTTTAGAATCCAAGAATTTGGATTAAAGCTATGTTTGGAATGACAGTTTACTGAATACCACTGAACGTATCTGGAAAGTGAGGTCTGATCGGGGTTCTGGAAACACCATGGGAGGAAAGACGGGGTAAAGCACCAATTCTGCAAGGCGTGGTTTGTTAGAGCCGTTCATGGGCCCTGATGACTCTCTCTACTCATTTCTCCCATTTCTACCCTCCCAGCTCAGACAGGAAGTTCAAAGTTGCATCTGTAACTAGATGTTGCTAGAGCACCTTCGGATTTCCTGTAGTTTGCAATCTGAATGTCCAGCAGAGGCCTGTGGGTTAAAGGTTTGGTCTCCAAGTTAGCCTACTGCGGTGTCCTGGGAGCAGTAAGTGGTGGAGACGTGGGAAGAAGTGAGGTCATCCTGGAGGGTTGGGGGATGCAGCCCCTTCCTCTCCTTCTGTTGTCTTCCCAGCTATGAGCTGAGCAGTTTTGATCACTCACACATTTCCACTATGTTGTACTCCTTCCCTTCAGACCCAAAAGCAATGGGCCAAACCAACAACGGACTGAAACTTGAAAGCTGTGTGCCAACTAACCCTTTGCTCTTTATAATCTCATTCTGTGAGGTTTGTTCGTAAGAGAGACAGAAAGCTGGCTAGCACATAGCCGATGTCTCCAGAGCGTCACCCTGACTTGAGTTTTAGAAATGGCCCAGTGAGTGTACGGTTAACCTTGGTAAGACTGGGTCACTTCCCAAGGCATGTTCCGCTGGTAACTGTTCCAACAGCAAACAGCTGCACTGATATACCCAACCCTTCTATTCTGTGAGAAGAGAAACTGCAGGAATTAGAGTGGCATGCCTGAGTTAAGAGGAGACAGATGACATGTTCAAGCTGAACTCTGCCACTGCAAAATGGTCCCTGCCGATCTGACTGCGCAAAGCTCAAGAAAATCACAGTGTGCTTTTGATGAAGCTAGGACAGCCGTGTTCAAAGGGGAACAGCCGAGCCCACGTGGAGTTTCCTTTCATTAAACAGACAGCATCCTTCTTCTGGGTGTCTTTGCCTCATTTACACAGGAAGATGCCGGCGAGTTTTGTAGATGAAGGCTGTCTGCAGATGTTCAGTTATTTCCAGCAAGTGCAACACCGTAGGAAAACACACACACGCGCACGTTATTGTGAATCCAAGAAGGTACCTGCGTGGAGCTTGGAAAGCATCCCAGATGGCTTGAGTGGATGCAAATACAGGAGGATAAATCACACATTACAACTCTGATGAGGGTGAAGATGGGTGTAATGGAGGAAATCACAACATTATCATAGCCATCAGGTACAGCGACAGCCAGGAAGGTTGGGTCTCTAGGAAACTGGAGACACTCGGTAGGAACTCACCAAGTTGGCTGCCGAGTGAACTAGGGGTCACCTTGGAATGGCAGGCTTCAGTATTTTAGTTTTCCGTGTCTTAACTAATCTTAACTGTATCCCTGTTATGCACCACATATAGGAGTCATTCACAAAAGATCTGAAACTCTAGCCAACTCTTATGAACAATATAGTTCTGGAAATCTGTCAAATCAGAACTGTCTTTTTAATATATCAATGTTGATTACATATTTTGTCACAGCGAACTTTGTTTTCAAAGGGGGAGTTCTTCAGACGGTCACCATCATCGACATCCGATGGAAGTGTTTTTTAGCAGTTAAAGTTTTCAGATCCCACCCCAAACAGCTGGATGCAAATCTTTGATTTACCACAGATCCTATTTGATGAATCAGCCCATTAAAATTTGAGGAATGCACTGGGCCGGGGATTTAGCTCAGCGGTTTTGGTAGTCTGCCTTGCAAGCGCAAGAACCTGAGTTCAATCCCCGGTACCAAAAAAAAACAATGCACTGAGCAGCCTATATCCTGAATATAAGGGTCTTGATTACTAGTTTGAATTACCCAAGTGAATGGGGGGAGAAAAAAGGAGGCGTAAGTTGATGGAATCCATTCTTCACTATAGCTTTTGCTTGCTTTTTCACAGCTAATTGAAAATGAATAGGAATATTTTCTGAACACGTATGGAATGGGACTTTCATGTTCCATAAAAGATGTGGGAGCGAATGGCATAACCAAAGAGACGGCCTCTAAATCATTATCTTTGGTGGGTCTGGTTGAGTGGATGAAAAGCAAGATCAGGCATTGAATTTGTGGACCCATCGTCATTAGGGACAAGTTTATCCACATAGGGATAAGAAAGGGCGGTTGTCCTGTCATGTACGGAAGGCAGATGTGCTTGCAGGCAGTGTAGAATTGCCCAAGACGTAGGTGTATCCATTTGTCACAAGCTCAGTCTTATTAGTGCCGCTGGAACCCACCCTTCTTTCCTCATGTAGGAGGAGGTAATCCGTGCTGTGGTAGTGTATACCCTCCTGCTGCTCCTCTGAAACCATCCTGCAGGAACGTCCTGTGCGTCCCTTCTCTAGACCTCGCTATTATTTGACGTTTGCCTGATTCATGCAGAAAAGGAACGGGCAAGACCGCACATGTTGTGTGACTATTATACCACTTTGCTTGCTTTCCTTAAAAGAAAAAGCAAACAAACAAAAAAACCCTGAAATCAGATAACAAATGAGAAGTTAAGAAAAAGAAAACTGCTCCAAAGACAGCATGTCATGCTTTCATTTTTTTATTTTTTCTCTCAGCCAGCTTATAGAATGTAGATAAAGCCTAATTGGAGGGTGTTTTTTTTTTAATTTGGTGGTAGGCTATTTTTCCTTTGTGTCATCTTTTTCTTTCATCTCCTAATGTATGTATCAACAGTGGTCTCAGAGAAAGTCCCATGTATGCCTACAACGTGCAGATCCAAACTTCCTGTTCTTAACTGTCTGTGACTAGATCTAACTTCCCATTTTTAACTCCTGGGCTCTCCCCCTCCCCAATTCTTGGTCTTCACCATTCAACCCTCAGGTTGACGCCTTTTAAGTGTCCGCATTTGCGAGAGAGCACGTACTTTAGTACTTGTCCTTCTGCATGTGGTTTATTTCCCTTAACCTGGAGCCCCTCCGCTCCCTCCGCTTCGCCGTGAATGATACCTGCTGCATGTGTACTCAGGAGTGTCCAGTGCGTGTGGAGACCGTATTGTCTGTGTCCGATCATCGGATGACGGACACCCGGGGAGAATAGCACAGCGTAGCTATTGTGGACAGTGCTGCAGTACACACAGACGTGGAGACATCCATCGGGGATGCTGATGTTATGTCCTTTGGGTGCATACCCACAAATGGGATGGCTGCATCATCTGCAAGTTCTAGTTTTGATTTTTTTTTTCTTTTCTGAGGAATCTCCATCCCATCTTTCATAGTATCTATCCCCTTTTTATTGTTTTTATAATGTTGCCAGCATTTGTGATTTTCTGGTTTGGAGTTCTTTTTAAATAATGATCATTCTCCCTGGAGTGAGATGCTATCCCATGTAAATTTTATTTGCGCTCCACAGATGTGGAATGATACTGAACTTTTTTGCATGCATGAACGTATTGGGCACGGACAAGCCTTTTGAGCTCGAGTTTATCCCACTGATAAATCAGGTGCTTGCAAACGGCCCATCCGTTACGTCTCTGGAACTGCATAGCAGGGACTAGAACAGCACTGAAGTTTAGGACAGCCTGCGCACTTATTTCAGGAAGAAACATGCTATACTGTCCCCCACCACGAAGTGGATGCTGTGTCTGACTAGATGATAAATCTGTGTGACATTGCTGAGACAGATATGTCCTGATGTGGGGAGATTGGTTCCGCTTCTCATACCATGTAAGCCAGCAAAGAATCGCCTCTCCCCAGCCAGTGACAGCAGGATTTCTCCGGGCCGCTAGAGAGATGGCTCAGGAGAGCATCAGAGGACAGCAGCTAAGGCCACAGCCCTGCACCAGCACCAGCGACTTCATGTGGCCTGAGAGGAGTCCTCACCCACACAGGGAGGTACAAGGACTTCATCTCTCTCAGCCGAGAAGACAGCATAGGAGACCCTCGGCCTCCCTGCCAATAGGAGGAGGAAAGACTGTACCCCCCAAAAGGAAACTTTTATTTTGTTTAAGGAGCCCAATGCTTCAAAACAATGTGAATACATACTTAAAAGCATTTTATTCAATATTTTGAATCAACCTATCTTGTAGATAGAAAAAAAAAAGGATACAAATCTATTTTAATTTGTCTGTCTGTTTTACTGGGAGTAGAATCATGCTAGGACTCAGGCTTGCTAGCCAAGCTCTCCATCACTGAGCTACATCCTCGACCCTTTTTACTTTTGTAAATGTGAGACAGGGTCTTGCTAAGTTTCCCTTGTTGGCCCGGAACTGCCAATCCTACTGCCTGAGCCTCCTGTGTTGCTGAGATGATAGTCTCGTTCACCGAAGACTAAAATCCCAGCTGCGCATTTGAAACCCTCCCGTGTCCTGAGTGGTGTACCCGCCCTGCTAGACGCTGAGCAGCAACTTGCTGTACAAGGAATGCGTGCAATAAATGAACTGTCCAGAGTGGCATTTAGCTTTCCCTGCCACCCACATCCGCACTCAGTAGGGGAAGAGTCCAGATTTCCTCTTTTTCCAAGTTCTCTTCTTTATGATGAACACAGGTCCGCTCAGACAGCCTTTGCTGGTAATAACCAGGCCCCCGTTGCCTGTAGTTAAATAACAAAGCTCTCTAGAAATCACTTCTTGTCTGTATTTGTTTCATTCGGGGGCAAAAAAAAAATGTAAGAGAGCTGTGGAAATGAAACATTTCATTTCTAAGCCATCCTGCAGCCCACCACTGGTAATTCAAAACTATCATCCTATATAAATTGGTATCATTATGCCTCAAGAACCTTGCTGAAGAATAATATTTTCAGACCCCTGACTTACAGTCTATTGCTCTTAGAGAAAGAATAATACAGCATCCTCTGTTCCCGTGGGAGATTTCTGTTCGGAATTTTGAGGAGAGAAATATATTAGACCTGCGATAGGACCTGTCTTATGGAAAATTAAATGGTTACTGGGCTCTGGGTTTTACAAATGAGATTGTGGCACGAATGGGCATAGTACAGGTCCTCCAGACGTCTGCTGAGGGAAGGAAGGAATAAAAGGGAATCAGAAGTCCAACAGTGCCTCTGCAGAACGGGCTGAGTTTTCCATCACTCATACCTGCGCGACGGTCTCAGCTGCTCTCACCTGTATTAATCCCAACCCGCTTGTAGATGAAGATGATAAGCCGAATTATCACTCTGGGTGGCGGAATAAGCATGAGCATCCATTAAATGCGTGGCAGTGGTCCATTGAAATATTGGGGTACGGAGGCTGTATCGGGGCAGCGACATGATGGAGATGGAGAAAGAAATACTAGTTGACAGGGTCTGTGTATAAATGCAGCTGTATTATTTTCTGGAGAAAAGAAACAGACCAGAGGGCAGACAGTAATCGGGATGCATTGGTTTAAACAAAGGAAATACGTTAGGAGAGAGGGTCTGGGGGAGAAGCGCGGTCCCCCAACCCGGATGGACCCTGTCGCGAATAGATCAGAGATTGAGGCCAACAAGAAGTCAAACTTGCAGTGTGGACGCACTTTGAAAATGAAGAGCCTACTTTGAGTTAGGTTTACAGAGAAGCTCAACGGTACCAAGTTGTCATGTATTTCCTGTTGGGTGCCCGTAGTTTCTCTTGTTACATCAGGACTAACGCGGTCCGGGTGTCGGCACGGGTGAGCCAATACGGACAGGTTGCTATTCCAGGAAGTCCAGCGTGTATATTACCGTTCTCTATTTAGTTGTTTTTTGTTGTTGTTGTTGTTGTTGTTTTTTACCAGGGATTGAATTCAGGGCCTTGCGCTTGTAACGCAGGCAGCAGAACCACTGAGCTCCATCCCCGGCCCTCCAGTTCACTGTTTAAAGTACGCTTTCCATGGCTGTGGGGAATCCACGTCCATCCTGATCCTGTCTTCTCCAGCCCCCTGCCAAACACTTTTGTTGCCCTAGAAACCCAGGTGCTCCCCCACCCCCAACTCACCCTCCCTTCTAATCCCTGACAACCATTCTCTTTTCGCAATTTTAATGTTTTTATTAGCATATATTTGCCACTCATGATGGTTCTACTCCTCCCCAGAAGTTGGCGCATATATATATAATGCATCTTTATTCTCTTTACATCTCCTCCCCTTCCTCTTCCTCCATCTCTTGGTCTCCTTGGCTTTTGCCCAGCATGTATCTCCCCCTTCCTGGTATCTTTCTTTTATCTGGCTCTTTATGTATATTGTGGGTTTCTCACAGAAGAGAAACCGTGCGGTATTAAAGCTTGGGTGTCTGGTTTACTGCACTTAGCACTATGGTCTCTGAGTGCATCCATCGCCCTATGCAGGACTCAACTTTATCCTCCATTCCAGCGGAGTAGAACGCCATTGTGTGTAAATACTGAGCTTTTTCTGTTCATCTGTTGATTGACAAATAGGCCGCTTCTAAGAGTTAGCTGTTTTGAGTTGCGCTGCTATAAACTTGGGTGTGCATGGATCACTGTCGTATGATGTCTTTCGCTCTTTCCAGAAGAGACCTTTCCTGTCTGCATGGTTTTGCCTTTTCAGAACGTCATACGGCCGAGGCTGTATCCTGCGTTCACTTTTCCTATTGACTTCTTTCGCTTCAGGATGGGCACTTAAAGTTCCACTCTGGCCCTTTGCCAGCTAGTTCCCTTCTTTTAGGGCTGGATTGTGTTGCCATTGTGGGGAAGCGCCATGCTTTAGTTATCCACCTCCCTGTGGAATGGCATGTCGATTGTCTCCAAGGTGATGGCGATCGTAAACAAGGCGGGGACAAATTCTTCTGGGTGGGCTTTGATCTGCACAGAAGTTATTATAGAGCCAGGTTTTTTGCAAAGCCCTTTTCCCGGAGCATTTTTGCTTTGTGCTGAGATTCCTCTAAGTCGATGAAAGGCGAGTGCCTTTTGAAATACAGGTATTCGGTTACTTGCCCTTTCCCTCTGAATTATCTGCAGGATGTGAATGAGAAACCTTGGGGCCTCGATCTGTGTCGTTGCACACAGAAGTTGTTATGTGACCAAAAGCATCGTTTTATTTTTTTTTTTTCTTTCAAAGCCTGAGGAGGGTTACAGCTTATGGCTTCTATTTCCACTCCTGGAACTAATTAGCATTTTCAAAGAAATAAGGCTTAAATTAGTATCGCAGCCGGATAACCCGGCAGCCAGGTGAGCTCAGATGCACAGGTGGTTTGCTTTCCTGGACCAGATAAGAGCAAGGTAAATGTCTGTATGCCGAAGATGTGTCACGGGAGAGAAACTACCGACATGGGCCTGAGTGTCCTGTTCTTGGGTCCTGAGCCCCCGCGCTACTGTGTGTGATTTGGCTGCTGAGAATGGTTCAACACTGGAGTTAAAAGCTGAGAACTATTCAACCTAGTCGACCCTGTGGCATTTGTGATCCACTAGCACGTGTGAGCTTGCAGCAGGCGACTTGGGTGTCCTTTCTGCATCAGAAATCATCTCTGCCGCCTCTATATGTGTCTGAGGGGTGGGGCATTCTGTGATTCTTCCTCCCCTTTTCCAGAAACTGAGGCACGGAGATTGTCCTGACCAGATGTGATCTATCTGCTGCATAGGATGCATTAGCATCTTGTATTCAATTATTTCCACTACAAAGGACGCCTGGTGTCCTTGGGGAATCTCAGTTGCCCTGGGCACGATACAGTGATTGAATGAACCTAATCCCGGTGTGGTTTCCCTGAGGACATCAGTGATGTCACCCACGACCTCCAGGGGTGCGAGAAAGGTTTGCTGTTCTCACAAGCTACTTGCCTACCGGCTCGGGAGAGCATGGGGAGCGATACGGAGTGAGATATGGACGGAAAAAATGTGCACGAGCCCTGATCATGAGCCGACAGACCATTTTCAAGCTTCAGCTATTGTCCATTGTGCCGTTATAAACGTTGATAAGCACGGATCCCTGTGATACGATGTCTCACTGCTTTGGGGGAAGGTACCTAGAAAGGAAATAGCCTGGTCAAATGGGATTTCTAATGTTAGGCTTTTGAGGAATCACCACCCTTATTTCCCACCAGCAAGGCTTTCGTAGGCAAATGGATGCACCTCGAAACCATAACGCCAAGGGAAATGAATCGGACCCACAGGCTTACGTAGCACATAGATTCTCTTATGCCAGAGGCCCAAATTAAACATTAAACGTTGTCCTCCGCGAGCCTGCTCAGGGAACAAGATTCGAAAACATGGATGGCGAGGGCAAGCCACGTAATCACGAGGCAGACTCCAGGGAGGTTTCTGGAACACTTCCGTTTTATTCAGCAAATGCAGAGGCTTATATGGGGAACCATGGGGGAGGGGCATGTGAGGAACATTTAACATTTGGCGATATCTTATTGGCCAGACACGGCAGAGTGATTTTTCTTGGGTGAGGCAAAGAAGTCGCGGACTAGGGCCGGAGGTGTAGCCTGTTGGCACTACCCACAGGTGAGTTAGCTCCGCCTTAGCAAGGTCGCCAAGTTAGCTGTGGAGACAGTAGTGCGGCGCACCTGGCCCAGCCAGGCTTGGACTTCTCCCACAGTTAAACACAAAATTAAATGTAGGTGAGGTACTAGGAGGTCGGGCGAGGGATCTTTCTCAAATGGGGAGGGAACCAAGAGGTGGAAGGGAGGAAGGAGGCATGGGAGGGATAGGGGATGTAAAAAAAAATAATAATAATTAACACTATATATTATACATTTTGATCTTCAGTTATACTTTCAGTTTCTCACACCAGAGAAACTATTTGATATTTACACATGTCCTGTTCATTTCACTCAAGAGTGAAATCCATTTAGCTATAAATGTCTCTAGTTTATCATTGTTTGTGACTGGCTACTACTCCATTAAAAAAAAAAAAAACCCACACATACTTTATCTAGTGTCCAGTTGATGGACAGTTGGGCTGTTTCCAAGTTTTAGCTATTAAAAACTGTGCTGCTATAAACATGGGTGAGCATATATCACTGTGGTATGATTCCTTTAATTCTTTTTAGAAGATACCAAGCAGGGGAGTAGCTGGTACAAATGAAACTCCTAATCCTAGTTTTTTGCAGTACCTCCATACTGATTTACACAGTGGTTGCTCCAGTCTATACTCCCAACAACAGTGGAGAAGCGTTCTTTTCTCCCCACAACCCTGCCAGAATTTCTTACTGATTGATTGCTTTTTTATAAATTAACTTTATTGGTACATTTTAGGCATACCATATAGTTACATTCATCTTTGGTATCTTGTACCTTTACATGACTTATCCTGGTTCTTGTTTTTCCCCTGTAAGATGAAATAAAACAGGACACACAGGTGTAAATACCGAATAGTTTCTCTGGAGTGAGAAACGGAAAGTGTAAATCAGGATCAAAAGGTATAATAGATAATGTGAAAAAGGAAGAAAAGGTGCAAGTTGGGTGATTTCTTGATGGCAGCCGTTCTTTCTGGAGTGAGGTGGAATCTCAGAGAGCTGACCATCTGGAGGTAGAAAGTAGGCGGTGGCTGTGCAGGTACGAGTTGGCTCCAGTTAGATCGGAGAAGGAAGCTGTGGGGTACTCCCCGCTGTTGATAATGTCCCGTATATTTTTAAAAGCAAAAGCTATAAGGGAGAATTTGGAATAGGCTTACCCTAACGGCGTAATACAAATTTTTGAGGAATCTCCCTACTAATATTCAGTAGATAATACCCATATCCATATGTATTCCCTGATTTGAACTTTCAACAAAGTGTGAAGCAGAATTAACCCTTGTGGCAAATGTTTAAAATTTGCCACATAGACACATAGTCATGAACCCCCACAAAATCCTTCTCCTTGCTTCGAGTACACTTGTAACATCATTGCTGCTGTGTTTTGAAGCACTTCTAAAAGTTCTCTTTCCTGAGCTTCTTTATGAGATGTGAATGTACAAAAAAAAAAAAAAAGGGGAGTGAATGTTGCTGTGAAATGCCACGCGATGGAAAGTCAGTAAAGACATGGCACTGTGGCCTTTTCCATGAGATCTGGCACCCTGCGACTTCTGTTTCCCAAATCAGAGCGATCATGAAAGATCAATGTTTGAGCCCACTTAGGACATCGAGGCAGCTGGGACGGCGGTACAACTAAAGACATCTGTGAAAGAGGATGTCCAGAACTGCTTCAGAAAGTGGCAGGAATGAGGGAGCAAGTGTTTTCGAAGGAAGGAAGGAGAGGGCGTGGATTTTGAGGGGGGTTCATGGCAGCGTGTCTTTTGTTCTACTCCATTTTTGACTTAAATATTCACTTTCTTGGGGGGGGTACCGGGGCTTGAACTCGGGTCCTTGCGCTTGCAGGGCAGGCCACTGAACTGCTGAGCTAAATCACCGGCCCCAAATATTCACTTTTTTTACCACAACCTCATACCGGTTTCAGAACGTCATGGATATGTGCGTTTATTATTTGTCAATTTAAGTAAATAAATAACGGAACCAGAGTCTGCTGTGCCGATTAAAGTCCAACTGCATTGACCGTCTTACTACGTTGCAGATAGGCAGCGTGTAACTCTGTGGATCTGTGAGGAAATTATGTACTGTTCCTCTCTAAGTGGCCCACCGTTGTCTTCTGTTCAAAGGGCCACAGTAGCTTCCTGATCAGCCTGTTGTTTTTCTCATTAAATTAAAAAAAGAAAAAAAAATTTTTTTTGAGCCAGAATCTCCTTAAGGTGCCTAGATTGATATTGAACTTGAGATCTTCCTGCCTCCCCCCTGGTTTGCTAGCATTGTAGGCAGGCACGGCTACATACACCTGGCTTTACATGGAAAATTTTAAGCATAGGTAGAAGTGTAATACTATAGTCAATAATCACGCGTTCTTTGTCCATACAGAGCAGTTATTAATTCAGTGGCTAAACTCATCTAGCAATCATCCCATACCTACTTTCCCTCTTCTCGCTTGAGTTGGAGAGGCATCGTTTCAGATCATGGTCAGTCGTAGCATTCCATCCATGGGTGTGGCCATATGTTTCTCAGGAATGTATGTTTTGCTTCTTTAAGATCTTTTTCTCGGTGGGTTGGGTGGTGGCTGGCTAAGTCCACCCCCTGATCTGGGCAGTCTGAAGAGTCTGAGTTTTGGATTCAGACTTAACTCTTGCTCTCTGGTTCTTCTGCTTCTTATGTGTCTGAACTTGAACAGGGCTCTTCTCTTTTTGCAACAATGTTTCTCCGTGAGCAAAATGAAACCACTGCTCTGACTCCAAGGGTTCCCTGGGGTCTACACCAGGGAACACAAAATACAACGAAATACACCTTTGGTGCTGTAGAGAGTCATGAGTAGATGTCACAAAGTATCCTTGCTGTTATTGCTGTTGCTTTTGTTGTTTTAAAGTTGCTGCTTTGTTGGAGCAGTGGACAGTGTTAAGCCCACGGAAAGAAGGTGGGAACCAGAAAAAAGAAGGTGTGAGAAACCTTGCTATGCGTGGTAGGCGGTTCTAGATTTGGGTGTCTCCTGCAAATGTTGAAAGGTGAAATCTGTCCTGACATATTTGCTCATAGGGTGGGGTTACTCCTTTGGAACCTCAAAACCATGAGCAGCTGAGGAGAGCCCTGATGTGCCCTCTCTTGGTGACCCTCCTAAGAATCATGTGGGGCTGGTCTTTCTCAATACCATCACATTTCAGCACAAGTATTGCCTTGAGGAATGGACTCGCCACTTGAGGAGGGCAGTCACCTCCCTTTGCTTCATGATGACCAAACTGCTCTAAAGTAAAGTCTGTCTCTGTATTCCAGGGCAAGTTCTAAATGTGCTGGATGAGCTGGGACTGTCCGAGGATACCCTGGTCTACTTCACATCGGACCAAGGAGCCCATGTAGAAGAAGTGACGACCAAGGGAGAAATGCATGGAGGAAGCAACGGAATCTATAAAGGTGAGACGTGGCGGCGTGGACCAGTGCTCACGGAGCAATAGTAGGCTGCGTTTTTCTTGGTTTTAGAGATTTGTGCACTCTGCACTGCTTGGCAGTATAAGACTTCCTCGTGCCGCATGCAGTGCACACCTACCAGACCCAGGTTAGCCTTTCTGCTATGGCTCCATAGGCTTTAAAAGCCAAGTTCTATGATGCTGTGTATCCTGAATGCAAAGGCAACCCCGTATTACTCACCGGGTCGGAACGAGACCTAATCTGTGCCTGTGTTTGCATCTCCCATCCCATCTATGCTAAGTCAACACAGACACTGTGCCTTACGGAAGCACAGGTCGTTAACTCATGGATCTGGAACACAGAAGTTAGGTGGGTATCTCCGTTGGTGTAAAACCAAGGTGGCGGCCAGGCCCTGTGCTGTAACGGGCTTTGCCGCCTACTCTAGGCTTTCCCTATGTCTTGGCTCACTGTCTCTGGTTGCATCTGTCAAGACTACAATTCAGTATCAGTAAACCTCCTTATCCCCCGCCTCCCCTTTCCACTTCCCATTCAGTTTCTCATCAGCTTTGCCTTCTCTGACCCTTCTTTTTTTTTTTTTTTTTTTTTGTTTTTGTTTTTGTTCCCGGGATGTTTTTGGTCCCGGGGATCGAACTCGGGTCCTTGCACTCGTGAGGCAGGCCACCGAACCGCTGAGCTAAATCCCCGGCCCGATTCTCCGACCCTTCTGTCTCCCTCTTATGGGCTCTTGGGTCCGTGTGATTGTATTGGCCCCAAGCAAGATGCTAAGAAATCATCCGTCATCTCAGGATCCATTAGTTTTTTTTTCTTATTAGTATATGTTTGCCCTACACATCGATCACATTGACCATGGGGAATCGTTACCTGGACATAAGAGATCTTAATTCTTCTTTTTCCATTCCCCTCCCCACTCTTCCATCCTTCTTCTCCCTGTTGGTTTCCATGCTGTCTCTTCCGTTCTCTCTTATTTTGAATCCCGTTGCGCTCCCTCCTTTCCCTTCCCTCTGACCCCTCGTTTCCTTGCCCATTTGAGTCAGTCTTCCTACTTCCCAACATCCGTCTTGCTCCTTATTGACACTTTGGGTCTATACACAAAAGAAACAATGCAATACTTAAATTTGTGTGTCCGATTTGTTTCACTTAAGGTTATAGTCTCGAGATGCATCCATTTACCTAAAAATGCCTTGTGTTTATCCTTCTTTATGGCAGAGTAGTACTGCATCATATATAAAAACCACATTTGTTTAACGCGTTCATCCACTGATGAGCATATGGGATGTTTTCAAGATTTCATGACTGTAAGTTGTGCTGCTGTAAATATGCCTATGCGTACATCACTGTGGTATGAGGCTTTTAACTCTTGGGAAGAAACCTGGAAGGGGAATATGTGGTGTAAATGGAACGTCTAGTTTTAGGTTTTTGAAGAATCTCCAAGTCGGGGCATGGTGGCGCACGCCTGTAATCCCGGCACTCGGGAGGCTGAGGCAGGAGGATCGCTGTGAGTTCGAGACCAGCCTGGGCTACGCAGTGAGTTCCAGGTCAGTCTCAACTACATAGTGAGACCCTGTTTAAAACAAAAAAAACCAAAAAAACCCCCCCCCCAAAAAAAGGATCCCATACAGCCTAACTGAACCCACAGTAATGTCTGCAGCTAATGCTTTGTCCTCTCCAGTCATTGCCTGAGCCCTTTCCATGGTGCTCCAGGGGTCCCAAAAGTCTTTGGAGAAGGTACGATGAAACTCAGGTCTTGGTTTATACAGTGCGTGCTCTGTGAATTCAAGATAAAGGAATCTCATTGTGGTACAAGTGGCTCCTTTGACAAAGACTTACTTAGGTAAGATGAAAAGGAAGATGCAGTATTAGGTGCCTATTGCAAGCACAAAGCAAGAAAGTACAGTCAGCCCTCTCATGTCTCTGTCACAGTGTCGTTTCCCAGACTCCTGGTGACTCAGTGCTTACACCCAGAGTCACACACGTTAATGGCTAAGGTGTTTCCGTTCATCGGTGTGTGTAGAAATATTGACTGGACATTCACAGACAGTATCTAGGCAAGAGATAGGCAAACAAATATAAGACCTGCTTCCGTGTCCAGTTAACTCGAAGGTGGATTAATGGTTATTCAAGAGGATGTTTGGGCTGGAAGCCTACAGGGACCCATTTAATGAGGGTGTCCGTGTCTGAGTGCACACGATGTTAACAGTTCACGCAAGGAAGGAGAGCTTCCCTCGACCAAGGGGACCTCAGAAATTTTCCACAGATAGCAGGGCACGGAAGGAAGTAGCCATTCACTGTACGTATAATGTTTCTCTTTCTACTGCTTTCCACCTTCTTTACCACCTCTCTCCGTGGTAGCTCTTGGCACAAGGAGAAGCAGCGCTTGGCCAGTTCTTTGCTCTCCCAGGAGTCTAGTAAAGCTTCATCGCAGTGGCCGAGGCAAAGTAAAAGAGTGCACTGCGGTTTATTCTTCGGCTGGTCCATGAAACCTTACAGTTACATTCATATCTCTTTATGTGCACTCTGGGGTCCGGGATATTCTGAGCATCCTTATCGGAGCGGGGCCACTTCTTGTGTTGCCTGGTACCTAGCGTATAAGTGCTCTCTTTCCTTGGCATGTCGTTGTTAGCAACGCAGGGCACACGGTCTTACTCTGCATAAGTTAAGTGACTGTACAGGCGTGTTTAATCTGAACAGGATCAGCCCCATTGGGCTGTCCCTCTTCATCTATTCACCGTCTTATTTTAGAATAGTGAGGCGTGACCACTTGCATTCCTATATAACAAGATTTTTATTTCCATGAGGCCTGTGTGGATAGAGCTGTTTTGATTCTATTCTGTAGATTGCAGCCTCTCTAAAAGTTGGAGTTACGGACTGCATTTCACGCCCTGGCTCACTCTCTCATTCCTTCTCTCACCCAATGCCTGTTAGACTCCGAAATAGCTCAGCGGCTGGGAGGAGGCACGTACATAAATCACCGTGATAGGCATGGTTAGCAAGTAATACATTACTTAGGAAACTTCCATATGCTACGAAGGCTCAGGGCAGGGAGAGGTGAGTGCAGCCGATGAGTCCGGGAAAGGCAGGTGGGGTGGGGCAGAGACGGTGTTGCTTTTTTGCAGTCTCAGTGGACCCTGGAGACAAAGAAGGGCACAGCTCCGGAAGCGGGTGTCAAGGGTCTTGAATGGTAGATGGATTCTGTTATTACTGCACAGCCCTAAAAGCATGGCAATTGCTATTCTACAGATTTTTTTTTTTTTTTTTTGAGAAATGCATCGGATTTGTTAGAAATGTTTTCCTCCCCCACCTGGTGTACCACAAAGGCCAGGAAACTGTGATACCACCTTAATGTCAGAGCTGCCGCCCTTTTCAGAATCGTTATCCTTTTGTCACACTTCAGGAACTCGAGTTTGTGACAGAGCACTAGTGAAACACAATACCCTCTACGAGAGCTGTCCTTCCCTTCCAGGGCTGGGAAGGGACCGCTGACTCGGAAATGTCAGCGTGTCTCGCTTTACAAAGGTGCAGACTGAAACGCCACACGAGGAGGGGTTTAAGTAGACACACAGGAACAGTGCCACTTAATGCCCTAATCAAAAGAACGCCTTTCTTCAAAGCCGTAATGACTTCGTTTAGTCAAAGCTCTTTGCAGACGTTGTGTACTCTTTTAACGCATCGATTGCTCTGTATTTCCGAACCAGTCTTGCTCATGAAATCTATGGACCAATTTGGTAAAATTGCCAGGATTAAGCCAATTCCTCTTGAATTCAATGGGTTTTTCCCTCAAATGCTGTATTCATTTCATCTCTACTATGATCTGCATTTGAAGAAATAGCAATTTAATATCGTGGAAGGAAGACAGTACGCACTACCTGTCTCTCTCTCTCTCTCTCTCTCTCTGTCTCTGTCTCTCTCTCTCTCTCTCTCTCTCTCTCTCTCTCTCTGAAGAAACTGAGTTGAGTGTGATTATCCTGTTTATTTTTAGATACCGGGAACTTTTGTCTTTGATAAAAAGGCTCTAGCATAAAGGAGATTTGGGAGATAGAATGAAGATCAAAGCTGTGTTGTAGATGTAATTCTGGTCAATTTTTTAGAAATCTTGGCGGTAGGTTTTTCAGGTCGTAGTTCCTGGAATATTTATCCCGGAGGACTTTCTAAAGTAAATTTCCTTATACCATTCACATGTTTTGAATGACTCTGCCAACCCAGTCAAACCAGTTTTCTAAGGAATAGCCCATCTTCGCACTTAGGAATTAAGGTCTTCCTGTCTGCTGTGGTCTCCCTGGTTAATTTAATCCTCTATTCGTAGCGAGTCATTCAGATTTTCATCCAGAGCAAGATAAATAGCTGAAGAACAACAAATATCCTGTAACTTTTTTATGCTAGGCTGCTGTGCTCGGTTCGGCTACACACATACATTCGTCTGTGCCTCCTTACCGCCTTTAACGTGAAAATAAAAAACATGCCGTCAGGGCCTTTTCAAATATTGGAAAAATGTCCACAACAGGGTGTTGGGATTCTGGAGGTAGGAAGTGCTGCTTCAAACTGATGAGGCTTTGGGTTTCTCTACAGTCCTGACCTCTCTCCAAGAAACATGGGTTCTGGTTCTTCCTCTGTGTCGCAGGCTGCGGGTCTCTCTTAATCTGCTGGGTGGGACATGTTTGCAAAAGGCTGTCCCTTCGGCACCCTCACTTTACCTGAGTCCAGGTGGTGGAACGGGAGTTCGGGTCCACAGCCTTCCTACTCCCGGTTTCCCTGTCCACGGAGGAAGAGGCCACGTGCCCAGCTTCACGCGTTGAAATTAGGGTTGAAGTCCAGACACAAACCAACCTGCCTGCTCACCTCAGCCTGCGTGCCTGGCCGCGGTTCATCTCGGCTCTCTCCCAGTGTGAGAGGCCTCCAGAGGACTGTGTCGCCCTTTCATGTGTGTACTTACCCTATCCGATCTCTTCCAAATCCATGACCTCAAGTAGCATGAGAGTGCTTTCCACCCCCCGTACCCAGTCCTGGCCCTGCCTTGGCATCGCCATGTCCTGTGTGCAGCTGCCTGCAGGCCCTGCTGGTTCAGTTTCCAAAGTAAGAGTCCTGAATAGATCCAAAATACCTGTCTTATCACCCGACCCTACATATTCCCCCAAACTGCCTAATTTCACTGAACTCTTCCCCCAGTGGGTGACCTCCACGGTTTGGCTGTGTATTTGTTTCATTCTGGTTTTTCATTGCTTTTCCTCTTTCTTTGGCCCTTCCACACCCCAAGTTCCAATGGTATATCTTTTCTACTTTGTAACCTAAGGATACCTTTCTCCATTTTTGTCATTTCTCATCAAATACTGACTTGCCCAGGCCACTACAACTTCTGCTGGGACCTTCTCCCATTGCTTTCCTTGTTTTTTATTTTTTTTCCTTTGTCACGCTGGGGGTTGAACCCAGAAGTTCATCATGCTAGGCAAGTGCTCTACCCCTAAGCCAAGCCCCTGGCCTCTCCAGCAGTTTCCTTCTGATATCCCTTGCTGCTTTGTTCTACGGTGAATACTCTGCCTAGGTACCGACGTGCGTGTGCTTTCTATATAGAAGCTCGATGTGTTCTAATTAGCTTCCTACCTTGCTACAGCAAAGCACTGCAAACTGGGTGATTTAGAAGCAACAGGAAGTTATTCTGGCTCAATGCAAAGGTCAGAAGTCTATGATTAAGGTGTCAGGTGGGCTAGAGGAGGGCCCAGAGGGGCTAGAAGAGGACCCTTGTTTGCCTCTTCCAGCTGTGGTGGCTGCCGACTGCTGCTGGCCTCTCTTGGCTTGTCAACACGTTACTCCACTCTCTCTCTGGCTCCATCTTCATGGGTCTTTCTTCCTTCTTTAAAACACTCTCGTGTCTTCTCACGTAATGAGAATAAAAGCCAGGTCCGCTCTGGGTCCCTGGCTCTAAACAGCCCTACCAAGACCTGGTTCTGCCTCAGTGTCATCTCTTCCTGCTTTGTTACTGGCCCCCTTACACTTTAATCTTGCTTCTATCTCAGGGCCTTTGCACTGACAGTTTCTTACACTGGAAGACTCATGTCCTCATCTGCACAGATTGGGTCTTGGCTTTAAACTTTATTTCACCGTCACTTGACAAATTTTAGTGGTATTTGTTTATGAGGCACAAAGGAATGTTATGATTTATGAATATGTTGTGAAATCATGAGTTCAAGTTAATGAGTATATCTCTCACATCAAATATGATCATTTTTGGGATGTGAAGATTTGAAATGAAACTTGAATGACTTTGAAATGAGCAATGCATTATTTCCTCAAAAGAAGACATACAAATAGGTAACGGGTATTTGGAAAAAAAAATGCCCAGCATCATTAATCATCAGGAAATGCAAATTAAAATCAGAATGAGATATCACCTCCCGCCTGTTGAAATGGACTATTATCAGAAGGAAATCAGTGAAAAATGCTGGAGAGGATATGAAGGAAAGAGAACACGGTTAATGCGTGGATGGATCCACTGATGAATCAGAATCTTCACAATCTTCTTACTTTCTCAAAGCCCCAACCCTGAACACTGACACGGAGGCAAAGTCCTCAACACATAAGGCTCTGTAATGCGTTTGAGACACAACTGTATAATAGGGGGCAGCCAGGGAACAATGGATTGTATCTGGCACTCACCTGTCACCTCTGCCGGAGCTCCCGGGATCACGGGTGCTCACTTCAACACCTTATTTTCATTCCTATATATCTGAAGTTTTATCCAGTTATCTATCTGCTCCCCATCTGCCTCCCCAGTTTTAAGGCCCCTGGGATCCCGGGCCCGATTGCCTGATTTGCGTTGTTATCCCTGGATCTAAAATCACCACCTGGTAGGTATTCATCGCACAGTTGCTTATGAGTAGTAAGTGCTTCCTTCTACCTCCTGCTACAGAAATATGTTTTCCCCTTTTCCCCTAAAGTGTTCTCCCGTAGACGGGACCTGAATCGGGCACCCTACGATTTGCTTAGATAGCTAGAGCATACAAAATCCCAAGTGCCAAATACTCCACAATTTAAAACATTTCCAGCTAGAAGACATGATACCACAAGAGGAAAAGTCCATACCAAGGAACTCTGTTTCATGCATGATTGTGTACCGCAAACATGGAATGAATGAATGAATGAATAAATAAATAAAATATCTTTAGGCCATATGTTGTGTGTAAAAAAATACAGAGTCCGTCAAAAACTGTAAACACACTGAAATGTCTGGAGGCTAATGCCCCCCCCATTGAGCACCTGTCGGAATTGTAGAGGCCACATGTAACTTGTATTGATCTCATGATGGCTCAATACATTTAGTCTTAAGATATTTAGATGATGGGGCCAGGGATTTAGCTCAGTGGATCTGCCATCTGCCTCACAAGCGCAAGGTCCCCAGTTTGATCCCCAGTAAAAAAAAAAAAAAAAAAAAAAAAAGTAGGTATTTAGACAAGTTTTTCCTTTCCTAATGTATACGTTTTTGGGGGCAGTCTCTGTGTATCTGCATTTCGTGTTTAGGTTTCGGTGTCCTCCCAAGATCTCACATTTTCTACATGGAAATATTCCAACCTGCAAAACAAGGAATCAGAAACCCAAAGGCTGCCACTCCCAAGCACTCGGGATACTCGAGCTAGAGAAGACATAGTTTCTCCTCTGCTGTGCCTTGGAGCCAGCCCACTGTGGACAGGAACCTCTGTAAACTGTGAGCTCACATAAATCTTTCCTCCTCAGAGTTGTGGGAGTCGGGCATTGTGTCTCAGCAAAAAGAAAGTAAGATACTTTCTCAAGTCAAGGTCACCTTGAAGGAGGTTCCTCCTCCAGCCCTTTTCCTCTGCCTGCAGGCGAATAATAAATGTCAGTGAGGTAGATGGATTAAGCTACAGATGGCTTTTCTGCAAAAGGAAGGGAGGGAAGTCATGTTACTCTGAGTGCCCAAGAACGTAGGCTGCCTCCATGGGCAGAGAAATGTTTTTTAAAAAAGCACCTCTCAGCCTGGAATATAAAGTCGGTCCCACCCTGGTTGGTTCTCCTTTCAGGAGAAGCATCTCTCTTGTTTACCTGAAGTGTAAATTTCTAAAAGCAGCTCATTGGATCAAGTCCATGTCGCTTAAGTGTTACTTCTCAGAGTCACTGATTTTGGCATCTCTTTGCCTCGTAAAATAACACAGCTCTCAGAGAGCCATTGATCTTTTTATTGGGGAAGAAAATAACAGAGAGAGGCTCTGTTGATCTATTAGAAAATAGTTCTCTTCAGCCTCTCCCTGAAAATGTTGACAAATGTGTCCAACAGCTTCCCAAGAAAGGGCAAAGCTTTCCCTTCTGGCCAGCATCGGTCAGCAGAGTCTCCAGGGGTATCTCACAGCCTTGTCACGTTTGGAGGAAGATTATGTTACCTTCATTTTTTGGTAAGTTCATCAGGTTCAAGATTACGTGCATGCACAGATTGGATTCAGAGAGCACGCCAGCCACAAGCCAGCTTCTAGAACAGCAGAGCCCGGGGTCCTCAGCCCTAGGAGCTCCTGTGATAAGAGTAGAGATGGAGACACAAGGGTGGAAGGTCTCACACCGCCCATCAGGGTCTGGGTCAGTGATGACCACGTATACCGTGGTTGTCCTGCAAGATTATAACGGAGTTGAAAAATTCCTGTTACCTGTTAATGTTGGAGCCACCAAAAATCTCATAGCACTGTGCATTGCCCTCTTTTTTATAGGGATGCTGTTACAAACAAACCTACCTCTTGGTCAGCTGCATAAAATGCAGCAGATACTACTACGTGCAGTACATCATACCTGATGACAAAAAAGACTGTGCCACTTGTCTTAATGACTTTTCTAGCTGCTGAGACAAAATACCTGGCACCCACAGTTAAAGGAGGGGAGGTTTATTTAGCTAACAATTTGTAGAGGTTTCAATCCATAATTGACTGGCTCCAAGGCAGGGTGCTGTGGCAGAGGAGAAACAGTTCATGGTGGGCAGAAGGTAGCAAACAAGCAAGGGAGGGGGCAGAACCAGCCCAGGAGAGAAGCCATGGGAACTACAACCACCAGAAGTGCTGTAGGGGTAGAACTACCAAGAGCTCTGAAATTAACGACTCGGCACTGACTGCTGGAGATGCTGAAAGTGGAACTGTGGGATTTAATGTTTGTCCTTCTCCTTTTTGGTCTTGCTTTGTTCCCACTCCCTGCTTATCCCCTTATTTGCAACTTTTTAAATGGAAACCTCTCTATTGTGCCTTTGAATATTGAAAGTGTTTAACTTTCTTGTAATTTGTAAAGGGGCTTGCCGCTAACAGTTTGCCTTAAATTTCAGAGGAGGCTTTCGACTTGGATTTTTCAGCAGTACTAAAACCGTCAAGAATTTGGCAACTCTTGGAGAGGGACTAAATGCCTTTTGCATAAAGGGATGTGCACGAGTCTTGGGGGTGGCAGGGTTGCAATATTACGATTTGTGTCTAGTTGTCCCCCCACAACCTCACGCAGTCTAGGGAGGGCTTTTTCAGAGGTAGGTGGATCTAGAGGGTGTGATTAAGGGTGTGTGATTACAGAATCAGTCCACTCATTGGTTTGACACTGCTCTAATCCCGGTAGCCTACAGTGTGAAAGGGGCAGAAAGAGGCTGTGAAGGCCCTTCCCTTGCTTGCTTTGCTACCTTCTCAGAAACAGCCATAGACCCTTTGTCTGCCATTCCCCTCTGGCATGCCATCCTGCCGTGCAGCCACATGACTGGACTGAAACCTCTACAAACTCTTAACCAAATAAACCTTTCCTCCCTTAACTTTGGGTGTTGGGTATTTTGTCTTCAGCAACGAGAAAAGCAACTGAGACGTACTAGATTATATATTAACCACACGGCACTTTTTGTTGGTCTTTCAGAATGCACTGCTTCTTATAAAAAGAGAAGCTTCCTGTCAAACAGGATGCTGTGTTATGTCAGCAGCAGCTTGGTGCGTCTCATGTTTGTTTTTCTCCATTTCATCATTTTCTCTGTGGTTGATTTCATAGCCTATTGTTCTGTTTATCACAGCACACTGTGCGTCATTCAGCAACACAGCCAGGACGAAATGCAAGTGAGAGAACTCCTGGAGCAGTAGAGTCAGGTAACCCACCTGGGAGCTTAGAGAAACTTCCAGGGAGATATTTGGAAGGCGTTACACTGAGGATGCTACTGTATCCAGTGGTGAATGAGAGCCTGTTCTCAAATACAGTTGCTTTCGCTAGAATGAGAAAACAGGCTCAGAGTTGATTGTTACACATCCGGTAAACTTGAACTTGAGAAATACCTTGCAAACAAAGAGTAGGGAAACATTGTCTTTACTGCCGCTGACAAGGTCTACTGAAATCAGAAGGATGTGTTATCCAGGCTTTACGGATCTGTAGAAATGATTGGTTTGGAGGTGAGGCCAAATCCTAGCACAGCAAACATCAGGAAAAATGGTGCCTTCCTGGTAGCAAGGAAGGATGGACTGTTTACCTTAAATACTGAAGGCTCACATCAGCCAAAGAGTATATCTGAAAGGAGAACCAACCAGGATGGGTCGGACTTTACATTCCAGGCTGAGTTATATAGAGATTTTTTTTCAGGTTTTCATTTTTGCAAAAGATGTTAAGGAGATTGTCAGTTAAGTGCACAAATAGGAGATGTAGCTATGACATTTGCCAACGATATGGAAGGATTATTGTTAAGTTAAGGTTTGAGCAGCTCAGCCAGCCCCCTAAGTCAAAATTCAATAAATTAGAGCCAGAGTAGCTAGGCATGGCCCAACACTTGGTGTTTTAAATAAAGTTTTATTGAAACATGGTCATGCTTACTTATAGATGTCTTGTCTCTGGTGACTGATTAGCCGTAACAGGAGAGTTGAGTAGTTGAAAACACGCAGCATATTTACCACCCTGTTTGGCTCTGGAGAGAAAAGCTTTGCAATCTGTGATGTAGCACCTAAATATTCACTCCTATTTGTTCAAACACTGATGATTTATTTTGTGGGTGTTCTTCAAAGTTTTCCTCCTTTGTCCTGATTGGAGGAGGACAATAGGTGCATCCGATCAGGTGTGCAAAATACTGTTGTATCTCCCATCTGCCATTTCTGAGTCTTCATCCTTGCTGTCTCTGTATCACAGAGTGTAGAATGGGGAAGAATACATGTACTGTGAATTGCATTCACCCCATTCTTCCACGTGCCTCCACTTGGGAATTCTGTGTTACACCCAGTGGGTACATACCCAAAAAGGAAAAAAAAAAATGAGAAGCAGAAATATTTTATCAAACTCTAGGCCTGGATCAAGAATAAGAACGATTAGCATATGTTCTTGCCATTAAAAGTGGTGTGACCTGCTGGGTGGCAGCATTTTGGGGGACAGAAACAGAAGCCTCATTTGGAAGCAGCTGTTCCTAACGAGAGTCTGGGAGTATCGTGGCAGAATATGCTCTACCCCTGTCTCAGGAAACCCAGCAACTCTGCCGTCGTGCTTCTGTGGTGGCAGCATCCTAGCAACTTGCCATCGTGATGTGAAAAGTGTGAATTTGATGATCACTCAACCAAACTTTAAATTTAGACAGTCCCTTTTCCTCTCTGCTCATACATTTTAAGAAGAAGGAGGAGGGGGAGGGGGAGGGGAAGGGGAAGG
>NW_022900951.1:3908674-3931525 GCF_012274545.1 Fukomys damarensis
AGGGGAAGGGGAAGGGGAAGGGGAGAAGGGGAAGGGGAGAAGGAGAAGGGGAGAAGGAGAAGGAGAAGGAGAAGAATTCAGATGTCTTGCACAACCCGTGCTCCAATTTTCCTGACCTTAACTATTCTCTGTAGCCCAACTGAAAGTCTATTGATGCGGGACTTCCTAGGTAAAAGTTATCCGTGGTGCTCACTGTGCAGAGCTGTCCTTTGAGATTCTGGATTTCTTCAGAGAATGATATGCAGTCATAGATCTCTGTGGCTGCTCTCAGACTCTGTTTGCAGTAACAGCCATGGTGTATCTGGGCTGTCCTTTGAGACGCTGAGGGTCTGAAAGGCAGGATCTCCATCCACACATCTGTCTTCCATGTAGGACTAGCAGGCACCAGACCAGCATTGTGTGGAGGTATTTTTGAGCTCACTGAGGTGAGTTTCTGTAGGGCAAGAGACACATGCCTATCTTTGTATCTTCTTTGAGGATCCCAGTATCAGTAAAGGATAGAGTTTTGTAGGACTGATTTGTGGAATGCTACTTAGTACCAACTATTACTTGCTAAGTCACATTCGACCAACTTTGCTCAACTGCTGAAGGTGTTAGCTATCTTGAAGATTCACATGAGCACCAAATGAGCTATGAACGCAATGAGCTTGAATCATTCCAGGTGTTTGGTAAGTTCCACTGTTTTTCCTGAAGAGAGTAACTTGTTGCTTACTCCTGCTGAATGAGTCAACCAACCAGACAGAGTTCACCCACTGCATTTCTGGGAGCAATAACACCGATGCTGAGATTTCAAAGCCCGAAGGGCACACACAGTGCATACCTTCTACTCTTACTATTATGGCAGGAGGAACGAGACTCCAGACCACATCATGTGACAATCAGGGATATTTGCTCTTCACATGGGCCTGGAAATCTGCTATCCTGCAGCCTCAGACATGTTTTCCCATAGGCAGCATGTGCTTGGTTGTGTGTGCCATCTGCTGAAAGTTTTTAAAAAATGTTTTTCTTTTCCCTGGCTGTTGTAGAAACATTTCTTTGAGAGTTTTAGGAAATTGCATGGGATCGTGTTTATTTGATAGGCTTGTTTAGTTGCTCAATATTGGTGACAAACCACGAGATGAGACTTTGATGACACTGCGCATAGTTCTGTCTTCCCAGTTGCTTATGTTGAGTTTAACGGTTTATCAGAAAAATGGGTGTAGCTTTACCTCGCCAGGGTTTGAGTCTTTCTCTCCCAGTTGGACTGGGATTGTAGCTTTGGTGGATAAAGACTGCAGAAGTGAAGTAGCATTCTCACCCATCACCTCATAGCCGAAGGTCATCTACTTATCATTCCTGACTTTTCACCGAAGACATGAATATTCTCCATCCCTTGGCAGTGGTGCTCCTTACCCCTCCCCTGGTGTTCTGTGCAAGTCACCAAGCATTGTCTGTGGGAGTGAGAGGAGTGGTTGCCTAAACGATTTCGAATTCTGCAAGACATTTGAATCTTTTCTGTCCACCTTCCAGGAATCCAGACGCCTCTCCCGGGTGGGTGGTATGGCACATCAAGTTCTGGGTGCTGGGTGGACTTGTGATTATAAAGATGTCAACATTCCCATGCCCTTTCTGCAGGTGGAATTAGGATGTATACTTGTTCCTTTGCATGTGGACACACATATCTGTAATTATTTCTGTATCTACCTATATCTGTATTAGACTAAGCATGCATTTGTAAAAAGATGTGGGTAAAACCACAGCAGGGGCCACCACACCATCCATTCAAGGTGTATTTAGGTGGATGGGGCTGGGGGCTGCAAAAGAAAGCTCCCTCCACACCCCTCTGCTGTCTCACCTGAGCAAAGGGAAGCCCCTTCTTTGCACTGTGGTAGAAATGTGGTCACCAGTTGGACATGCATGGCTTGTAACTCCCTTTGGGATCTGGACTCTGGCAGGGCATGCCATTTCCATGGCCTCTCTAGCAACTCTTGCATTGGTTTGTTTGTTTTCAAAGCAGGTGTCCATCAAGCAGTCCCTTATGACATCATCTCCCACAGCTTGGAAGTCTGGAGGGTGCGTAACAACCTCAGAGGGAATGGCAGGTGCGTCCTGGCACCTGAGTTCTGACACACACACACATAGGTCATGTCTGTGATTTCCTGTTTGGCAGCCTTGCTTCTCAGCTGCTCTCTTATGTGGTTCTGCAGCTAGGTGTGCCTAGCACTGTCACCTGGTGAACCCCAATAAGACAGCCTGAGGCATATCTTAGGCCCTCAAGATGATGTATCTGTATTAACTCCTGGGAGAATACAGAATGTGCCCAGTGTCACAGTCCTTCATTCCTGCCTGCTACTCTGCCGTCTTAGAGCAGCCATTGCTGGAATTGTCTCATCAGCCACAGACTGTTGTTTATAAAATGGATGGAAGGTAGTAGCACCCTCTGGGGTAGATGTGAGGAGTTAGTAAGATAAGATTGTCCACTTGCATTCATGGCATGCAGTTCATGAGCACAGGATTTGAACCATCATGAGTGCCGAGAAACAATCCTGATGCCACCCTCTGAGGGAATTTACCAGCTTGTTGCTACTTAGTTGACTTGAAGAGTGCAGGGACTCTTAGTCCAGTGAATATTTATTGATGCATTAATGATATATCTTATATATTCATATATGCTAGGCATTTTACTCCATGTAATATGAATCTATACTATATATCATATCTTTATATATGTGCACATGTCTATATGTTGGACATCCCTTCTCCAAAATCCAAAATGCTCTAAAAAATCTGAAACTCCTTCAGCAACAACATGATACAAATGTTTTGGATTTCAGATTTTTTTTTTTTTCATTTGAGATATTTTGGAACACATGCATATACCAATAGGATATCTTGGGAGAAGGAGCACAAATCAAAACCTGAAATCCATCGATGTTTTCTACACACTCTAGGCACATAGCATGGCTGGCTTTAAATATTTACAAATTTTTCAAGTTTTTCCACCGAGATTCTTTATCCGGCTGCAGGATCCAATGTTAAGACTAAACTTTCCAAGGACACTTTTTCCTTATTTAACTAGTGGAACCCACCTTCCCATTTATTCATTCTGATTTTCATTCCTGGGGCAGGATATATATATATCAGAACTTTTAATGAAATTGGCCTTTGTTTTGTGGTCCCTTCACTTGTGGTTGCTGAAGTGAAAGGGAAACTGGTGTGAGCTTGTTGGAATAGGAAGAAATGAAGGCAGCCAGGTGTGGTGGCTCACACCTGTATTCCAGTTATTCTGAGAGGCTGAGATAGGAGGATGGCAGATTTGAACCTAGCCTGGGTGATTTACTGACTTGGGGAGACCCTGCCTCAGAAGGGGAAACTGAAGAAAGGCTAGGGATGTAGCTGAGTGAAAGCACCCTGGGTTCATTTCCCAGGACCACAAGAAAAAAACAGGGAGGGAGAGGGGGAGGAGAAGTGAGTGGAGAAGCCGGAGGAGGAGGAGGAAGTGGAGGAGGAGGTGGAGAAGGAGGTGGAAGTAGAGGAGGAGGAAGACAGAGGAGGATAAGGAGAAGTTAGTGAAAAAGGAAACATAGGCACTTGAAAATTCTGTGGCCTTGCCTGAGGAGAATGGTGAGGCAGACTGTCCTTAGCATGCCTGGATTCCTCCTATAGCTGTACTATGGAAAACTTGAGAGAACTCCAGCAAATTGGTCAAACCTCACATTTCTTGGCTGCAGCGTCTCTGCAGCAAGAATGACACTATGCATTAGATCATTGCCCTCAAAGTGAGCACCCTGAGAAGATGAAAGCAAGGAAAGCTATAGTAGGAGGAAGAGTTTTAGCTTTCTTTGGAGGCTGGCAAAGAAGCTACACACTGGCATCATGAATTTATGTATGACTTTTCCCTACATGTGCGTGTGAATGTCCACCACAGAGAGCTCCCGCCGATGAGTAGAATTCAGTCTACAAGGTTCAAGGGTAAAACACTGTCTTCTAGCCACGAACACTTACTTTAAGATTCCCAAGACGTCTGCTCATGAAAATGCAACTTTCTGAATTTCAGTGATATTCCTGTTCTCTGTGAATCATGCGTTATATCTTTAATAAGAATTAGTGTTTGCTTTTTTTTGTTTTTAACTTGCTCCATCTTTGTTTAACTCTGACTCCTGTTTCTAACTGTTTGTTTGTTTGTTTGTTTTGCCTGAACCTGGTTGTTTTCCTTGCCATTGGTGAACTTCAGCCTGGGTGCCTTTTTGCCAGCCTCACTTCTGCAGGTTGCTTAGGGGGCTCTCGAGTCTGGGTCAGGGCCAGTGAATCATGCATGGCCCGAGGGACTGTGACATTTTGTGACATCATCTACTGACGCTGTTTCCACTCTGAGCTCCTCACTTTAGTCCCTCCTGGAAGCCCTTTCTAGCTTTATCCAAGTATGTTCTAGCCGCTTTCTGTACACAAAGTTCATTTGCTCAACTCACCAGTAAAAGGAAGCCTGGTGATAAGGTGACCTTTGTGATGCCAGTGGCCTCCTTTTGTTCCTTTCCCTTCTCTCGAGCACTTGGGATAATTATTTTAAGCAGCACACAGGGCACTGTGGGAATTGCGTCCAAGGGCACAGGGCTGGGTCTTTTCCTTGGCCTCTTCTACCAATGGACCATAAATTTGATGGCTCAAAGCAACTTGAGTTCATTGCCTTGTGGTTCTGGGTGTCCAAAATGAGACTTCCTGAGTTAAAAGAGCCAAGGTGTTTTCAGGGCTCTGCTCTTTTCTGAAGGCTCTCCTGGAGAATCTGCTTTCTCACTTTTTCCAGCTTCTAGAGAATTCTTGCTTTCATCTGCTCAGGGTGCTGTACACGGTGTCGAAAGCCAGCAAACTGGCATCTTCCATTCTTTATCTGTGATTACAAACCTTGCCCCTCCAGCAAGACACAGCCATCAATGGGGTCCACTTTTGTAACTCAGGATCATCTCCTCATCTCAGAATATTTAATCTCACCCTCAAAGTTCTTTTGGCTATGTAAGTTTCCAGGAATTTGAATATGGATGTATGAGGGAACCACTGTTTTACTCCCCTCTTTTGGTAACCAGCAGAATTAACATCGCAACTCTAAGGTCATGCGTTTGAGTTTTTGTGGCTTTGAGATTCTTTTCTCCCTAATTGCAAACTCATTTCGCACTCACCAGACAGTGCTGAAGATGTCGCGCATAGTGTTGACCATGTTGTCATTTATTCTTTTTTTCCCTAAAACATGCACTGTGTTATTTTGGGGATCTCATGGAATCCATGTAATCGGAGCGCTTGGCTCTTCCAAATGGGCTCTCCCACCTTGTGCATTGAAGAACACATAGATATAAGCATCGAAGTGACTGAACTCTCCCTGTTATCTCTCTTTTGTTAATTTTAGGAGGAAAAGCAAATAATTGGGAAGGAGGTATTCGGGTTCCAGGCATCCTTCGATGGCCAAGGGTGATCCAGGCTGGTTTGGAGATTGATGAACCAACAAGCAACATGGATATCTTTCCCACAGTCGCAAAACTGGCCGGAGCATCACTGCCCCAAGACAGGTACAAAGTGCTTGGCTGGGTCTCTCTGATCGATCTCACGGCTGAGGAGGTCTAGTTTGTCTGGATGCTGGCACAGTGCCACTGGCTAGGCTTGTTATCTGTATCTTGCCAGGGGACTTCCTAGTGTTGACTAGTGTAAAACAAAACAAAAACAGAAACATCCCTCTCCATCTCATTGTCCCAGTAGGAAATTCAAGGACACTGGACATTTTAGAAAAGTTATTTTATTTACACACAATATCTGTACCTTTTTTGATGGGGTACAGCATAATAATTTCACAAAACTTGTGATGATAGACCAAGATAATTAGTATTTCCATTTCTTCAAGTGTGGGTGAATAATTTCTCTGTGTGGAGACTGTCCAGACCCTTCTGGTTGCTTTGAACTATATCAAAATTGTAGACTAGAGTTGCCTTGCTGTGCTATAGAACACCAGAGCTAAATCCACTTCTCTAAGTGTAATTTGGTTCCCGTTATCCAGCCTCTCTCCGTCCACCCTGCCCCTTGTGCTTGCCGGTGCACTGATGACTGTGCTACATTTTTCTTCTATAAGATCTGTATTTATTGTTTAGCTTCCACAACAAGCCCTCTCCTGTTTCCTTATTGTCCAGTCTCTGCTAACCAATGTGAGTTTTACTTTCTTATGTTCCCTTTATAAATGATACCATTAAGATTTGTCTTTTGGTACCTGCCTTGTTTTGCATAGCATAATGACCTCTAGTCTTATCTGTCTTGCTGAAAAATGACAGGATTTCTTCTTCTTCTTCTTCTTCTTCTTCTTCTTCTTCTTCTCCTTCTCCTTCTCCCTTCTCCCTTCTCCCTTCTCCCTTCTCCCTTCTCCCTTCTCCCTTCTCCCTTCTCCCTTCTCCCTTCTCCCTTCTCCCTTCTCCCTTCTCCCTTCTCCCTTCTCCCTTTTCTTCTTCGCAGTTGAATGGTATACCATTATGGCCATAGACAACTGTTTCTTTATCTGTCCATCCACACACACATATTTACTTTGATTCCTCTTCTGGGGTACCGAGATGAGTGTGGCGGTAAACATGCTAGTGTCGATCTGTCTGATGTGTCATACATGCACTGATTTCCTCTCCTTTGGGACTGGGAGAGCTGAATGGCTGCTTGGCAAGTCTACTTGTAGCTTTTTAAGGAACTGTCATGTGGTTTTCCATAGTGGCTTTATGGATTTACATTCCCACCAACAGCAGCGAACGTATTGAGGAACCAGGAATGTGCGTAGATATTTCATCCAAGCTTCCGCTTGCAGCCTTCTGCCAAGTCCTTCCCTCTCTTCACACCACTGGCTTGCTGTTGGGCCACAGGGCAGCTGCCCCACTTTGATCCTGCACCTGTCCTTCCCGCCCGCTCAGCAGCTCCTGGCTGCAGCAGCAAGAAAGGTAGCTGGCTCCCCAGTGAAGGGCCCTGTTTCCCAGCATGTCCTCATTTAGCAAGTTCCAAATGAAATGTCTTTCTCTTAAATTTAAATACAACTTCGTATGACATTGCCAATGGTTTCCTTCTTAAGTGTTATTACCAATCCGAGGAGTTTTAAGTGAAGCGTGCTGATTAATTGTTTTCATTAGTTTGGTGGCAGGCCAGGCTAATGTCACACAGGCAGCTGCAAATCTTATTTAAATTTGCCTGCCAGGAGAAGGAAGGGAAAAGGGGAAAACTAAGAGGAAAACAGCAGCTCCGCCACAGGGAGGACAGAGATAGCTTTGCATACTTCCCGCTGTTTTTAAGTTTGTGTCTTTTTCTGTGTGGTTTTTTTTCTTATTGCTGTTTAAATTTGCTTTACATACCTAGTCATCCTAACAGACACACACACACACACACACACACACACGCATGCACGCACACACACACACACACACGCACAGAGGGAAGACAACCTTCGGTATTGACCCAGTGTCAAATGCTGTGGTCTCAAGACTTATGGACATTCATGGCTAGTCGGGGGCCTCAAAGCGCTTTTGTATGTTGTGTGGGTTATACCCACTGCTGTGTCCCCAATTAGCAGGTAAAGCTGGAAGTGATTCTAAAACCTTAAACACTGCACATCCCACTGCCCAATATAGTGTTGATGATGATGGTATCGTCTCCATTTTGGATGCCAAGAAAATGCACTGTACGAATGGTAAGGTCATTTTGAACACAAACAATGTCTTCCTGGAGTCATGAAAGTAACAGTGTCTTCCCAGATCACCTCAAAAGATCTACGGCTTCCCCCGGGGTCTCTCAGTAGCACTTAGAGCATGGCTGCTGCTCTGGGTGGGAGTGGGGAATCTGTCTTCCCACCACACTTCTTGGGTTCAAATCTTTGTCTACACAGTGAGGTAAGTGTCAGAAATTCCCGGGCCTTGATATGTCATCTCGGAAATGGGTTCCATAGAAAAGCAGTTAGGAGAGTGATAGAAGATTAAGGCTGCCAGTGAGCGAGGCCTGGTGAGACACGCCTATAACCTAGCCACTGGGGAGACTGAGGCAAAAAGATTGCCAGGTGGAAGGCAGACTTAGCAAGACCCTGTCTCAAAATACAAATTAAAAAGGGCTAGGGGTGTAGCTCAGTGCAAAGAACGTTAGTTTAATCCTCATTACCAATAATAATAATAATAATAAAAAAAATAATAATAAAAATATGTAAAATACAATATAGAGAAAGCAGGAATGCCTGCCGTTTCTGTTCAGGCAGTAGTAACATGTCAAATTCTTGCCTTTTCTACATTTAATACTCATCCAAGATCATCGAACCATCCCATCTGAGAACTCTTGGAGGCTTTTAAGATAGACTCTAGTCAAATTCAAAATTTGGAAGCAGTAATTCAGAGAGCATCTTTCCTCCTGACAGAGCCAAAAACCTCACTCTGTTTTATCCACTCATTGGACCTAGTTCTCACCTATGGGATAAAACATAATACTTGCTTTAATTTACCAAAACAGAGTGTGTAGCTAATGTCTTCATTGCATTTTTCTCTCATGACCCATACTATTAAAATTATCACCCATCTGCACTTGCGTACTATCTTGGAGTGGATTCTCCTCCAAATGGGAAAAGGCAAAATAAAGAAAAAGGATAGAGGCAAGCTGGAAATCTTGCTTTTGCCCTCCCATCAATTCAGTCCTGCCCCCAGTGGGTCCCACTCTATCCCACTTATTCACACCTGTCAAGAAAGAAAAACATCACCCTCTTTTTCTTTAATTGATTTTATCAGTACATTTAGGTATACAATATAATGACATTAATCATTGAAAATTTGCACCTTTACATAATCTGTCTTGTTTCTTATTTTTCCCCATTCCCTTGCCCTCCCTTCAACCCCTCCACTGCTCCCTGTCTACAAAGACTTTGTTTTCATTTTCTCATATTAATTCCATTCCCTTCTTTCCATTCCCCTACATCTCCCACTTCCCCTTTGCCCCTTTTCTTGCTATTTCACTTTATCTATGATTATAAATATAGAGAACTAAAAAAAATCAGACCTCCCCAAAAATGGGCATCAGAAATGAACAGAACATTTCTCAGACAAAGAAGTAAAAGCAGCAAATAAACATATGAAAAAATGTTCCACATCCCTGGTCATTCGAGAGTTGCAGATGAAAACAACACTGAGATTCTACCTCACCCCACAAAGAATGGCTGCTATCATGAAATCAACCAATAACAAGTGCTGATGGGGCAGTGGGGGAAAAAGGAGCCCGCCTCTTCGTTCGACTTGGCTCTTTAGCGTGTTAGTTCATGTCCTCTTTAGAACACACTCTCAGGGCTGAAGACTTCCCCTCTTTGCTGGTTTCCACATGGATCACATTGATGCTTATTGACCTAAATTACCATTGTTATTGTCTCTGTGTTGGAGTCCAAACTCTCAAGGCGGGTCCAGTTAACAAATGTGTTCATAATCCTAGAGACAGCACACAGTAGAAAGCAGAAATATGCTTCCAGAGACCTTGTAGAAATAAAGTGGTTGCACAGTATCTCATTTGAAACATTTTGCCAACCATGTTGGGTCACTTTCCTATGTTCTTGTCCGGGAAGCTTTGAACACCGCAGGTGGTGGGTATGACACAGTTTTCCTCGTGGGACATTTATCAATGCCTGCAGACATTTTTGGTTGTCTGATCTCTGGTACCACTGGCTTCCAGTGGGAGGGTGGAAAAGATTCTGCTAAACTTCCCATAGTGCACAAAACTACCCAGTACAACAATGAATGAGCCCCAGAGAACAATGGATCAACTTAACAAATATGTCTGAGGTGTGAGGTTGAGAAATTATGCTTGAAAACTTATTATTTGTCTTCTAGGGAAAAATGTAGTGACAGTAGAAATTCACACCAAAACTTTTTAATAAAAGATTCTAGGTGATATCTTTGAAAGTTTATCCTTCTATAAATTTGATATACAGATATTTCCCCTTTGAACATAGCCTTAACTCTTTCCTGCTAAGGTGGGTAGAAGTAAGCTTTGTCAGTTTTCTTGCTGGGGCATTGTGTCAAATTTACATATCTCAGGAGGGGAAACTCATTCAAAGGGAATGACTCAGGTTCTTAGCCAAGTGGCTTCGCTTCACCAGGGTGTTTTGTTAAAAGGAGAGGACTTCTGTCCCGTGGATGCTCGTTCGTTCTTCCAGCATAATGCTGTAATTCTCACAAAGTATCCTGGGTCTCCTGAGAGCCATTTCTGACCAGTTGGTATGACTCAGCCGTAAAGAAAGAGAAACTAGAGTCTTTGATAGGTAAATGAATGCATATTGAGGCCATACTCTTAAGTGAAATAAATAGGACACACGTGTGTAAATACCAAATAGTTTCTCTGGTGTGAAAAGCTAAAAGTATAAAGGAGGTTCAAATCGTATAATTGATAATATGAAATAGGAAGAAAGGGGCTAAAGGAATAGGGGAAGTGGAGAGAGTAAGGGGAGAGGAAAGAAGGGAAAAGAAAATAATATGAGAAAAGGAAAAAAAATGGAAACGAAGTCTTCGTAAATAGGGAAGGGTGGAGGGGGACACAGAGGGCCGAAGAGAGGGCAGGGGAATGGGGAAAAAAATAAGAACCAAGATATATTATGAAAGGTGCAAGATCCCAATGATGATTGTAGCTGTACTGTATACCTAAGAAGTACCAATAAATATAATGACAAGAGTAAAACTCAGTGGGAGATGAGTAGTCCTTTGACCCAGAGTTTCTACTTTAGCGAAAATAGAGGCAATCCACAGTTTGTACTCGAGTCAAAGCGGAGAGAGCCACGGTGCAAAGAGGGAGTTTTGCTTTCAGAAGTATGAACGTTACAAGAGAAAATAGCTTGCGGATTCAACCCCATGCTGTGGTTATGTAACACTGATCTCCAGCAGTGGGTTCTTTTCTTCAGGCACATTTTACTGTTTCATGTTCTTTAAGTAGCGTGGCTCACCTGAAAGCTTTCGGTAGCTACCATGGTCAGGCATATTCAGAAAACTTTTTCTCCCTTCCACTAAGCTTTCCAAATAAGCTACTTCTGGAAATTGTGCAGGCAGTGTTTTGTAGTGCTATTAAATGCACATAATTGGGTGTTATGAAAAGAAGAAGAGAAAGAGGAGGAATAGTATAACACCTGAATGTATTAATTCATGAAGGCAAGAAACCATTTTGGGGGCTTCGTCTTTGCAAGCAGACACAATATTTCCATAGCAACATGATAACCCTTCCTAATGCTGGTAGTAAAGGGTCACAACAAGACATAATTGATTAATTTTTTTTCTAACATCTAAGTTCTGGGCACACTTCCCTTCTGAATGAAAACCAATTTCCAAGGGCTACTTTTCTCCCCAGGTGAAAAGTCAAGCGGACACGTGCAGTCCATAGCATGGTTAACTATGCAGATTTGCTAGAGAAATATGCATTTGATTGCAGCTAAAATGCCAGCCAGACTACTTATTTTCCTTTTCTGAATGGCAGCGCTGTGTGTCACACCGACAGTGGACTGGCCTCTCTCCCCCAGAGTGTGGTACTATTTAAAAAAAAAAAAAAAAAAAGCCTCTACCAGCAGCAACAATGCACTGTGCTCTGATCAAGGGGCAGGGCTGACTGTGGATCCCACAAGTGGTTCCAAACCAACCCAAGTGTTTGGACAGCCCAGATGCGAGGTACAGTTTGATAAGTGGGGGGTCACTTTCAGTATTTCATGGCAGAGATGAGCTTCCTTCCAACAAGCCATATTTCTGCAGCCCTGTGCAACGGTGGTTTTCCACTGCAGCATGGTTTATTGCCTGCTTCTAGGAGAGAGTATGCTGGCTGTGATATATATATATATTTTGATATATTGATTGAAGAAAAAGAAATTTGCAGACTACACTTTATTCCCCTCAAGTTAAGCAGTTTCTTTTTAAGACAAAATTATGATACTTGAAGTCTTTTAAAATATCTTTATTAGTGTCTATTGATTTTACAAAACACTGGGTTTCACTGTAGCATTTTCATGTACGTGTACTATCTGTTTGGACTATATCCGCCCTCCGTTTACCCTTCCTGACACCCTTTGCACCCGCCTGTCCTCATGCCTTCCCTCCTGTCTGTTCGTCTCCTTTCTATTTTCATGTCTTCTTTCTTTTTGTTAAGATTCCACATATTAAGAAAATGTGTGGTATTTGGCCTTCTGAATCTGGCTTGTTTTGTCTGGCACGATCTCCTGTTCCTTTCTCTTTGAGTCCCGTTTTTTAAATGTAGTTTTCCTATCGTGACCCATTTCAGCTATCAGGTACGAGCAAGATAGCACGCTCATCCCCTTTGTTCTTAAACCGTGTGTGGAGGTTTGTTTCCACGTGGGGAATAAAACCAGATTTAAAAAGTAAAGCTGCAGACAGTGGCCAGCGGTAGCAGAAATTACCCTTGCTTTGGAGGAGTCCAGAGTTTCTCTCCCCTCGCAAGCAGAGAGAACCGACAGAGGGAGGAAGCCCCCCGTCCCGAATCCTCACTGTCGCGTCCTCTTTCCTGTTCCTCCTCCGGGAGGTGTCATCGTCCTTGCCGGTCACCCTCCTCACTGTCTTTTCCCTCCTGTCCTTGTTGAGGATGTCACCCGAAGAGGCCTGGGGTCTTTCTTGAAAGGGCTCTGAGAGTCAGGAAGCGCTAGGAGTATCCTTTCAGTGGGGGGAACAGCGTTGCAAAGAACGGGCAGCTGCATGGAAGGGGAACTGCGTCTCCCTCATTTCTTTCTGTCCCGCTGGTGGTGAAGGACATGTGGCTTTGGGAAGGGAGCCAAGCCTTGTTTTGGTCTTTTTTTTTTTTTTTTTTTTTTTTTTATTTTTTTTTTTTTTGGTACCGGGGATCGAACTCGGGTCCTTGTGCTTCCGAGGCAGGTGACGGAACCCCTGAGCTAAATCTCCGGCTCCGTTTTGCTCTATCTTTAACTTGTGATAATAGAGTATTTTCAGTCTGTAGAGGTCTGTGGGGTGCATAATTAATAAGAGTGCTATTGGTATCGGTAGCTTGAAGGGCTCGAGTAACCACTCATTTATAATTAGCCCTCACGGAGCTCTTAGGGTTTCCCCTTTATTGAATCCCCCCTCCAAAAAAACAACAACAAAAAAAAACTTATTTTGTTCATCACTAACTGTACGTGTCTCTTTGCAGTCTGGATAGTTTTCTTCTCCGTCTTGTTAGACACCCGGTAGTAGAGGAAATAAACTTTCCTTTGGGAATAATTGTTCCATCCCCAGGGTAAATTCATTCCAATGGAGAAACACTTTCTGTGAAGCCTGTCTGATCACTTGATCCCATGCTGTATGGTATCTGTCTTCATCCCAACTACCCGGAACTCTCATTTTCAGCCGACCTATAATCGATGCATAAAGGGTTACTTTTGGCAAAGTAGCGATCTAGAAATTGGATATAGGAGAAGCAGTAGGGAGAGTAGATGAGAGGCTGGATGTGAAATTGTCTGTTTTGTCACATGGGCTCTCACTAGTCACCCAACCTCAGAAAAATCACATCAACACCAAGACCTCAGTCTTCTCAGCCCCTCAGGGACAACGGCCTCCACTCAGGGGGCGGCATTTGGGGGATTTCAGGAATTATCGCCCGAATGGAGCCAGAATCCAGATGAAGTACCCGGCGCCTGGTCAGGGTTACTTCTTCTTTTCTGTGTGCATGACTGCATTGGGTCTGTGCAGCTGTCTCATTGCTCAGGAAGATGTTTTAGGGTGAGCAAGGACGAGGGGTACGACTGATGGAAGAAATGATTTATCATGCAGGGTCATTGACGGGAGAGATCTGATGCCCCTGATCCAAGGAAAAAACCGACACTCAGATCACGAGTTTCTCTTCCACTACTGCAACGCCTACTTAAACGCTGTGCGCTGGCACCCACGGAACAGTGAGTAACGGGGAACTTTGCGTGCTTCTCAGGCCGTGTGGTCTATGCCATGCGGAGAGATGAGATGAACAGAGGGGTTTGTTCTACGGAGGCCAGCAGATGCCAAAAACTGTGCATGTCTTTTGCTTGGTTCTCTTTCCTAGAAGTTGGTTTCGAGTCCCTCCCTACACTCTACTGAGAGGCCTCCTGTTCTTAGAGCCTTCTCTTCATTCTTCTGGTACTGCACTGTTAGAGAATGAATGAATGACTGTCGTTTCAGTAGGGACCTCACTTGCTTTGCTCAGCCTCAGACTTGCTGGATCACCACTTGTCAAATCTGTAGTTCGTCACTCACATCTATTTGCTAGATTTAGATCATTAAAGCAAAGTTAAAACGCGTGGAAGTTATCGAACTTCCCAAAGCAGTGTCCTTTAAACCGTGCACTCTGTCAGCGACGAGTTCTAACCTGGCTTTCCCAATGCCCGTGGAAGGCCTAACAGACATAAATGAATAAACAGCGGTACGCTGGCTTCCTCAGCATGACCTGAGGTTTTCTTTACGTCCTTGAAGCTCTGAATGACATTGGTGTTCATGTCACTAAGACACCTAGGAGTCTATGGAAATTCAGCATATTGCGCAGCTTTCACATTTTCTGAAGTAGGTGTTGAGACTGGACTTGCCCTCCCCTCTTTGGAATTCAAATCCAGGAGACCAGACTCTTGTGGAAGATGTAATCATTTATAGCTGTTGGTTTCTAGCTAATTTCAGAGTATTTCTTTGTTCTGTGCTCTAAAAGACAAAATTCATGGCCTAGACCTGCAGAGAGTCTCACCCCTGTGTCCACAACAACATAGAAATACTGTTTTTTGTTTGTATATTCTTCTTTTGGTTTTTTAGGTCATTTTATAGCATTTAGATCTGAACCTTCTAGTCAGTGAAAGCCATATTCTTAATTTCTTTTTATGTGGTGCCTCGAGGATTATTTTGAAGGAAGTAACTATGGCTCCTGGGTGTTTAAAGTGTGATGTCATGTCTTGAACTTTGCAGAACTGCATTTCTGTTCAGCCAACACCCTTCCCCTCCTTACCAAAGCCAGAAGGAACATATTGGATCAGAGGCTGGAGGGAAACATTCTGTGGAGGAGCAGAGAGAAAAGAGACAGGAAGAGAGGAAGTAGGAATAAGTGAGAAAAACAAGACCCAGTTTCTGGTAGGAAACAGGTCCTGAGATGAAAGTTGCTTCTTAGGCACAAGCAACAAAGTTGTTAAGTGCAATTCCTTAAACTCTTCTGCCTGGAGGCAGCCACAGAAAGAGGTGCATCGCAGGATCTCAAGGCTGGATTTGTTTACTTAGCAGCTTTGATTCAGTGCATGCTGGCTTCTGTGAATATCTGATGCAGGCTTCAGAGTATATCTGAAACTCAGATAGCGTGATTTTCATGCATGTCTTGCTGTTTGCTACTTAGGGTTCTGTCTAATCACCACTCTCTGCAAATATTTATGGGCCAAGTGCAATAAGGATGCGCTGTGTTCGCCTGGGCATCTGCCAGTGGACAGAACAGACAAAATTATCTACCCAGAAGTTGCTTACATTCTAGAGCATTCCGTGCTGAGAAATGTGCAAAGTACTGGGAATCGAAGGGTACACAAGGAAAGGTGACTCTCTCGCGTGCAGAGCCTCCTGTCCACTGAAGAAAGGAGAAATTGCACTAGGACTGGCTGAGTGGGTCTCACCTTAGACCTACTTTGGCAGAAGTTTGCCAGTAATCATGGGCCAGTGTGGATCTCTTGTATACCTTGTAAGCATGGGCGGGTTATCCCCTACTTCACAGTACTGTGTAGTGAGAGGAGAGAAATAGGGGATCAGAGGTTAGCATCAGGCAGTGTGAGGGTGGAGCCAACTTCTGTTTGTTCAGCAGTCCTGACAGCTGGTTGTTACACCATCCCGAATTGGCCACGTTGGGTGTTTTTACCAGCCAGCCACTGGGACGCAGGCTTCGTTCCTTCTTCAGAGATCTGCATTAACGGCACGGTGCTTCCTTCATACCAGGAAACTCCGACTCTCTGGAAATGCCTTCCAGATCCAATTACCGTCTGTCCTGATGCATTCAAGGCCTAAATCTAACAATTCCAGACCGCTCGAATATTGATTTCCAAGGCACGCTGAGCTAAAATTTCATTTCTGCTCTTTCAAAACCTGGCTCTTTTAATTTTCTATGCAATGTCTTTTCCTTAATATAGGTGTCTCCACCAATTGAATGACTCAATCGAATGCTCCGGTATCATTATTCCCTTTATGTTCTAAAAGAGCTCACAGCACAATAACTAACCCGGATAACTTTTTGCATTAAAATGGGAATTGTGAGTTAAACACTTACTATTCATTATAAATTAAATATCCTTGCTTTAAGGAATTATGATATAATACCATTATTCCCATTACATACTAAAAGAACCCACCAAGCAGTTACTGTAAACTGGAGAACTTTTTTGCATTCAAGTGGGAATTTTGAATTAAATATGGACTGTACAATGCGTATTAAGAAATGGTTGCTTTAAACTTTGGCGTATGAACCAATACTGGCACTTGCCGTTTACTGCATATTGAAAATTGCTGCTTTAAGTTTTGATGTAGGAATCACTGTTGTTAAAAATCTCAACCCAATTTCAACTCGAGTTATTTAAGGATGAAATTTATCTTCAAAGGTAGGTAGATACCTTGCTGAGGAATTCTGTGGCACATTTTTCGACACATTTGCATCGGTGCATGTAGGTTATACAGATGAATGGCTTTCATTTTGGCAGATGCGTATGTATGCATAGCATACATTATTCACCCCACACACAACACACACACACGCCTTCCCCTGTTCTGTCTCCCCTTCAGTTTCACATTTTTCACGCATCTGGCCCAATGTGGACAATAGATTTTAATCAAATCCATGTCCGTGTTACCAGCCCTCATATCCTGAGTGCCTCTTCTCTTCCTCTCGTCTCACTTTCAAGCGAGTGAAAACAGTCTGCATAAGATAATGATCATGGCATGGTGAGCGCGCCTACACTGGCTGGACGCACCACGCTCCGTGAATGGCCGTGGGCACTTCCCAGAATACACTGCAGGAGTGCACGATTAATACAGCCGTCACAGGGCCACCTAATGTTTTGGTCAACCGTGGAATGCGTACAAAGTGGTCGTACAGCAAGGAACCTAGCAAACGCAGCCAGCCGAAGCTTCATTTCTTCCGCAAAGAGCTGCCTTACCAGAGGCCACTGATAGCAGGCACCAAGAACACTGTCTGTCCTGATTAGATGTCCAGGGCCGTTGTTGCCATATAGCTAATATCACATAGCAGCAGTGTGGCCACCTTGGTTCCTCCAAGCGCACTCTACCTCGTTTGCAAAATGACAGCAGCGAAGGACACGTGATTTGGAACAGGTGCCTTGCGGCTGCATTTTAAAGCGTCTCCTACAGACATGTATAGAATGTTGGCATCGGGCAGGAAAAACGTAGCGTTGATTCGAAATGCCGTGCATTCACGACAGGCTAAGCGCCCCAGGAAGCTACAGAGATTAGTTCAGAAAATGTATCCTTCCCCATGTCGAGCCGGCGGACTCTCACCGAGTCTGCTGCATGTTTGATTCAAGTTTGTTGGAAACGTTTTTCTTCTTGTGATTAGGAAAAATGTCGGCAAAGTACAATGCAAAGCAGTAGGGTAATTGAATCCATTGTAAAGAAATGTGGTCATAGCCAGCTTTATTGTCCAAAAGAGGAGAGATGTAATTCTTTAAAAAAAAAAAAAATCAAAACCCGCTTGGGATTTAGCTCAGTGGTGCCGCCGCCTGCCTCGCAAGTGCAAGGTCCCCGATTTGATCCGTGGTACCAAAAAAAGTAAAATAAAATCAAAACCACACTACCATAGAAGTAAAGAGAAATACTTGCATTGGTCAGTACTTAAAATTCTCACCCAGTTAAAAAAATAAGTTAGCCTCCGCGCCGAATAAGAGAGATGAATCTCACCGCAGCCGCCCCGTGTGGGACTCCCATGCTAACGTGTGGAGGGGCTGCATGGGCTTTCATCCTCCCTAACAGCTCTGATGACTACTGGCGACCTGCCGTTCTGCGTGTGCTTATCACCAGCAGGATCTGAAGGGTCAGAAGTGAAATATCAAAGCTGAATTAATCGGGCTGAAGCCGCACGCATGTGGAACTCGGCCTCTCCAGATTGTAGCGCGCTGAGAACGCTCTGCTATTTCAGCTAACTTTAGGAAGGACGTCATTTCACCCTGCCACAGCTTTTTGTGTGTGCAGAACATTTCAAGGAGATGTTTTAAGTCTTCGTATTTTTCATTTTTTCAGCCATGGGACATTTTTTCTTTTCTGTGCCCACAGAGCCCAGCTTTATGGTACACATAATCAGAGCGCCTCAAGGTGAGGTCATTCTCGGAAGGAAATGCTGTGCTCTGCTGACCGGGTAAAATGAGTGACTTAGGAAATTAGGAGCGGCTTTCATGAACGTGTACAAATTTTATTTATTATTATTTTTTTTTTTTTTTATGTAGACCTATACTATACTAAGCCTATTAGTATAGGTCTACATATATATATGTAGACCTATACTAATAGGCTTAATTCCCCAACCCTTCATTTTCTTTCATGGGGGAAAAAATTTAAAAATCCTGAATCTCTTTTGCTTTCTCCAGTAAGTTGGCGAAACGTACTTTTTCACATGAAACTTCTCATTCCCTTATAAACCTCGGAGACACTATTTGAGATAACGATTCACAAGCCTATTAGTATAGGTCTACATATATATATGTAGACCTATACTAATAGGCTTAATTCCCCAACCCTTCATTTTCTTTCATGGGGGAAAAAATTTAAAAATCCTGAATCAGTTTTGCTTTCTCCAGTAAGTTGGCGAAACGTACTTTTTCACATGAAACTTCTCATTCCCTTATAAACCTCGGAGACACTATTTGAGATAACGATTCACTTGCAGATACAGTTTCAGTGTTGTCTCGCCCGAGATCACATTCCCATCATGGTTGAAACTTAATGGTCGCTACTTTTGGTTATTTTTCACTGTGCAGTCTTACATCCTCATAGGGATGGGTACATAAATCTAATTAAATTTCCCTGCATGTCCAGAAGAACCCCGGCATGTCTGAATGTTCAAATGCACTGTTCCGGCTTTGCACCTGTTGTCACTTCACCGTAGCTCTCTTCGGACCTTCTTCCCATCCAATTCTCCATCCTTCCATTGCAATGCATTCTGTATGGTCTTTCGCACACCTCTTTTCTTCACCTTCAACACAGGTCCTGTCTGCTTTCATGAGCTGTGAGTCCTGGGACTTTCTTCGGAGATGTTTCCTGTCTAGCCAGGGCATGCCTTACTGAACGACTGTTTGTGTCTCCCTTACCTTCCTGCCTCCTATGCAAACAGGTTTCCTAGGCGGTGCCCGACCTTTCCCTGTCTTAATCTCTTGTTCTTGAATTTGCCATCTCCCTTGTGAGGCTACCGTCTATCTTCTGAAGACTAACGGAAAACCTCACTTTCATGTGCCCATTTACTGTCTGCCAGATACTAGCTGACTGCTTCGCAATTCATGTTTCACTTAATCTTCCTGATTAAAAGAGATGATGACAGTGGTAGGAGCACATCTGGCCGTAATAGTAAAACAACACAACAACAGGAGAAGAACAGAGAAGCTTTACCTGGCTGTTATGAGAGGGGAGTGTGCCACACCGCCTCAGGGACACAAACTCCTCCCGGCTCCGCCTCCATCACCTGGAGGATGTAGCAGCCCCATCTTGGTGGTTGGTGGTTGTGTCAAAGCCATGTGATGGGTGATGGCTGGACGGATGGATGGACAAATGGATGGATAGATGAATGGATGAGAAGAATGACAAGAAAAAGGTGCATGTTTTAGGTAACTTTCTGTCACCGTGACAAGACACTTGAGGAAAACATTTTAAAAAAGGGAAGTTTATTTTGGGTCACAGTTTCAGAGGTTCCAGTCCGTGGTCCCCTGGCTCCATTGCAGAAACATCATGGTAGAGGAAGACGGATCACCTTATGCCAGCCAGGAAGGTGAAAGGGACAGAGACCAGGGATAACATACAGTCACCAGAGTCGCACCTCAGTGAGCTCCTCCCTCCAGTGACGTCCCACCTCCTGAATTTTGCTCAGGGCCGTCCGATTTCTAATCCCTCAACGGATTCATCCACTGATATGGCCAAGGTCCTTATCGTGTAATCACTCCCCGATGTCCCCACCTCTGGACATGTTCGGAAGAAGTTTGAGTTCTAGACCATGGTGCATGCCCACCGTCTCCTAAGAAAGTTGTCTAGCCTCTCCTAGTTACAGCCCACTGACCAGAACTTAATCACCTGTGTGTGCCCCTGGCTTCCAACGCAGCCAGGAAATGGAAACTTACCCGCAGGTAACACTGAGACAGCAGCTGGCAGCCTCACTCGATCTTGACTCTCCTACTCACAGGTGGGAGACAGAGAGGCAGGAAGTCCCATCGTTGCCCTGTGGCGACAGGGGGCATGGCCAAACTGGGATTTGCGGGCAGCACCATCTGCTTTTAGGCTTTCTGCCCCATTCCTTAGGATGTCTTTCATCTAAGCCCACGTGCTCATCCTGTACACAGTCACAAAGATAGTTCACCCACCTCATCGCCTGCCTGGGCGTCTCTTGGCCTCCTGGAGTTCATCCATGCCCTCTTGCTCCCTCAGCATCCTCTCAGTGTCAGCCCGGGCTGTCTTTCCTCTGGCTCTCCCATCCGTGACCAGCATCTCTGAGCTGCCCCACTCCTCCCTTAGCATCTCCCCACGGACTTTCCCAAAGATAGAAATACTTGAGTTCAGTCCGTGCAACTCTGCCAAGTGGCCACTACTCGATAGGAGGAGACGCCCAACCAAATGCCCCTGCCAGCTCTCTGGCTCCTTGCTTATGTCTCGCTCCCCACCGGTTGCCCCTTCGCAGTACCTGCAGGCAGCTTGTGCTTGGGGACTCAGGCTACATGGAGCACAGTAGGGAACAGGAAAGCGGCCGTTACTGGGGTCCCTGCAGTGGGTCCCGCTCTCCTGTGAGCCAGTACGATGTCTGCAAGATGAGAAAGAGGGAAATAAAGACACACAGAGGACCTTCAGCTAAACAGGGTCTTGGGCAGCACAGACAAGACACCAAGTACATATTTATTTATATGAGCGTGGGGAGTCGGGGAGCTCGGCAGGTCTCGGGACACCTGCTGGTACATCGTATCACGGTCAGATCTGTAGAATGAGGACACTCGCTTATGTTTTGCAGAAGAGATCAAATAATTAAATCAGAGAGGAAGAATTTAGCTGGTGTCAGTTGACCTGGGCTGGGAGTGAACTCAGCTGAACCTGCTACTTCCAAAGTAACACAGTCGAGTTATGGAGGGGCGGGAAGCTTGAGCCACGATAGCCTGCTAATGCTGGGCAGGGGCGTCTGCTGCATCAGACCTGTGCGGTTCTAGGCAGGATGTCAGGATGGTTCCAAAGGACCACAGTAGGAAGCACTGGGCTTCTTTTCCTGCGCTGGATTTCGTGAAGACAACTGGATCCTTCCCTATCTTTCAGTCCCTCTTGTTCCTGAGTACCTTTGTTTTTCATTTTAATACGTACCAAATTTTTACTGATCATCTATTGTGTGCCACACGCTATGCATTTCAGAGGTGTGGGAGGTCCAGTGCTTGCACTCAGAGAGGGAATAAGGTAGCGAGAGAAATGGAGGCTGCAGACAGTTGCAGACAGACCTCAGCAGCCGATGAGTGTGGAGAACTCATGCGAGGGACAAAAGAGTACTGGTGACTTGCAGCCGGAAACTGGGACAGGCTACTCGAGGAGGAGTTGTGGTGAGGCCTTGAGGGATGGGCGGGATGTTAATATGCGCAAGAAAAGGAGGGAAGGTGATGTACTTAGTACACATCTCCGCCCACTGTTTACCAAATTATGCAGCTGTCTTTCCATGTGCAAAGCCAAGGTTAGTGAAAGGCAGTATTTTGTGCTTGGACCCTCCAGCTTCACTTAGGGGAGCTTGAGTTGTTCCCACACCTGTCCAGCTTTGAATAAGATGCTCTTAGCCATAGCCTGGAGCTGGGTATTCCTCCTTCAGTGTCTCCTATCGTGATTTCTGATGCAGCCCACCACAGGAAGCTGGTGGGGCTGGATCTATGACGTGCTAGCCCCGAGCTGTCTCGTTGGAGGACGGGGATGTCGCTGACAAGCGGGAGAGAGCTCCCGGGGCGGTCGGGAGACTCAGGCATACATGGCGTTTTGGGATCCTCTGTGCACACCGTGTGAGAAGACCCTGGTGATGTTGTCTGGTCCCAGGTGCCGTCTGGGTTGTTGGCTTTGGGTGTGTGTGCGGATGGGGAAGGGCAGTGAGATTGTCAAAAGCAAGTGATGACAGACTGGGGACCACGAGATGGAGGTGGCCATGGGGTCCCTTGGCGTGGTTTCCTGAAAGTGGTCAAAGGAAGCCCCTGTGTTCCTGCTGTCATCGTCAGCAGCTCTCTGTCCTTACAACTCCCAAGTCACCTGTCCTGTAGGCCCCTCACCCCTGTGAACTGGCCCCAAAGGAAGAAGGGAGGTGTCGCGCACAAAGAACTAACACTCGCAGCCAGGAAGTGGCACAACTGGGACTCGAACTTACACCCGGGCTCCTAGTGTTGAATGGGACGGCTGAAGAGAACAGGTCATCAGAGCACGGTACCCTTCAGGACTCAGCAGGAACGGGGACACGGGTCTCAGCTGCAGACCCCCCAGAAGGGTAACTGGAAGCAAGAAAGTGCCTGCTTTGGGGGGCAGACTGGCTTCTCTGAGGCAGGAATGAGAGTCTTCCCAAGGGAAAGAGAAGGAGGCTGCAGGGAGGAGTCCAGCAAGGCGGCACCTTGGTCTCAGATCCGCGCTTAGTGCACTCTCTCCTCCCCTCCCTCCTCCAGCCATCTGTGCCCCTCCCCCTCCC
>NW_022900951.1:3931654-3943056 GCF_012274545.1 Fukomys damarensis
TTCCCTCCCTCTTCCTCCCCCGCCTCTGTCTCTCTCTCCCTTTATCTCTGTCTGTTTCTTGCTGTCTCTAGACCTGTGACTGTGTCTCTGTGTCTGTCTGCCTCCCCTCACTTGTCTGCCTGCCCCTTTTGTCCCTGTATTTCTGTGCCCTGCTGTCTCTCTCCTTCCCTCCCGCTGTTCATCTTGGGGCGGCCCAGCTCTCACTCTGCCTGTCTCCCTGCCTTTCTCTCCATTTCTCTGCCTCTGTTTCTCCCTCCCTCTCTCTGCTTCTCTGTCTTTCCTTCCCCTCCTCCTCTCTCTTCTCTCCTCCTGTCTCTCTGCCTCTCTCCCTCCTCTGTCTCCATCTGTCTCTTTCTCTTCCTCTTCCTGTGTCTCTGCCCTCTCTCTATCTCTCTGTCTTTCTTATCCTCCCTCCCTCCCAATCTCTGACTGCCTCTGTCTCCACCTCTTTCCCCCATCGTACTTCATCTCTGTTCCTCTTTATTGCTCTCTTCCTCCCTCTGCCCCTCCCTCTCCCTCTCCACCCTTCCCTCCCTCTCTCTCCCCTTCCCAACTGTCAGGCAGATGAGTCCTTTCATGATCCTCCCACACCTCCCGTGTCCCTTAGCCCTGCTGGTGTGTCCCCCGGGGAGGCGACCTGCTGTCTCTCCAGCAGCCTTCACTGCGTGCCATCTAGGTGCTCACGTCTGGATGGGGTTTCCTATAGCCAGTGACCCCGGGGTCCTTGTACACAACTCTGAAGAGCAAGTGGGAACTTCGTGCTGTCACCCTGCATCCTCTACTGCTGCCTGAGCTCTCAGGGGGGTTTGCAGCATGCTCAGGTTTGATTTGAATGCATTCCCAGCTCTTGGAGCAGGAGAAGAAGGTCTTCTGTGTCTCGCTGACCCAAAGACCAGCTTCTCAGTGGCTACAGACATGGAGCTGGGTGGGTGAGTGAGTCACCACGTGGCGTCTGAAGGAATTTTATTGTCCCCAGAAAGCGAGCAGGATGACACACACTGTTGTCCTTAACACAAAGATGCTGAAGGTTACTGACTGCCTTTTTCAAGTCTGTTGGAGGTGGCGGTAGTGTCTTCCTGCTGCAGCCCCGTGTCTGGTGTCTCCCTGACCTTCTCTGGGAGCAACCCAGGCCCTGAGCATTTCTCCATTGACCTAGATGTCCTGTCCCTCTGCCCCAGACTGCCCGCATCTCTTTAGGAGCATCCTCTCCTATACTCACCCATGACAGCCCGGAGGCGACGTGCTCACCCTGTTTCCCAGCCTCTCCCCGCAAACAAAAATGAACCCCACACGGGGGGCTGCACTGTCCTTGTGCATAAGGCAGAGGGACGTCCGGGGCTGCAGGAGCACTGTGCACAGCCTGGGAATTTGCTCTGTATGGGAGTCTTTCTGTTGTGTCTGCGTCCAGTCCTCCCAAGATAGCCGCAAGCAGCCACCCCTGCTGTTCGATGGGGAAAGTGTCAAAGATCCTTAAACAGATAGATGCGCCTGCTTCCCCGGAGGAGGCAGCTTGGGTTTCAGGGGAAAAGCCACAAGGACCACGAAAAGGATGCTCACATTCTGTACCTCTTCACAGTGGCGTGAATTTCAATTCTGTTTTTATTAGTCACCTCCCTCCCTCCCTCCATCCCTTCCTTTCTTTCCTTCTTTCTGTAGTTGGAATTGAACCAGAGCTTTTGCGCTGAGTTACATCCCAGCCCTTCTTTTATAATTATTTTAGGACATGATCTCTCTACATTGCCAAGTGGCCCAGGCAGGGCTGGAACGTGTGATCCTTCTGCCTCAGCCTCCCAGGGTGCTGGGATGACAGGGTGTGAGCCACTACACCCAGTATACATATATGTTCTCTCAGAAAGTCAAACCTTTGTGCAGAAAATAGGAAGTGCACCCATCGCTGCAGACTGCTTTGTTTGTGTGTGCATTATTATCTTAAGAAATTTCAGTGTCGAAGGGGCTTTCGTGGAAGAAAGAACATAATTTTGCAAACTAATCGTGCTACTAGGGTGTTGATAGATTCACCTAATTTGGAGCTTCTGACAGCTTTATGAAGGTTTAATTTGCATGCGGTAAAACTCCAATTCCGAAACTTTTAATATGTTTGTTAAGCTGTACAACCCTAGCCACTGTCTAGTTTTAGAGCCTCTTCTCCAGCCTGGAAAGATCCTCCTGTGACCTGTTTGGAATCCCAAACCCCAGCCCCCAGCCTCATTGAATTCTGGGCTTCACATGCTAGGACTTTTTCATATATTCCAAGTACGGTTTCACCTGGGGTCCTAGCATGTGCGGGAAGGCCTGTGATGGCCGTGTGTGTGTGTGTGTGTGTGTGTGTGTGTGTGTGTGTGTGTGTGTGTGTGTGTGTGTGTGTGTGTGCATGTGTATGTGTGTGTCTGGCTTTATTCTGTTTTGGGTGTGTGTGAGCTTTGTGCCTGCCTCTGTCTCACCTTCTGTTTTGAGTAGAAATATAGGCTGGCAAGTGATAGCAGAGCCAGGTGTTTCTAATATGCCCATCAGGGGGTGTTCACAGAGCACCTACTTCCAAACCTGAGCCACAGAGTTTCTGCTAGGAGAAAGGGCAGCCTGGGGGGAGATTTGTCCTGATAGAATTCATTTCTCCTTCATTTGGCAGCTTTCCGTCACCTGATCGCGTAGGGGGTGGAAAAAGACAAGGATTGGATCAGAGAGAGACTGGGCAGGGGGAACAAGTGAGGGGTAGAATGCTGTTGCTTGTGTGTTCAGCTTTGCCTCATAGCAACCACTGCTTAATCTTCTTAGCATCCCTTAGCTACCTCTGGTGTTTAGATAGCTACAGACTGTGTGTCCCTCCTCTGAAGTGCTTGCCCACAGAAGCTTTTTGCTTTCCTTTTGTTTGGGATCCAAGGATGCAGTATTTGCATACGCATTATGAGAGAGCTTGGGCAAGGGGTCCGAGGGTGAACCGGAAACTCGTCTGGTTCCTGTAAACCTTCTGGGCCCAGCCTGAAGGAAGGTCAGTTTAGAGCATGTGTTGAGTGCCCCTGTGTTTTGATTGCTGGGGGAATTATGCATGTCAATGCTTGAAAGTTTGGGAGTTAGGGCATTTTTGATTTGGGATTTGCAGGTGAGGGATGTTTGAGCTGCAGTGCATTATTTTTACATTGGGGCTCTCACGTTTATTGAGCCTTAGGGGTCGCTGAGAAGGAAGTATATTCTGCCCATAGTTGGGCAGTAAGTGTTCACCTTCTTAAAGCACTACACAGAAGCGCTTTTCACTTGTGGTTAGTATATGGAGTGTGATGAGAATTTACAGTTAATGTTTACATTTAAAGCCTGTCTCACCGTAAAAGACATGTTGACATTAGTCCCCCTCAAAATCCTCCCCCTCGTTTTGAACCCTTCTCTCGTCATCCTAGCTCCTTTCCGAAGCAGTTCTGGAAGTTGTTTTTGTTTTTGTCTTTTTCACGAGTGTCTTTAGTTGAGCGGTTACAGTTGCCTCAGTGTCCTGAACTGATTCAAAACCTTGACACTTGGCAGTTATTTTGACTTTGGGGAAGGGCCAGAAGTGACTCCGGGCTGGATATGGTGAATAGGGTGGATGAAGACACAGCGTCGTGTCTTCCCAGTTCTGCTTTTCTGTTGGGTGGTGCCCAGCAGGACCATTCACTGTGCTTCTGATTATACTTGGAAAAGACTCTCGTGAAAGAGCACTTCCAGAACTGCTGCAGAAATTGCAAGGATGATGGGATGAGTGAGTGAGAAGAAAGTGGGAGGATTTCAAGGGGGGATTCCTGGCAATACGTCTTCTACTGTAACGAGTTGTTTTTCCATTTCAACATCCAATATACGTGTTCGACACACCGCATAAGGACGCTTTGCAGTGATACTCTTTCTGTATTTTGGATCACAGGCAAGTCGATCTGGAAAGCCTTCTACTTCACACCCAATTTCAATCCTGGGAGTGCCAATGGATGCTTTCAAACGCACGTGTGTTTCTGTTTCGGGAGTTTCATCACCCACCACGACCCGCCTCTGCTGTTCGACATTTCCAGAGATCCACGTGAGAGAAACCCTTTGACTCCAATCACGGAGCCGCGTTTCCACGACATTCTCAGAATCATGCAGGAAGCCGCCGACAACCACACCAGGAGCCTGGTGGAGGTCCCCAACCAGCTGTCTTTGTGGAACGTATTTTGGAAACCGTGGCTCCAGCTCTGCTGTCCCTCAGCCTCTTCTTTTCTGTCTTGCCAATGTGACAGAGAAAAACAGGGCCAGAAAATGAGCCAGTAGCCTTGAGCCATTCTGTGTCTGGAGACGGATGGATGCATGTTCCCGAATCCCTGAATCTGCCGTCTTCATCACAAATGCTCCATCTTCTCTTGCTGCCTAGGATGTGTAGCGATTCTCTCTCCTATCCCCAGAAGTCACGGGCAAGACATCAGTGGTTTCCCAGCGGACCAAGGTTAGGGCTTGCTTGCAGGGTCTGCAGCAGAACGTTATGACCTGATGGCTTTCATGGCCACGGTCTAGTGGACTGGGCGTTGCAGGGTGAATGGGTCCATCACTCCTTACACCTGTGCAGACAGGTGAACCAGATGGAGTGCTCATCCCCCAGCTCTCAGGATCATGTTTATTGCCTGATCTTTTCTGCTTACCTCCAGGGCCTCCGAGCACAGTGGCAAGAAGACAACTACAGTTTAAAGACTTCAGTAGATGTTAACATATTCAGCTTTATAATAAATGAAGAGCCGTCCTCTTTCCTGATCAAAGAGGATGGTGCGTTCCTATTTGGTTATAGGAAGGCAACTCAGTATTATTGTTATGACAGCAAACAGTAAATGCTTTCCACCGTATAGATAGATAAACAGATGTGTGGATACATATATGTATGGTTTCTTTCCTTGAGAAGTTTAAGATGTGTGGGGAATGTCGGCATTTATCACTGTTTAAGTAAATGTAATCAAAGGGCCTAAAGAGATTTGGGCAGTGAATCTATTGCAAAATCTATCAACACAAATAAGCCCAAGACAGAGCTCTTCCGAACTGATTTCCAGTCCATTATCAGAAGTGGTATATCTTCTAGTTTTTTGTTTTGCTTTTTTGGTGAGTGAAACTGGGAGTGGGGGTGAGGGTGCTTCTACATCCTCAGGAACATAATTCAGAATTACTAACATGGAAAATACATGCTGCCCGGGGATGGCAAGGAGTGTAACCCATTATTTCTATACATAAAAGACATGATCTTGATTTTGACGCAAGAAATGGTGAGGAGAAATCATTAGGTAATGTTGATACTTTTCAGTGCTTTTTGCTTTTAATCTTGTGACTGAAGAACGTAAGTTTGTGATCGACCATTAGATATGAGATGTGATCACATACATAAAATATGTGACTTCAGTTTTAATTCTTCCCCCAAACCTCCATAGTTCCAGAAAAATCATAACTAGGTCACAGAGGAGATGGTCATATGTTTCCAAGTAGGTCTTAGGGAGCTATTCCTCCACCATTGGGCTTTGGAATCTGTCATTTCTTTTCCATGCAGTGCGTCCTCCAACCAAATTAGATGCCTTTATGAGTAAATGGAGAAAAGACAAGATGTCCCTGCTTACTGGTCTTCCATCAATTTGGGGCACACATGTGGGCGTGCTCTGTTTGCCCAGCACGGATCTCCCTAAGATCGCTCAGGTGAATGGGTTACTTAGAGGTCTTGTGGCCATTTGGAGAGAGATTGATGTCTGCCTTGGGCTTTCTGAAAGTTGATCCAAATGTCCTGTGTTCCTCTACAAACCAACTCCCAGAATTCCACATCATTTCACCAGCTTTTTCTCATAGCTCTTCTATTTGATTTTTGCTTGCCTTTTCTGGAGAACAAAACAAAATGCCATAAAATGAATGGGATTCTTTCTACTAACTTGAATTCCTTAGCCTGGAAATTATGTGAAATCTGTTAGTTTTAGGAAATGTCCTTCCCCAAAAGCGAATAGTAAAGTTGGTGATGTGTAGAGATTTTCCCTGAAAGCATGAAGGAAATTGGTGATTTCTAAACACAGACTTTAGCATGACATTGTTTACTGGAGAAACCAATGCAAACGGACTCATAGGACACACTGAAGGTTGTTGGGTGGGGGTGTCAGTGGACTTAGTAGAAAAGAATCACTGTCATGGTGCTACGACCCATCTGGCTATGGAATTCATTATTTAATGTAGGAAATGTCAACAGGATATAAAACACAAAATACATCTCTTTCTGCATAGGCACTGAGCTTAAAAGTGCCTCAAAATTAAACTTCAGGGGATTTCAAAATCATGTTTATTTCTAATGACCCTGGATTTCACATCATTTACCATCTGAAAGTTCTGCTTTGAATGAATAATAAGAAATTTTATTTTGGGGGAGAGTGGGGGAGAAGTCCAGGAACAACTTAACAAATCTCGAAGGCACTGCTCTTGTGCATTGTTGTAATAATTTTACAGAGCTGTAAGGCATGGCTACATATTTTCAGAGCATCCTATAGATACTACTTCTCTAATTCTGTATCCAGACCTCACTGCATTTTGAGACTTTCAGCAAGTTCTTTGAAGCGAAATTCAGGGCTGGGGATTTAGGTCAGTGGTTCTGCTGCCAGCCTCACAAGCACGGGGTCCCGAGTTGGATTCCCGGTACCATAAATAAATAAATTCATTCATTCATTCATTCATTCATTCATTCATATTCCTGGCATTATATCAATGTCAAAAGTTAAGCAAACAGTTCGGTAATGTGTACTTGGGCATCATTTTTACCAGGTCTCTGGCCCTACAGGAAAAACAAGATTGCAACTGACATATCTATGTAAGGGGGGCTTGAAAAGAGGAGGGCAGTGTGTCAAAGTCCCCTGAAGGACATGCAATGTAGAACGAGCAAAAAACAAATAAAAAAATGAATAAAAAAGAATATGCACACTAAAATGCTACTTTCAAAACGATTGCATCAAAAAGAAAAGGTTCTTTACTGCATGTTAATGCAAAGCTAAATAAAATACTCACTGGCCATTAGAAATGGTGCAGATTCTCTGCTTTCCTGCGTGACTCGGTTTCCTAATGTGCGGCATGTTAACCCCGTTTCCAGCAGGATGTTAGCAGTGTTGGACAGCAAGTCATCGTGTCCCTTCTTAGCTGGAGAAAAAGGCTGAAGCATGCAAAGGAGAGTAAGAAGCACTGTGGAAATCGCTGTGGAGACACCTCAAAAAACTAAAACCAGAAATTCCAGTTCTCCCGGCTGTTTCGCTCCTAGGCATCTTCCCGAAAGAGTTCAAATTTTTGTATTACAGGGATCCGTGTTCACAGCAGCATAGCTCATAATAACTGAGTCTCAGAAGTGGCCTGTAGGTTCACCAACAGATGACTGGATAAAGAGACTGTGGCATTAATAAATCGAGTACTACTCTGCCATAAACAAGGATACACTTGAGTCACTTTTAGGAAGATGGATGCACCCAGAGACCGTAATGTTAAGAAAGTCAGACACATGAGTTTAAACCCGAAGTATAAAAAAATTAAAGAGCAAAATGACAGATAGGTAATAGGAAACAAGGAGATAGCTCTTTTGCAAATGGGCAGGGGGTCCAAGAGATGGAAGAGGGGGAAGGGAGGAAAGGAGCAGGGGAGTTAAGAGAATTAAGTTGTGTCATATATATGCACCAACTCCCGTGTGCTAATAAAAATAAAATCTTTTAAGAAAGAAAACAGCCCCTTTATTCCAGAGGATAGAACAAAGCTAGATTATTACCATGTATGGATCTCCTCCCAACAATGTCTTAGTTCACTTTGAAATCATTAGGGTTGGGGATGTAGCTCAGTGGTAGAGCAGTTGCTTAGCATGTGTCCTGAGTGCCATCCCCAGCTCTGCAAAAAGCAATCAATCAAAATAAAACCAGAAGAAAACAGATACAAACACGGAAATCTGAAGACCGTACTGGACTTGGTACCAACACGGTCATCAAGTGTGTTTGGTTGTGCATTTGTGCGTTTAGTAATAAAGCATGGTGTCTTTTTTCTCCGTGGCCCATCAGAGTCTTAACGGGCCCAAGGCAGAGACCTTATGCTGATGAGCGATTGCTTTGCTCTAATATTCAGGACCTAATTTTAATGCCAAGAACTCTTTCCTTTTTTTCTCTTTGCAAATGGATCCAAAAAGAGAACCATACCAGAATCAGAGAGTAATGTCTGCTCACCCAGGCAGTGGGCCACGTTCCTCCCTGTCCACCCTCCAGGTCGTATCTGATCACCCCAATACCCCATCACGTTCTTGACCCTCAGCCTTCCCCAGGCGACTTCTGCTCTCTCTGCCTCGTTATCTTTATCAAGAATCCGCGTAGATTGCTTTACCAGACGCCCTCTCACCCCAGAGGTCTGCTCTTAGGAACTTTCCACCCCTTGGACCCCACCTGCTCTTAGACTGTGGGTTCCCACCTCTCCTCACCTCTCTGTTCAGAATTGAACCTCACCTCTCTGCCCCGCTACAAGACCCCATTGGCAAGAGTCCTGGAGAAAGTCTTCCTTAGCCAGTGCCGGAGAGCGTCTCTGGGTAGAGTTCTCATCACCATCCTCTGTGGCAATGGCCTGAGGCTTTTCTGGTAAGCTTCCAAAGACCCTGACTGTCCCCAGGTTGCTGACACCATTGACTGCTCCTGTGTGGTGAGTCCTTCTTCTGGTGCACGTTATGCGCTACAATCTCTCAGTGACCTAGCTTGTGCCTGAAGGACTGATGACCCGCTCATGTTTAACAGTGTCACGTCCTACATTGAGCAGAGCTTTTTCCAGTTAGGAGATGCCACCTCCTCCAAATAGAATGCTGCAAACTGAAAATATACTGAGGTGTTCATAAAGTTAACATTGTCAGGTAGCACTTTATAATTAAAAAAAAAAAAAAAACAAAAAAAAAACTGTAATGGCCCTTCCATGTAGGAAACCTTCAAAATCAGCAGCTAGAGATGGTGCTGCTCATTAAGTTTAAATGCTTTGAGTGATTTTTTTTTCATAAAGCTAAGTGCGTCCTAACTCAGAAAATAATATAACATCTTCAAGGAAGATAATTGTATAGCTCCTGAGTACACCTGACATAAGAAAATGTCAGCACTTTGTGTGAGAGTGTGTGTGTGTGTGTGTGAGAGTGTGAGACACTTGCAATTGAATCCAAAGAGACTTGATATTGAACTACATCCCTGACTTCTCACCGCACCTTTTATTCTTTTGGAGACAGGATATTGCTAAGTTACCCAAGAAGGGCTCAAACCCGCAAACTTCCTGTCTCAGCCTCCCAGAGTGCTGGGATTTCAGTTGTGCACCACCATGCTCAACTAGGCACTTTTGTATCGAGGTCTATGATATAAATTGGCTTCCTCCATTACAGGAAAGTCTAAGGTTTCATGTTTCAATATCTACTTTAGATGCTGGTATTTTTCTAAAGGCGACTTTCCAATGAATATTGTAGGGTGGTTTTTTTTTTATTGTTTATTGATACATTTTAGGTGTACCGTACAGTTACATTCATCATTGGGATCTTGGACCTTTACATGACTTGTATTTGTTCTTATTTTTTCCCCATGCCCAGCCCACCCTTCCCTGTTTAAAATGACCTTGTCTTCGTGTTTTTCCTTTTCTCATATTTTTTTCTTTGGCTTTTTACCTTTCCCCTACTCCTGCCACTTCCTCTGCTCTTTTAGACTTTTTCTTCTTATTACACAATATCAATTATACATTTTTATCCTTATTTACGGTTTTAGTTTTTCACACCAGAGAAACTATTCAGTAGTTACACATGTGTGACATTAATTTCACTTAAGAGTATGGCCTCACTGTGCATCCACTTAGCTATATAATGCACTGGTTTCTCATTATTTATGGCTGAGTAGTTGTACATTTTATAAAAAATAAAATAAAATCTTTATCCATTCTCTGGTTGGTGAGCAACTGGGCTGTTACCAAGTTTTAGCTATTACAAATTGTGTCACTATAAATATGGGTGAGCATATATCACTGTGGTATGATTCTTTTAATTCTTTTGGGAAGATACCCAGCAGGGGAACAGCTGGGGCAAATGAATACATGTTAATAAACGAGTAGTTTGCATTGCTTATCAAAATTTATACCATTGAAGTCTAACAGGCAGGCAATACATCCTATATCATATATACATACACATATATATATATATATATATATATCTACATCTACATCTATATCTATATCTATATCTATATATGTATATTTTAAATATATATATCATATTTCCAAAGAGAGTTCATATTCTTTACTGGGCCTTACCTAGACCAGTAAAAGAGATCAGCTATACAACGTACTCTTTAACATTTTAGGGCAGTTCTTTGGATTAAAAAATAAAAAAAGGCCTTTCATATACTGGTCTTAGTTTATTTTTTTGTTTTGTTTTGTTTTGTTTTTCTTTGAGACAGGGTCTCACTGTGTAGTTGAGACTGGCCTGGAACTCACTCTGTAGCCCAGGCTGGTCTTGAACTCACAGTGACCCTCCTGCCTCAGCCTCCGGAGTGCTGGGATTACAGGCGTGGGCCACCACACCCGGCTATACTGGTCTTAATTTAAATGGAATCCCCATCTATGTGAATATCTCAATCAGATAAATGTGGGTTAAAATACAGTGTATTGTGGATTTGATGTGAAATGATACCCAAAGAATTAGGTGTTGAAAGCTCAGTCCCCAGTGCACTACAAAGTTGGATCAAAAAGGCTCTAACTTAATGAATGAAGAGTTCCGTGAGATCAAGAGGTGGTACACACTGAGGAGATGGGGTGTCGTTAAAGGGAGAGGGACGTGACTTTGGGCCCTAAAGCTGGGGTCTCTCTCTTCCTCTCTCTTTCTCCCTGTCTGTCCCTCTGTCTCCCCCACTCTCCCTCAGCCCTTTCTGTCCTCCCCGCTTCCTGGATGCTATGAGATAAGCAGCGGTCCTCTACCACTTCTTCCCCTGTGATGTTGCGGCTGGACACAAGCCTGAAATCAGTAGAACCGTGGACCGGAACCTCTGAAACCAGAATAAACCAAAATAAAGTGAGCCAAAATAAACCATTCATTTTCACTCAGCTGCACCTCCCTTGAGTGTTTTTCCCAAAAAGCTAAAGACATCGTAGTATATTGATGCATGCATACCCACGTGTATAACCGCACAGGTCTGAAGTGCCAAACTGAAAGTAGCTTCCATGCTTAAACACAGACACATGAGTAAAGACTATGTGGTGTGTGACACAATGGAGTATTTCTGCGTCTTTAAGCGGATAAATTTGGGTCATTTATAGGGAAATATAAGGAGCTTCAGACCATAATTTTAAGGGGCAAGTCAGAAACAGAAAGGTTCTTTATATATTCTCAATATTAGTCTTTTGTTTGAAGAAGAGCCAATAAAAATATATATATATAT
>NW_022900951.1:3943084-3956827 GCF_012274545.1 Fukomys damarensis
TTTTTTTTTTTTTCCAGACAGGGTCTCACTATGTAGTTGGGACTGATCTGGAACTCCCTATGTAGCCCAGGCTGGTGTTGAACTCACAGTGATCTTCCTGGCTCAGCCTCCTGAGTGCTGGGATTACAGGCATGTGCCACCATGCCCAGCTAGAAAGCATCTTATATCACACAGAAATTTAGCAATCACTGTATGGGTTCAGTCACTTTGCTTAAATAAAACAAGAAACCCAACTTTTTGCGCATATATATATTTTTTTTTTTAAACCCTATATTTTAATGCTACTCAAAATGTGTTTAGAATATTTATTCCTGTCTCATTGTATGTTAAACTTTTCTGACAATCTTTTTAAAGTGGAAAGAGTATAAGGTTAGAACAAGGTCAGACTTCAGACCTTCAGAATTTTGGACAAAATTAGTGCTTACACATTTGACTCTTTCTTCAGAAATAAACGTTTCTGGTATCACTGACATTAGGACATGAGGGAACATTAGAAAAGTAAATATCACTACATTACAAAGCATATATATATATATATATGGTTGTGAGCGGTAATGACAAAGTTGTCATTGCTGCAGCCAGAGAGCGATGTCAGTGTGTGTCCTGTGGAGGCCGTGGATACTGAGCATTTCCCACTCACGGTCCACTTCTTGCAGCCTTACGTCCTGGATTAGGATTCTGGTTAGTCCATTTTGCAATAGGATCACAGAAATTTGCATCCTGTGCAAGGAGAAAGACTCGACCTTGCGGACCAGGGTTGCTCTCCATCAGTAGTTTGGGGGCTTTGATGTCAGCATACAATTGTCCGTGATGCGAGTCATCCTTGTGTCTGACAAAGGAGTGCGGTGAATGCGGTGGTGCTTGGATTTGAGGATGTCGTTGTGAGAAAGCTCAGTGAGTCCTTATGACCCACTTGGACTCTTCTCGTGAGAGGACTGCCCAGTTAGGAAATGTGTTCTTCAGGACTCTGTGATGATTCATATGCACATATTGGCCCCACTCTTAATTGTAGTTCACGTGGACAAATGAAATGTGCTATAAATTATTTCCCGGTTGGTCCATGACTGTTTTGTTTTGTTTTTTTCTGGATTATAAAATATGGATTGCAAAGCACCGAGTTAACCACATTGCCCTGACTTTTCTTTTTTTATCTTGGCAAGGAAACAGTTCTCTCCAGCGTGGGTCTCGCTTCTTTGATAATGTTTTGTGTTGCAGTAGTGGCCCATCCCTGAACCGCTACAAAAGCAAGACATTTACCCCAAACACGAATGTATGATAAGAACCCCTGCAGGAGAGTCTGCCTTCTGCATTTTTACATAAAGTGTGATAAAAGAGCAGATCATCTCTTTTTTCATTTGGGTGGGAATGTATTGTGCTTATTGCTGAAAAGACACTGCTTCCAAGCTACCTGTGGACACCTCAGCTCTGTGAAATGAGAGCTGAGATTGAAATCATGTGGGCCATGTTTCTTAAGAGAGCCTCACAGGAAAATTTATATTTAAACAATCCAACCTCATCGAATACTCTTCCAGAGACAACTAGAAGACAGACAGAACGCATCAAACTCAGCAGACATATTTTTTAAACTATGGTGGCAAATTTTAAACACAAAAATAAACAGACTATAATCCTGAAACCACAAGATCTCATCCTTAAGCGTCTGGCATCACAGTACAGCTTCACATTGTCTCTTTTGAGCACAAAGTAAGAATTTTCCTGTTTCAAGGTACACAGATTGCTGTGACGATATGTTTTTTTTTTTTCTTCTGAGCGTATGCATTGTTACCACGGTGTATTGTAACATTTCCTAAAGACATAGAGCAGTTATATTAGAGTTCTGTGCATCCGACCTTTTCAGTATGTAGTTCCCTTCTGTAAGATACACTTGTTGGATTGCTGATTTTGTGAGTGGACACTTTGGGTGGACGTGGTGGAGCGGTTTCTCAGATGATCTAGGCATGGTTCTCTGCAGAGGACCATATTATTAATGATGCCCAGGGCAGGCTGTGAAGAGTGAACCCCACAGGAGGCTTGTTTATAGAAGTGAGTCCAGCCAAAGCCTACCTGCTGAGGAGAGAGGAACTCGTACCCAAAGTCCATTCCCCCAATTTAAACCTTGCGACTAGGACAGCGTTCCAATTAAAACCATAGACATTATCTATTCTAATGTTCCTAATGTGAGAATGCTTTGCCCTGCCCTGTATGAGCCTTGCTGACATGGATTTCCATAGAAACCACATGTCACCTTTACCCCAACTGATGGCCAGTGAAAGTCGGGCCCTGCGACTGACCAGCGTCTTTGTCAGTTGCACCGGCACTGGTCCTCCTCGCACCCCGCTTTCTCTCTGTCTTAGTGCTATCTCTTGCTGTGTCTTTTGCTCAGGCATGCATCGCCCAAAGGGCGGGTGGGGACTGGAACCTGACTGCAGGGGTCTCTGAAAGTTCTCTGCAGCACCTGCCCTCGGCCTGAGACAGGGAGATTACTCTTAGCCTTACGGGCTCAGCAAGCGGACATGCTGGAAACCTGAGAGTTAAAAAGTGGGCCAGTCTTCAAGGCTGTAAACATAGTGTGACAGAGCGGGAGACAGGAGGATGGGAAGCCAGCCCAGCCCCCAGATACTAGGAGGTCAGCAGAGCAACCAACATGTCGGAGCTGAGAGAAGAAAAATCCTGAAGATCAAACCCACTGAGGCAGCCGGGTGATCAGTCCCACTCCAAAACTCCATTAGGAACAGTTCTAAATGATTGGGCACAAGTGTCCCAAGGAAGAAACACACAGGTGGAACTGTCACCAAGTGCACTATGGTCATCTTTGCTTTATCGGCCCAATAAGCAGCACACGCTGTGGCAGAGGCTTCCAGTGGTATCAAGGCAGAAGAAGGTGCAGCTGAAACTCCATCTCCACCTGTGGTGACATCAAGAGCCCCCAGTCCCTGGCGGCCCCACAGGAGCCATGAAGCTGTACACCTTTGCTCCTTGTCTTTCCCCCTTGGTCTCGTTGCTGTTCCGTGGTGCTTTTGATAGTGAGCACAAGAACCCACGGAGTCTGGAAAGAGGTCCCTGGGCAGCTGGCTTCTTCTGTCCTCCTCTGGGAGGGAGCAGCAGTGAGAGCAACGGCAGCCTCTTTCCATCTGGTGCTCGCATCACCCAGCAGGTCTGCTCGGTCTTGTCCCGTCGCTGGCATTCCACAGGCTGTGAGTCCGGTAGTGTGGGCAGTTCCCGTGTGCGGAGGCCATGAGAGTCCTGCTTGTGTCTCTTTGCTGACTTCTTCTGGCTCAAAGTTTGCATCCAGCAGCCATCTCCGGATGAAAAGGTTGCCCTGTAACTCTTGAAGAGCGTGGCTGCAGAGAGTCACTGTTGAATGGTACGCGTGTGACGGACCAGAGAATCTGTGGCCATCTTTTCAATCTATTCCATGGGCTTAAAGGTTGACCAAGAATGGCAAAAGGAAATGAAGTCGATGCAGCTGAGTAAGAACCTTCACAAATCCGCCTCCCTGTGAAATCAGTAATAAAACTAGCAAGAAAGATGGAGAGAGTACAAAGGGCTGTAGTTACCAGTGGTTAGGAGGAAGCAGAGAGATAAATAGGAACACAGGAAACCACCCCAAACTTGGACCAACTTGTTATGATTTAGACCTAAAATGTCCCCCGAAGGCTCGTGTGTTCGGAAGTTGTGCTTTGGGAAGGTGACTGAATCCAGGGGGTGCTGTACTCAAGAATGGATTTGTCCCTTGTGCGTTCAGTGCTGACTGTGCTGTTAGGAGGTAAGGCCCAGTTGGAGCAGGCAGGTCCCTGGGAGTGTGTCTGTGGAGGATACATGACTCTCTCTGGATCTTGCCTTCCCTACTTCCTGGCTGCCATTGGGTAAGCAGCTTTCCTACACAGTGCCCTTCCACCATGATCTTTCTGCCACGGAACGTGGCAATCCATGAATGTGGACGGAACCCTCTGAAACTGTGAGGAGTGAAAACAGCTCTTTCATTCTTTAAGTTCCATGTGTCAGGCCTCCCATCCCAGCGATGAAAAAGGTGACTAATACACACCACAATACAAATTTCTTAAATAAAAAATACCCTTTAAGTTATTTTTAGGGAAATCCCTCTAGAGTTCACTCGAGAATGATGCCCAGCCCGCTTTTCAAGAATGGACCCATGCAAAGGAAGCCAGCTCATACGATGAGTGTGATTTTTATGTCACAATCTTAAAATCCCCTTGCAGAACAGGATGAGCCTCTCAGAAAGGAAACAATCAGCCCTTAAGAGGCATAATGACCATCTACACTCACATGAAAGAACTCTAGGATTCCTCCTCGCCATCCAGTCAGGAAGCAGCCTCTACATTCTCCCATCCTATAAATCCCCTTAATATCTCAGGAGGAGACAGCTTTGAGTTCATCTCTTATCTTGGACTTATAGGAAATGAAACCGTTCCGTATCATACTACCATGGTGGATTCATCTTAATATAACAAGAGCAGTGTTAAGACAGAAATGTTGCAGCAACCCAACTCCTGCCTCTCTGGGGACGGATTCAAGTATCTGCCGGACATTGTCGGACAATGTCGGCCATTAGATAAATGCAAATTACCACACTGAGATACTATCTGACTCCAGAAAGAATGGCCATTATCGAGAAATCAAATAATAACAAATGCCAGTCAGGCTGTGGGGAAGAAAGAACATGGCTGGTGGGAATGTAAACCTCTATAGGCACTGTGGAAAACAGTATGGAGAGTCCTCAGACGAAAACAAAGCCTCAGGATTTAGGTCAGTGGCACCGTCCCTGCCTTGCAAGTGCAAGGTCCTGAGTTTGATCCCCAGTTAACCCCCCAAAAAAAAACTAAAATAAGAAATTTCATTTGACCCAGCTATTCCTTTTCTAGGTGTCTCCCCAAAAGAATTAAAGATCTCATATTACAGTCATATATACACATGACCATGTTGATAGCACTGCAACTCGTAATAGCTACATAAAGGAAGCAGCCATCAACAAACGAGTTGATAAACACAATGTAGTAGTATACACGATGCTGTAGGAAAATAAACTTAGTCATTTCTAGGAAAATGGAGGGGTCTTGAGACCTTCGTGGTAAGGGACATCAATAGAACACATGAGTTTAAATATCACATGTTTTATCTTACATGAGAAACTTTAGAAAAGAGACTTTAATTATATGAGGTGGACTTCTGACACTTGCAACTGTAGAAAATCTACCTTATTACTGTTAACACAACAGTGGTAAAGTGTTGCTCAAATCGCACTGAGCTCCTCAGTCATTCCCTGCATGCCTGTACTCTGGGCCTTTGTACTTAACATTTGTTTGGCCTGTTGCTTTCTTTCTCCACATACCCTCATGAATCACAGTGCCCTCCTATCCCTGAAGCTGTCTGCTGAGATGACACCTGACTGGGGAGCCCTGTTCTGATGCAGATGGCTTTCCTTTCTGCCCTGGGTTATTCTTTACAGGGCTTGGCACCGTCTGATTTCATCTCTGTCATTCCTAGTTAGGTGAAACTCAGGGAGCAGAGAAGTGTTGGAGCCGCTTCTGTGTCCTCAGGACCTGTCCTAGTTACTTTCTCATGGGTAAGATACAGTCAGTACCAGACACCTATAACTCCAAGGAGGAGAGGTTTATTTTGGATCACAGTTTGTAGAGGTTTCAGTCCATACTTGATTGGCTTCAAGGCAGGCTGGCATGCCAAGAGGGGCATCACAGAGGAGAAACAGTCCATTGCAAGTCAGGCGGGAAGCAGAGAGAGGGATCAATGGATGACAGAGACAGATAGATCTTTCCAGGCTAGGCAACACTGACCCATGCTCCCCAAATCAGTATTCAACTCCCAACACCGCATCTAGGTGTAAACTCATCAGTGGACTGAGCCACACATGAGTATCATGGCTCCATGATCCAGCCCCCTCCCCAAAGCCCTAGCTATGACCACATAAAGCTTAGGGCAGGGGAGATCCAGGTATAAATCATAAGAGAACCATTGAGAAAATAACTGGAACCTAGCCAGCAGTCAGTTATGCTGTGTAATAAATAAGCTATCAACCCATAGGAACTCTGTTCGTGATCAGTTCTGCTTCCTCCTGCTGTCTGTAAATGGGTCTGATTCTTCATGGTCTCTCTTGACTCTTGATTTCTTTGGTAGTATTCTCAGAGCGATTACCGGATTACAGGGGAAACTTTAAAGAAGCTTATGATGTGTAAGAGGTGCAAGGGACTCCCCAAGGGGGAAAAAAGGCAAGATAACATTTTTCTTGGATTGGCTGATTTTTCAAAAGGCTCCAAGTGTCGCGTGGCACCTACCTGGATCAGGCGTGAGGGAGGGTGTATCCCTAAAAGCACCGGGTTTTGAAATTAGTCAGGCCACTTGTTGGGTCACTGAGCAGAGAGGTGGACCCCAAGTCTGTTTTACTGTGGGGGAGTGAGCAGCTCTGTCTCTGTACTATGTTCTGGAGGAGAATGAAGAAATGCTTGCTTAGGACTCACAAAGGCACCTTTCTGAGGTTCAAAGAAGAAAAGCAGAGAATATGCTTGGAATTTCCCTTCCAGCATCACAGGCTGCCTTTTTGCAAAAGGCTCTCCTTTCTTGTGAATGAATGAGGATGCTGTGACCCCCTGGGGTTCAGTTTCCTTCCATTCTCCCCCTAACTTCTCTGCCATCCCCATAAGCACCTCTGAGCCGGCTACTTCGTGTGCCATGTCACGAGGCAAATTTAAATTGCATTCGGATTGTAAATGAATTTGAGGGGTGGAGGATGCAATAAACTGGTTGCTGTCTGGAGATTTGACATTGGTGACAACGAGTATATCTCCGAGGAGAGACGGCTGTTCCTCCTTCCTCCTTATTTACTCAGAGGCATCCTATAAAATGCACCACCATCAAATAAATGACAGCAGAACAGCGAGAGGAGGGGCCGTAAATTCCATGCCTAGCACCTGGTACTGGGTGTATTTCAAGGTTATGATTCTACCGAGAACTCTGCTAGAATGAGCCAAGCTCGTTGTCCCCTTTCGGAGGCTGTCCCCAGTTTTGGATTAAGCAGCCCCTTCTTCTCTTATCTCGTGGCCTCCCCGACCACAGGCACACACATGCGCGCATGCACACACCCACACGCACATGGGCACGCAGCTCGGCAAGGAGTAGACCATCCATGCATCCGTAAGATGCTGAGAGTTGCATGCCTTGGATGCTGGGGGCGGGGGCGGGCGGGGGGAGACAAGAGCTGGGACAGATTTTTTGCCGCGAATTTGAAGGGATGTTGAGTGTCAGAAGCACCTGGCAGGGAGATTTCGAGTGGGGACACCATGGAGAGATGACTTAGAAGTCAGCTGATGGCCGATGTGGTGAGAGAGAAGCCAGAAGAGTCATGGGAGGAGAGAGCAGAGAGAACCGGTTGGAGCTGAGACAGAGAAGTGGAGATAGATGAACATCCCAAAGCGGAAAGAAAAGGATGAGGAAGAAGAGGCAGAATGAGACAGGAGGAGAAAGAGAAGTAGAAGGAGGAATAGGAAGAAAAGGCGGAGGAAGGGGAAGAGAGAAGAAAAGATTTCTTGCTGTAAAAATACTGGCTTCACGTGCAGTTCTCCTGGCATGTGTCTGTGTCTGGTACTTTTTCTCTGAATGTCATGAAATTTCAGTGAACGCTCACAATAATTTGCGCTTTTACCCTGCTTGAGTTACCTTAAGAAGCTACCTGGTTGTTGCAATGATTTTGACTTTAAGTCAAAATTAGCTAAGATCTATTGATTATTTACAAGACACCATGCAATGTTCTTAAAGTTTTCTATACTATGGCCTTTTTATTTCTCAGAAATCGTTAATCTTATACTTGTATTTTTTTAGATGTGATCACTGAAACTGAGAAAGGAAACTGTCCTACCCAGTAGGACTCAGACACCACACTGTTTAACCCCTGTGCTGTATTGGACTACCGATCATGGCTATGTACAAGGTTATATGTTCTCCCAAAGGAACTGTGCATTTCATGCATGGCACATTTCATTCATTTGTGTGTCCCTGTATAGCACAAGTTGAGTATCCCTGATGCAAATACCAAAATATGAAGATTCACAGCACAAAGACGGTACCGCACCATAGGCAGAAAATTCCATGCCTATTATCTAGTCATGGCTGGCATAAAAATGCACCAAAATACTGCATAAATGACCTTCAGGCTATATAGAGAGTCCACCGAAAAACCTAACTTGTGTAAATATTTTAATGCTGAATTTATTCAGGCATCATGAGTTTCATATGTTACCTTTGGCCTCTAAAATTACAAGAGGTGTTCAAAGTGGTGGCTGTGAGCTTCTAGACATTTATTATTTTTCTTTTCCTGTGGTGTGTAGAGCTTTTTTCTTTTTTCTTTTTCTTTTTTTTTCTGGCAGGCTCTGTATGTGAAGTGTAAAAAAATAAACATGAATGAAGTTTACGTTTGGATTTGGGTCCCATCCCAAAGATATTACATTCTAAACACAAATCACATGCAAAATGGTCCCAAGCATCTCAGATAAGAAACACTCGCCTTGTACGAGGTGATCGACCCTCCTAGATCAGCAGTGGGCCTGACATTGTAGGAAGAAACCGTGCCACAGCTCTCTGAACTGAACAGACGGCTGCTGTTGGATATTGCTTGAGAGAGGACAGCTCTAGAGGGAAAAGTACAAGAGAGCTGTACCTGTAAGGAAAGCAACAGTATGAACAATCAAAGGAACTGTCAGAAATGACTACTGCAGGAAGGTGGCTGTGTGGACTACCGAGGAGCGGTGCAAATGCACTGGGTGGAAGGCGAAGACACAACTCCTCCGTCGGAGTACCAGGGACAAAATCCTTACCCATACTTTACTCACAAAATTTCTCCGAGGATTTTGCTTTCCTTCCTTCTCCCCATCCTAGCGTCTCACACGGAAGCAGAGAGCAGGGCTTCAGAGCCACATCGATCTTTCAGACCTTCCGTGGCCACCGATTCTGTGAGATTGTGCTAAGGTCCCTAACTAAATGTAGGTGGACAGAACTACCACCCGGGACGGCCACAGTGTGATGCAGTCCATGTGTATCCACGCACATTGGTCAGTGCTGACAATGTCTACACCCCATGTCCAACACTCATGCCTTTGATGCACATCGCGTGTCCACACCCACCCGAACGTGTTTTGCCAGTCCTGGGATGGACCCTTCCCCCGTCATGCGCAGTCTATGCTTTTCCACACAAGAATAGGTCACATTGTTTTCCCTGTTGTGGAGTGTTTAGCCCTTTCTCTGGTGACGTATGAACCAAGAACACCGAGATCTTTTGGCTTATTTATCTGCAGGGTTTCCATTCTCCATCTCAAATACTCTCTGTGCCACCATATTTAATTCCCCCCCCCTCTCTCTGTCTCTCTCTCTCTCTCTGTATTTTCTCCCCCCAATTTCTGTGTCACCTTACCTGTTGTGCTAGAATCTGCATGACTTGAGTCTGTCCACTGCCATTTCTCCATGATTTTGTCCACTTCTTTCTTTTGTACCTTCAGCCTCTTCCCCTCCATTATCTTCTTCCACTAAGTATCTCTGAACTCTGCCATCTTCTCCTACTTCTCCAGATTTTGCTAGACCCTCCTTCCTTTACCTTCTAACATATCACCTTCCCTTACTACATCATAAAGCTTGCTGCATCGTATCATTGGGGTCTGTGTTGTTGGTTGAAATCTGCCCTCTTCAGCTCTGCCCCCAACGATGCAGCATGGCTTCTTCTAAGGTTGACTAGTTGGTGCTGTCCTTTCCCAGCTCTCCCATTGTCTAACAGCTGCCCGGCTTAGTGGTGTCTCATAAAAATCTCCTGATTGATCGACACTCTGATCAACTCTCCCTCTTTACTCTCCCATGCCAGTTAGTCTTGATAACCAGTGTGACTGGAATAAGAGAGTACTAGAGACATAATTGGATTATGAGAGCACGGATCTCATTGATAAGTTAACCTTGTGTTCATACCTGAATTGACTCCTAGGAGGTGGGCTTTAGTTGGAGGAAGCAAGTCATGGGGGAAATGACCTCAGAGACTATATCTTGTCTCTAGGCCCTTCGTCTTGGGCTCTTTCTCTGCACGGTCTGCCTTCTGGGTGTCATGAGATGAGCAGCTTTGCTTCTTCATGCCCTCCTACCGTGACGTTTCTCCCTTGGAGCTAGCCTAACCATGGACTGAATCCTCTCAAACCATAATCCAAAGTCCAGCTTTCCTCTTTCAAGTTGTAGATATCAGGTGTTTTCCCATGGCACCAAGAACAATGACCATCACACCCCTTTATGAATCTATGCCACCTTATATTACAAGTTCTCCGTTTCTTTCATGGGACAATTCATCTTCCCTCAAGGCTTACTGTTTCCCTGTCATTTCTCCAATATCCTATCCTTTTCTGATTTTGCAAAAAGTTTAGGGATTCTTCCAGCATTCATTTTTTTTCTCCTCTTATTTTGTAGTCTGTCTCACTTTTCAAAGAAGTGATTTGCATTGTCCCTGCACCACTAGCTGTCCTAGTCCATTTTCTGCTACAAGTACACAATATCACCACCTGGGAAAGGTTTTTAAAAGCGAAGTTCATTTGAGCTCATTATGGTTCTGTTGGCCCAGTTTGAAGGCCCATATTTGTTGATGACCTTGCTGGGCATTTCTTGCAGTGGTACAGAGCATCACAGGGAAGGAAGCAGGGAGGGCATTGTGTGTGTGTCTCTTCAGTTCTCATTCTCTCCCTTTATAAAGGCAGCAGGATTTAATCCTGCAGGCTCCACTGCGATGACTTCATGGAATCCTCGTCACCTCCCAAGTGCCTGAAAGTTGGATTAGGTTTCCACCTGCTTAAAACTTCACAGTAGTTTTGGAGATCAGAAATCATGCTCAAACCTTAGGCGCAGCTCCCACCTTCATCCAGAGTTGTAGTTGGTGTTGTATATTCTGTTAAAGTGTCCATTTTAAACTCTTTGCATCCCAAACAGAATGAATTAACCTCTGTGTTCCCTGTGGGAAAAAGCAGACACGGCCCTGTGCTCCCTTTGGTTCATTGCATTGCCGTCTTCCAATTCATTTAACCTCAGCACACTGAGATCACCTTCTATTTCTTTCTGAAACTTTCACTCAATTTTTATCGAGTTCTCTTGATTCTACTGTAGAAACATCCCCTGGACTGGCAAACTTGTATTGATTCTAAACACCACTCTCTTAGTTTAAGGTCCTGCCATCTCTAATCTAGATTATTTCTGATTGATTGTCTTTCCGCAAGACTCGTACACACTCTCATGTATTCTGTGGACAAATACTAGAGCTATCTTTCTCAGTACTCACTCCCTGGCCTTATCTTTCCTGTCTCCATTTGCTCTGGCATCCATATTTCTCATGATTTAGCAACATCAGATAACTCCCCATTTCCTCTCCTGGGTGTGGTCTATATATCTGGGATCAGGCTAACAGATTCTGATATCTGTATTATAATGACTTTTCTCCTATTCTTCTAATGAAGTCTGTTCTGATTTTCTATGGCTGCGAAAACTGCCTCAAGCATCGCGGCTTAACAAATCTCACTTTATTCTCCTACAGGCATGTAGATCAGAAGTTCAGGTGGGTTGAGCCTCTTCTTCAGCTCTGGGTCTCAGAAGGCTGACATTAAGGTGGTGGATACTCTGATTTCTTCTCTGAAAACTCTGAGGGAAAATCTCTCTAATGACACATTCAAGAGGCTGGAATGTTTCCATTCCTAGCAGCAGGAAGACTGAGGTCTTTCATTCTTTGGTGTCTGTAAGTGAGAAGACATTGTCCATTTTGGAGAGTTGCCTGGATTCTTTGTCATGGGGCCTGCCCAGCTTCAAGCCAGTTGCATGGATCCTTCTCATGCTCAGACTAGCTCTCATTTTACCCTCTTCCACCCCTTCCCATTTCAGACAGAGAAAGTTCCGCATTGCTTAGATGTTCATGAAATTGCCTTGGGTCTAACCTCCTAATTTAGGACAGTGTCCATACATTAAAGGTCCATAGGCTTAAATCTATCAGCAAATGCAACCATCGAATATCTTCATGTGTTCACAAGCTCCAGGAATTTGAGAACAGACAGTCTTTGAGAGGGCATTCCACTCACGATGGAAGTTCAGTGGTTTTCTGAAATGCATACTCTATCTCAGTAAAACACTTTTTACTTAGTTGCTTCCTTCTGGAAATTGCCCTAACATGGTGCTCATTAATGCTCTTTGACATGTAATTTTTGTAGGATTTTGTTGCAGCCACTTATGTTGCCCACCATAAATAATAAATTACACGTACTGGGAAAACATACCCTGATTACCATTGCAAAACCTAGCACAGTGCCTTATGTGTATTTATCAACATGAATATGTTCTATACTATTAGGTGAATATTTATTAAAGTCATACTATGTCAGAGGTGCTGTGATCTCCAGATCCTAAGCAATTTGAATATATTGATTAAGGCTAATCATGCTAAGTAAATTGTGACAGTTACTCTTGGTTATAAATTTGTGGACTTGATGGACAGTTCCTAGGGATTCACAAAGTACACTTGTGGGTGGCATCTGGGTTGATCATAGGGACTATGTCTTGTCTCTGGCCCTTTTCTCTCTAGATTTTCCTCTGTTCTTCCTCCTGTCTACCACACAGTGAGTAACTTTACTCCATCACACACTTCCTCCATGATGTTCCTGCCTTCAAGTGGCCTCCCATGGACTGAACCCTCTTAAACCACAAGCCAAAAGAAAGCCTCCTCCTTTATGTAGTGGTTTTCCAGTGCTTTATCACAGTATTGGAAAGCTGACCGATAACATAGATATGCCTAATTGCTTATCACAGGAGATACTCTGTGATTGTATAGAGAAGAAATGATCCAACCCCCACCCACACACAATACACTCATTGTATTTTCAGGTTTCGGCACATAACAAAATGCCACACATTTAGGCGCATCAAAGGGTATGCATTATTATTGCGTAGTCACTGTATATCATGCATCCAGACTTGGTTTGATTTTCTTCTCTGCCTCAAGGAATCGCACAAAGCTGTGATCAGAGAAGGCAGAGCCAGGCCTGGGGTTTTATCTGAAGGTGTGACTGTGAAGGAGTAGCCTCTAGGCTGACGCTGCTGTTGGCACACACAGTACCTTTCTAACTGTTTGGAGAAGGCTCCCCAGGACCCTTACCCCAGGGCAGTTCTGACAGGACAGGTGTCCTCCTCCACGGGGACAAGTTGAGGAAGCAAGAGTCTGAAGGCAAATCGGAGGTTATGACGCTTGGCAACTCCACGAGGGATGGGTTGGGTTGCACAATCTCTGTTGTCATTTTTTTTCAGCTTTAATTGAGTTTATTGGTACATTTTAGGTATACAGTACAGTTACATTCATTGTTGGGATCTTGTACCTCTACATGACAGGTCTTGGTTCTCATTTTTTCCCCTTGTCCCTGCCCTCCCTTCACCCCCTCCTCCGCTCCCCATCTAGAAACACTTTATTTTCATCTTTTCATTATCTCACATATTTTTCTTTTCCCTTATTACCCTTCCCCTACCCATCCCACCTTCCCTACACCTTTAGCTCCTTTCTTCCCGTTTCTAAATGTCAGTAATCTTATTAGGATCTTATGTATTATTGCAGATTATTCACACCAGAGAAACTATTTGGTATTTATACATGTGTGCCTTATTTATTTCACTTAGGAGTATATCTTCAATATGTATCCATTTTCCTATGAATGAATCTGTTTTCTC
>NW_022900951.1:3956856-3994701 GCF_012274545.1 Fukomys damarensis
CCCCGCCAACATTTGTTAATGTGTGATTTCTTGATAGCAGCCATTCTTTGTGGGGTGAGGTGGAATCTCAGTGTTGTTTTCATCTGCATCTCTCGAATGATCGGTGATGTGGAACCTTTTTTCATATATTTACTTGCTGCTTTTACTTCTTTGTCTGAGACATGTCTGTTCATTTCGGATGCCCATTTTTGAATCGGGTCTTTATATTTGGGGGGGGCTGATTGTTTTGAGTTCTTTATATATTCTTAATAATAGTCCTTTGTCTGAGGAACAGCTGATAAAAATTTTTCCCACATTGTAGATTGTCTCTTAGTTATGCTGATGGTTTCTTTTCAATTACAGAAGCTTTTTAATAAGATGAGATCCCAGTTGTTGATTCTATCTGCTAGTTCCCCTGCTACTGAGGATTTGTTCATAAAGTCTTTTCCTATGCCAATGTCTTCCAGAGTTCTGCCTAACTTACCTTCCAGCAAGTTTAATGTTTCTGTTTTAATATTTAGATCTTTAATCCATTTGGATTTTAATTTAGTGCATGGCGAAAGATAAGGGTCTAATTTTAATCTGTGGCAGGTTGACACCCAGTTTTTCCAACACCATTTATAAATGGTGTTGTTGTCATTTTTTAATGAGTTAGGAGAAAGCCCCTAAGGCAGCCAGAAGACAGAAGAGCATTGCCGAAGGGTGTGGTGTGTGAGGAGGCAGAATCTCCGGGGCTTCCTGAGTATGTGCCCACCGTGTCCATCCACACTGTGATGCAGACGTTCAGCCCCGCCGAGGCATTCGGCAGACTGCAGAGCCCTCTCGTGCACTAGAAGGCGAAAATAGGAAAGGTGAGGACCGAGCGGGTGTGACCGTGAAAAATAAATGAGATGGAGGGGCTAGCATTTTGAGGAAAGAGATTTGGTGGGTGGAGAGAAGAGGAGTTGAAGATAAAGGTCAGTTGTGTTGAAGTAAAACAAAAAAAATCGAAGCATATCCTGCCAGCTAACAACCCTGCCTGCCTACTGCTAAACTCTCAAAAGGAAACTATGACACAGGATTGCATGTAGAAATCAGAACACTTCCAGAATAAAGACTCTCGCGTGGTTTGGTCTGAGGCCCCCATGTCTGAACTAACATCGGAGAACCCACAGAAATTTCACTTAGAAGGTATCTGTGTGCTGACATTTACCAACTTAGAAATTGAAACCGACATATTTGAAAACATATATAAGTTCATTTAAAAGTAACAATAATAACTGTACTTAGGGTCAACATTAAAAACAAGCTCATGAAAAAGATCTGTATTTCTCAAAGCAAAAAAAAAACAAAAAAACAGGACAAGTATATTAACTTAGCTTCTCTCAAATCTTTTAAATAATGACAGCTGATGCACTTGTTCTTTTACAATGTGTTATTTGAGTCAGGTGTATAAAGGAAATCTGTTTGTATTGGGGGGCAGCTGATATGGTAATTTTAGATATCCTCCATTAATACTACACCAAAATGCAAGCACGGTAGTCTCCTAAGAGTTATTTATAAAGTATAATCAGAATCCATATGTCTTGGTCACTATCTCATCACGGGGGCATACTCAGTGGCCACAGTTGAAAGGAAAAGAGGTTTATTTTGGCTCCAGACAGGAAGTGCTTGATAGAAGGGTCCGGTGGAAGGATGCTACTCATCCCACGGTGGTCAGGAAGCAGAGGGAGAAAGGAGGACCAGGAGAGGGAGATACACCCTTCCAAGTCATATGCCCAGGAAAGCAACCCTGAGCCGCACCTCCCCCCAGGAAGCCCACTGTTGCACCTCCACAGTTCACTCACCTTCTAAACACATGAGGCTTTGGCGGGCGGGGGGTGGGGCGAGTTAGAGCTAAACCGTAACGCCATATATCCAGAAAAGTTCTGTCTCTATAACACTAAAGTTCTTTGTTTTATTTTGCATTGAGCACGTATCCTTTCTATGCGCTTGATTTGGAAAATATTGTTTCTTTAAATTTTATAAGACTTCCAAATATGCACGCATTTTATTATACAAGATCAAATCTATGACTACTCACATTTATTACTAGGACCACTGATTGCATTAAGGCAGAATTTAACTTTTGGAGGCCATCATGCTCACGACAGCAGATACAAGAATGCCATACGTTATAAATTTTAATCCTTGACAACAAATACCAGCAGGCTCACTTTGCTCATTTGGGAAAAAATATCTGCCAGATACCCTAATGTGCATCGCCATGGGATTGTGCATGAAACGTTCTTTCACATGAACATGGTCGCTGGTACGTCAGCCGGCTGTGCGGAACAGTGTCATGTATTGTTTTCCTGGCTGGACACAATCACCCAGCTTCATTGTGTGGCACGAGACCTGAATGTGTATTTCCCATTTGATCATGGGGAATGGCAAAAGGACATCACCTCACGAGACACTGAAGCCAAATAATACTCTTTATGGCTTAAGTCAAACTGACCTTGTGTAACTACACGAGCAGGGGTGTGAATAACTACTGGCAAGACCTTGGGGCCACCGCACTGATGGGTTTTAAGGTGCTAGAGTTTTCCCTGCTACTTCTTTTATGCCATCATTAGCTTGTTAACCAGGTGACTAAGGTTAATAACTTCTCAGTCTATTAAGAAAATAGACAAACACTTGGCTACAACCCTTGAAATAACTCTTGCATTCCCATGGGTCCGAGTTCCACACTTTTTCAATTTGCTATACTACCATACAGCAAGCTGCAGGCTGAGTGGGAGATCTCCGAAGGGGAGAATCACAAAGTGAAGATCCGCCTGACCCAGAACTCAACTGTTCTCCCGGCCAGCATCTTATGTCGTTTGGCTTCCCAATGAGCTAGCAAAATGCCTGAGGATTCGCTGATTAAGAGAACCGAATTTGGGGCCGGGGGATTTAGCTCAGTGGTTCCGCTGCCTGCCTCGCAAGTACAAGGACCCGAGTTCAATCCCCGGTACTAAAAAGAAAAAGAGCAAGTTTGTTTTGCTGCCATGTTGGAAATTTCCCTTCACGATCAAGAGGCGCCATGGCTTTGGACCTCTGAGAAGGCAGCGCCTGACGGGAGGTATGCATGGCAGAGAAAACTGCTCACTTTATAAGATGAAGATGCCAGGATCCCATAATTCCTTTCAAGGACGTTCACCCTCATGACTTAAGACCTCCCATTTCTTGGCTCCACCCCGGACCTTCCACCACTTCCTCCTAGCACCACCTTGCAAGGCAAGCCAAGGCATCAACGTGTTGTTGTTAGTTTTAAATAGTTTATTGATTTCCTTGTAGCTTTTCAAATAAATCTCTCACTGAACCAAACCCAGTACCCTTTTAAGGATTCTGTACTTTTCCTCACACATAGCATGCCACACTTGGATAATATTAAACACTTTGGAGAGCCTTGTTAAATAAGCATCAAGAAATATGTGCTATCTAATCAAAGTGTGAAGTAAAAAATAAAAGGCTGAGTTGAGAGGTTTACAGAGAAAGCAACTGTCCCATTTTCCTAGTAGCACAGTTGAAAATGGGAAATAAGAGCGAACTGAGAGAACCTTTCATTTCTAGTCTAGAACTGTAAAAATTCACCTTGAGATGCACATTGGAGACGGTACCACCAGCAACACTAGCAGAACGGTTCGAGAGAGAGAGAGAGATGCAAGGTAAAATGAACATCAAATCACAGCCTGATGTCTTGAGCATTTTATTAATGTTGTTTAATCATTCGAGTTTGCTTAGGGGAAAGATCCTGCAGTGCAGAGCTGCTTACATCTGTTCAGAGTCCAGCAGCATCCCTGTCTTATTGCCAACTACTTCAAAATTGGGACGAACGGTTAACTGTGGAGTCTTTCTGTCTCCGTTGTCATTACTTCATATCTACCCAAGCCCTCACTTCCCGGGTCATACCGGGATTACCTTTCAGAGGGTGAAGTACCAAAGGGTTTGTCCTCTCTGCAGCAGAGTGAAGATGAACTATGTTCGTGGGTATTTCTGACATCCCATCAGGCCTCAGTTCCCCTTTCTGTGGAGCTGGAATGAAAATATCTACCCTGCAAGGTTACTGTAAGACTTAGAATAGAGTTTGAGCGTGTTGTACATCATTACGGTTTGGATCTGACCTGTCTCCCCAAGGTCTCATGTGTCTGGAAAGCGAATGGCCCACGGCAATGGCCACACTCTTGGGTGGATTGGCCCTCTCATGTGTTCGTTGCCCATGTGCTGATAGGATTTGAGGGCTGGTGGGAGGAAGTAAGTCAGGGGGGTGTAATCTGCCCGAGTGTAATCTTGTCCTTCTCTTCCTGGTTACCACAATGCGTGCGTTTGTCCCCAGCTAGGTCTTCTGCTATGATGTTTCTACTTCAGAGTCAGCCAACTAAGTACTGTTCCCTCTCAGCTCCAATAAACCTCTCTTCCTTTCAGTTGCAGGCATAGAGTATTATGTCTCAGTGACAAGAAAGGCAACTATAATAGACAGTCAATAACCATGTTGTTTTTTTCTAAGGATTTTCTGTATGATTCCATAACCACTGTCCCATTCCCCTGAAGCCAAGGAAACTGGTTTTCAGAAAGATTCAACTATTCCCAGGTACTTTTTTGGAGAAATTTTGTTGGTCACTCATGACCAACTTTTGCTCTCACCTCATGTGTCGGTCAGCTTTCCCTTGCTGTGGCCAAATACCTAAGACAATCAGCTTATAAGGAGAAAAGGTTTATTTCGGTTCGTGGTTTCAGAGGTTTCAGTCCATGGTCATCTGATTCCATTCTTTATGCGCCTACAGTGAGGCAGAAATATCACGGTAGAAAGACAGTGGACGGAAGCTGCTTGTCTCATGGGATCCCGGAAGAGGGGAGAAAGGGGAGAGGGAGCTGCACAGGGTCATTTCTTCTTGCTAAACTCTTTGTGAGCAAAGATCCTGTATATCTGCTTTTCTGGTTGATTGTTCTCTATGATCAAGATGTCTGAAACCCTCAAGAAGGGGAGCCCTTGAGCTTGGCTGTCACAGTTCTTTCATTTGCACCAATAATGATAGATTCCCAAGCTCCAAGATAAATGTGCTACGATTGAGTGATTCTCCTGAGCCTCTACCTTGAATATTCATGACTGAGATCTGCTTCAAAATTATCTTCCTGCCCTTGCCTTTACTTGTGCACCGTGTTCTGAGAGGAGAGGAAAGAAATGGAAAGAAGAGTGGTTTAGCTGCTTGCTATAATTCTTATGCATTATTAATTTTCTTAACCAAAAAAATCCACATGTGCGTGTCAAAATTAATTAGAATCATTAATGGGATATTTAATTTGAGGATCGCCACACCGTGACTTCTACCCAGTAGAACTGATGGTTGAGAAGGAATGAATTCACCGTTCGCTAGTTATACTAATAGTTAGACATGAATATCATGGCTAATGATCTCAGACAAGCTGCCTGCTAACTTTATGTCTACACTTCCATCTACACTTGTTTTTTGTAATTGAAATTAATTGGAATAAATATGTGTCAAACAGTTAAACTCAGTAACCTAATTTTAGTGAAACGATAGAGCTCTTTCTCATACTAATGAGCCTGCCTTTTCTTTCTTCTTACACGTTTTCCTTTTGTTGAGCCATTTCAGGATAATAGGCCTTTTACGTTCCAGGCTCTCAAATAGCTCAGTGTGGTAAATTAATGATTCAGGATCCGTCTGCCACTGGGAAAGTAGTAGCTCAATTCAATTGTGTCATAAAAGTAGTGAAAGCTCAGAAGAACGCAGTCCTTCAAGCTAATTGTCAGCACCTAGCTGTTCCGTGGGGCAGTTATTTCACAGATGCTAAATAAAAATATCCAACATGCACAAAGTGTCAGATTAGAATTGTTTGACCTTGCCATCATGTGATCATATAAGCACATCCGGAGACAACTGATAAACAGAAGCGTGACAGTGTTGCGAGGTTATTGTATATAAAAGACTTATTTATGGAAAAGACTATATGCCTACATCATTACAGAATCCTTACCTGACAGTGGGCTTGGAAATCATATGTATGATTTCTATATATGAGATGCTTAGAAAAGTGCTTGAATCTCCCACTCATTATTAGTGTCATTGGGATGACCTTTGTGATAACCCAGAAGTTGCACATGCAGAGTTTGAAATGCATTACGTACAACAGCATGAGGCTCTCCAGAGACTGCCAATCGTGAGAATTTATGAATCAGAGGAAATCATCAACTGACATATTTGTGTCACATTCGGTGTTCATGTTGGCTATCTTAAAGATGTAATGGTTAGGTTTATAATCATATCTCTGTATCATTAACTACCATCATCAACCTTGAGCGTGCACTTTAGATATTCAGGGTTATTGGCCTTTTGCATGTGTAACCTGGATAGATGCCTGTTTGCCACATGGAGAGACTGCAACTGCCATAGATGGTGCCAATCACTGTGGGCATACGTCGTAGAATGTTGCTAAGATCCAACTTTGAAACACAGCTTGATGTTGCGGAGAACCTCAATCTAATTGGACACATCAAGTGTCTTTACACCTAGCTGTCATACTGGCATTTTTTTTTTTCACAGCTGTGAACTATCAAATACCTTTATGAACAGACGTAGAGAAATCGTTGCTAGGGCCGGGGATTTACCTCAGTGGTTCCACTGTCTGCCTCGCAAGTGCAAGATCCCGACTTCAATCCCTGGTACCCCCCCAAAAAAAAATCATAGAGAAATCAGTGCTAAATCACTTCTTGGTCTTTTGGCAAAGATCAAGTGAGAAATCAGTGCTAAACATTGGCTGGGAGGTGAATTTACATTAAATAACATTGTGGGGAATTAAAAAAAAAATCCAAGCAGAATAGAGAGCCAGATATTTTTGCCAGTGAACTGAAAAAGCACCGTCATTCTTTGATTCCCTGACTGGAAAATGAGTTTGATGGGTAGATTTACAAAAAATATTCCACCAAATGTCAAAAGAAAACTTGGCAGGCTACCCATAGACTCCAGGGCCAAGAGCTAAAGAGATATTAAAATGGTTTATATTGTATTTCGAGTGTAAAAAGAATTAATTTTCACTATTTTTTGTATGGCTTCATTTATTGTCAAAATTCTCATTTCTTCTGGTGCTGGGAGGAGAAAAGACATTTCAAACTCCCATTTGCCATTTGGGATAAAAACCTCTTCTGGATTTATATTTTGTGCAAATATTCAGTCAATTGAGGATGACAGACTTCTCCAACATGTAGTCTTCTCCCACTCCATCTCAAAAGTTTCTTTGTATTCTGTTTTAGTCTGCTTTCCACCATTGTAAAAAAAATACATCACGGTGTCAGAGATTTGAGTCCATAGTTGGCTACCTCCATGGCTTGTACATCTCTGGTGAGGCAGAAACATCATCATAGCAGCTGAAAAAGTGGAGGAGGGTTGGGACAAGATACAGTTCTCAAGGACTTGTCTCCATAAACTCAGTCACTTCAACTGGGTCCCATCGCCCAATTTTCCATCACTTCCCAGTGGTGCCCTCCAACTATGAAGCCATCAATGGATTAATCCACTGGTAAAGTCAGAGCCCTTAAGATCCAATTATCATTCAAGATCCCACTCTTGCATTCAACACAGGAGTCTTTGAGGGACACCCCACATCCAAACCATCACCAATCTTCACGCCCAAATTCTTTCCCTTCTGTGTTTCTGGAATATCTACAGTTTGCAAATCTTGGAGGCCATCCTCTGTGTCAGAGTGCTGCTTCCAACTGTCCCAGGAGCTGATAAAAGGGCCCCTACTTGGGCTTATTCTGACTCGATTCCTCCTTCCATCATGGCTGCCATTTCTCCTTGTTGCGTGTCTTTCGCATACCACTTTGCGGTCCCACAAGAGGTAGCCATTATGCTCTGCATCTGAAGGAAAGCCTCCTGCCACAGTGTTCAGCTCTCTTCCAGTTGGGAATGACTGCATGTCCCCTCCAGTACGTGTGGGATAATCCCAGAGACAGAATATGGGGGATACCAGAGGAATTAGGTTTCAGAAGTCTATAATTTACAGAGACCACCAGTGCGCTTACTGCTGTGTGCTTCAATTCCTCATTCTCCTGTCTCAAACTATGTAAGATCTCTGCTTCTCTTTAAACTTTTACCTTAGAAATCTCTACCTTGTTGATACTATTAAATTTAGTTCATGCTTAGGGCATGTAATATCTACACTTGTTGAGGTTATTAGGACCTTGTACATGGCAAATGTTCACTGCACCTATTTCCCATTCCCTCTCACCCCTAGTGCTTGGTTCTCTGGACCCCTTCCCATCTGCAAGAGATCCATCCCCTGGTTTCCCATCCTTGCTTTATTTTCCTCTGAATTTGTACTTCGACTTCTTCAGATGAGAGATACCATACTGTGTGACTGATTTATGTCACTGAACATTATATTTTCCAGGAGAATCCATCTTCCTACAAGAAGGAAAAAGAGGAAAGGGAGAATTAGAAAAGAAAGGAAGGAAAGGGAGAGAAAGAGATTAAAAAAAATGCTGAATCACGTATCTGCACCATGCATGTACTGCAAACATGTACTGATAAAAGAAATTCTAAAAATTCTCAGCCTGCCCACCTGTCAACTGTCTCTCGCCTGTTTCTCCTCCTTTATCTTTCCTTTCTAAGGAGAAGTGATCTACTTCCCCTCAATATATGGTGGGGACGCTCCCGGTACTTTAGCTTCTATGCTTCTAGGCTATGTTATTGTTACAGCAAAATGCAGGGCTCCCTCTCGCAAGTTTCACTCTTGGTCTTAGTTCTTGGTTGCCCTGGTGGGTGACGCTAGAGGAGCCCTGAGGATCGGAACTGCTCGCAGGCTGCCGTGTTCTCAATGGTGGGCTGTGTATGTAACAGTGATCCTCTAAGAGCGGGTGATCTAGTGATGTTGCTCGTCGTCTTTGGTCATTAGCTGTAGAGTGTCAACTTCACTGGCTTTAGGATCCACCGGGGCTATTTGTGGGGAAGACTTCTGCCTGCGTCTGGGTAGGTCATGGCAGCATTACCTTGAGGTGTCTATCTGGTCTCTGGCCCCACCTCTCTGACACTGTTCCCACTCTCTGTCTCCCAGCCACCACGGACTAAACAGCTTTAATCTAGTAGACTATGCCCTTCTGCTGTGGCACTTCTGCCTTGGAGCTAATGGACCATAGACCGAATCCCTTGAAACTGTGAGATAAATTAAACCTCTCTCTTCCTTTGAGCTGCGGGTGTTGGTTATTACGTCCCAGTGATGGGAAACCTGACTAGCCCACCATCTAAGTGTGAGTACAGTTTATGCTTCTTGCACTATGACAAAACCACCTAAGGATGCATCACTGCCTTGTGGAGTGATGTAAAGACTTTAATTAGAAGGAGCATTTTATTTTTTGTTTTTATGAGAAAGGTTCTCACAGTGGAAGTCCAGGCTGGCCTTGAATTCACTAGGCAGCACAGACTGGCCTTGCACCTGAGACATTCTCGTACCCCAGCTTTCTGAGTGTGAGGAATACAGGTGTACAGCATCACACCCAGCGTGTTTCCATTTTTAAAAACATAATTTTCCTGTTTAATTGATGCACAATATGCACCCATATTCATGGGGTGCAGTGTGGTATTTCAACACATGTGTACAATGCATAAACAATCGGACCGGGTTAATCTGAAGTGCCCACTTTCCCTCTTAATCCCTGCATTTTTGCTTGGCTTGGACATTCTTACACTACTCCTCTGCCTTCCTAGCAGGAAAGCAACTAAGAAACAGGTTATTAGTAGTTATTGGGGGGAAAGTACATGGTGTGACACCATGTACTTCTAGTCTCATTTCCTTCCTGGTGCCACCATGATGCCTCGAAGCAGGTATTTATTGATGTCCCACAGATTCTTAGCAGGGGTCTCTGCTCCCCTAAGATGGCCTGACAGCCGTGAAGTCCTTGTTTAAATACCCAGTTTGTCACACACCAGCTGTGTCATCCTGACTAAGTTACTTCCTTTCAACATCTGAATAAATTTCACCTGCTCACACGGAAGATTTTATAGAAGAAGCAGATATTGCATGCCAAAGAGCTTAGGAAATGGTGCATTCTCAATAAGTGCTAGTTTTATTTTTCCTTTGGAGGCTTACACTCCACCACGTTTTCAGGCTGAACCGTGACCCTCCATCTCAGCTCGCCTCTTCAGTTCTGGGTACCCATGTTGTGAGATCCAGAGGTTGATATGCAAATTGTACCCCACAATAATTTTATATTTCAACATTTATTTGGATGGAAATCTCCTTAATAGTCGACTTTCAAGGTCAGTTGGAAATCATGTTGATTCATAGGACTCTGGCTGATTAGAGCGAAAGGTTCTTGAATTTATCTCCCAGAGCTGCATAATGGCTAGGGAATCAACGAAGAAGAAAATAGTGTGAACTTGCCAAAGGAATGGTCATTAGGGTTGCATGATTGAAAAGGTTTACATGTGTGGGAAAGAATCCATCTACTTCCTGCCCTTTAATAAAGTAGCACTTAAGTCATATCCATTAGCAAAATACAATTTCTGTCAGTAGAATTACTTTGTTGCTTGGAGAGGGAAAACATATTTGACATTATAGGAACTTGGATTTAGAATTCAAAGCTGGGGGTAATCGAATGGGTGAGGAGAGGCAAAGGGAAGGAAGGAAGAAAACGGAAAGAGGTAAGAGAAGAGAGAAAACAGGAGGAGTGAAGAGGGGAAGGGAGGAGAGAGGAGGAGAGAGAAAATAACAAGGAAGGGAGAGAGAAGGTAGGAGAAGGAGAAGCTCAAAGAGAGTTGTTTACCCTAAAACAAATGCTGAATATGTAACCCTAAACCACCTCATCCATCCAGTACCCTCACACAAAATCCCTAACTGGCCTTGAAGGACATTTCTGAATTCTATTTCTTCACTGTTCTGCAGACCTTGACCTGTTCCAGAAGTCCAAAAAGGTGGTGGTCCTCGCGAAACACGTTTTGTTGTACAGTTACTTCCTCACTGAATTTCGGTCCTTCTGATACTCTGGTCCTCCCGCCGATGTTGGCAGATACCTTGTTTTCCAACGTTAATCAGTTGACATGTTGGACATGGCCCATGAAAAATACGCTTCCCGATTGACAGACTTCATAAATCCACCTGCTACAACACTCTGGTAAAGGTTGGCGATAAAATGTGAGGGCGTTCACTGATACCGTCCACTTCTGCTCACTGTAATCCTTGTCTTTCTTAGTGCGTGGAGCCGCTCACCTCTCTCTTTGCTGCCCGCACCTTATTTTCAGACACTCATCAGCGGAAACAGGCATGAGATGACTTGCATCCTCCTAACTTTTCTTGTCTTTACCGTAGAGAGCTGTGGCGATTCTCTAGCAGTGAAGTCAGAAACAGAGTGGATTTTAGATACAGTGTGGGAAGAAACACAGTCTCTTGTTGGGCCACATTATTTTGTTCCTGGCGTCTTTATGGGAAACAGAAAGGTTGTCTCAGTGGAGGGGGCAGTTATAACATTGCAGAGATCAGAAACTGTAATTATGTTGTGTAGCTAAGAAGCCTTTCTTATGAGGAGTCACCAGCACCATTTTTCCTCTCTACTCTGTGTAATCCCTTCCATTTTGTGTCACTCCCAAATGGGTGTATTAAAAAATCCAATTCACCAAAAAGAGATTTGGGCTCCTTTCCACTCACACTTTAAGACATCACAGGAATTTGCATTTTCCAGCTTCTGCTGGGTACCTAGGCTGCTGCAGAGTGCATCTGCTTGTATTAATCCATTTTGAGCACTTGCCTGGCTGATTTTCCATGCTGAAGATTGAAAAGCCTTTTCTAAATGATATGAAAAGGCAGAATATAGAGAAAATCCCTTGAACACCAGTGTTGCTGTCCAGGAACAGAGAAGTTACTTGTTATGAATGGGGCTTTTATCTACTATTAATAAGAAATAAAGAAGTAATGAGAGAAGGGAGAGAGTGACAGGGTTAGAAGAACAGATGAAAGAATTCATTCCCTGTTTTGTATTTCTCATGTGTGTTTTCTTTGCATTTAGTCCCTCTACTATCTTGTGCATGCGCAGAGTCAGTGCTAGTTATTAGAGACACCTATGAAAAGCCTGTGGTCTAATCGATGCAAACTTCATTTTCTCAGTTTCAAATAGAGAGGCAATTGCTTCCAGGCACTCTAATAAAAGTCTCAAGCAAGTCAACAACGTTTACACACACAGCAAACCTGCCACGAGCCAGGCAGGAGTTGTGGGCTCACATTTCCCCACAGGATTGAGGGCAGGCAATTCAAAACTGGGCATAATTCTCCATGGGACTTCCGGTAAGTTAGAGCCTGACAAAGGAAATAAAGTCAAGTGTCAATAAGAAAAATCATGTCTCTTGTTATGGAGAAACCATCTATCTCTCTAGCTATCATACAGTCAGTCACTCAATCTGTCCATCCATCGATCCACTCTTCCATGCACGCGCGCACACACACACACACACACACACACACACACACTTTATCCACATTGTTTTTAAGTGGCACATTGCAGTTGCAACAAGACATGAAATCCCAACCTGGTGTGTTACCTAGTCATTTTCCTTTTTGCTGGGGCAAAATACCCAACCTAAAGGAGGAGAGGTTTATTCTGGCTCAGAGTTGCTGTCTTTGCTTGACTTGATCCAAGGCAGAAACAGCATGGCCGAGAGAGAGAGAGAGAGAGAGAGAGAGAGAGAGAGAGAGAGAGAGAGAGGAGGAAATGTGCTTACATCACTACAGCCAGGAAGCAGAAAGAGAAAGGCCAAGTCGGGGATGAGAATACAGCCTTCCAGTGACCTACCTTTAACCAAGACCCACCAGCTAGCAGTACATTCAGATGCTGAACTCAGGAGTGCATGGTCTGATCTCCCAATGGTCTAATCATCTTCCTAGAGCCCAGACTCTGAATGCATGTGAGTTGTTGTGGCCCTTCTACATCTAAACCAAAAAAGGGTCTTGGTCGCTTTTTCCGTTGTTGGGTCAGAATCCTCAACACCCGCAACGTAAGGGAGGAGGTGTTTCTTTTGGTTTATGGTCGCATAAATGTCATGTGCAGCTGGCTCCAAGGCAAGGGGCAGCGTGGTGGAAGGGGCTGGGTAGAGAAAAGCTGCTCATGTAATGTTGGCCAGGAAGAAAGGATCAGAGGGAGGAGCCCGGGAAGGAGATAATATGTTCCCAGTTCACACCCCCAACGACCTCACTCTTCCACACACCTCCTAACAGCCATTCACCTATACTGCTGTCAGGATTCAGTCACCTTCCCAAAGCCCCACCTATGAGGGCACGGGGGCTTTTGGGGACTGTTCTCTTTCCAAACCATGGCAGTTAGCATGAGGTATACACATACTGCTTTTGAAACACTCACAGCCCTACAAATCCCCCCTTTAGCGTATCTTCTTTCGCAGTAGGATTGGTTTCTAACATTTCATCGAGCCCATATTATGAGCTGTGTACTTCGCAATTTCCACGGACTACGTAATTCTTTCCTGGTGTTAGAAATTGTGGCTTCCCCCATTTTCAGAATAGAATATTTATAGAACTAGTTTGTTTCACATGATAAGAGGTTCTGGAGAGAAGTCTCCAAACTAATCCGACGAGACTTTTTTGGGTAACGGATTCTATGAGAAAATTAGGTCATCAATCAGTGCATTTATCCATGCATTCATCGAGCCTTTTAATTGCCTAGACCATAATATGTGCTCAGTGAATATTTGTTAAGTGAATGAGTGGTGAAATGAATGGTGAACCTTGCGAGTAAGGACCTATGCTTAGAGGGAGAGGGAGTGTGAAAGTTGACAGAAGAAAGGAAAGCTTTCTTACATTTGCCGCTGAAGACGGAGATGACGTGGCAGGATGGAATTCCTGGAGAAAAATAGAACTTGCAGGTATGCGATGAGAAAGTTTTCGTGGCAGAGAGAAGGCCTGAAATGGGTCAAGAAGCCAAGAATTATGAAAAGAAAGTGCCTTTCATTGTGAGGAACATGACTAGAAATTTAGGGAAAGATGAGTTGGAAGTAGGCAGCCCGCCTACAGTGACTGAGAAACCCTTTGTTGTCCAAGTGCAGAAAGTGTCCCATCCAAGTCTCCCCGAAGAGCCCCTTGAACATCCCCATTAGCATGAGAGTGTCAGGCAGAAGGGTGACCCCTTTCTCATCTTGAAGATGGAAAGACCCTTTTCCCGTGCCTCAATTGTGGGAGGCGTTCAATATGGCAGCCTATGGGCCATGGCTGTGAAGATTCATGGTCTCAGGCATGGGACTTGATTTTTCATGTGGACTTGAATTATTCTGCTGGGCTTCATGGAGCCACACACGGGTCCTTATCAGTGGAAGAGCGTCAGACTAGTGTCAGATCCACACAAGGAGATGGGAGGGCACAAGCAAAGTTCAGAATGTTGTTGCCCTGAGCTGAGAGCCACAGGTGACCTCTAAGAACTAGAAAAGGTCAGGAAGCTGTGGACTGATACGCAGGCCAGACCAGACCAGATGCTGCGGGGTGTTGTTTAAGATCTTTAAGGCGTTTCCGATAGCTTGACCCTTGGAATTGAAGCCACACTTGACTCTGCACCTCCCACTGCTAGGGAGCCCAGAGAAGATGGTTCAAATAGGTTTTTTTTGTTTTGTTTTTTTGTTTTTTTTCTCCTCCATCCTCCTCTGGTCAAAATCACTGGCTGGTCTATTTCAGGAAAAAGGCTCTACTTGTTATCTTTGTTCTGAGAATACAGCTGCGCGCGTTATCTTTCTCAAGATGCCGCTCTTCCCAGATGTCACCAAAGGCACCTCTGTGAGTCTTCCAAAGAGTTGGAAAGAAACCTGCTCTCAGAGGGGGCACCTCGTTACCGTGATTCTGTCCTCACCTTTGCCTGCCTGTGTTCGCACAGACGCTAATGAATTGTTTCCACAGAAACGTCGGAGACGTGCATTTTCTTATCTTCTTCGGTGATCATAATGAAAAACGATTCTGTTATATCACCATCGCAATTATGACATTTTCTGGGTAGGATCAAAATCCACCGTCCAATATGGAACGCTCAGGTAGTCAAGTACTACGTGGAATACATGCTGCAGGTTTTGTGCTTTTTTTTTCCCCAAAAAGAGTATATACACAGTGAGATGCTTTAGTAGCCTGGAAAATATCACAGATTCTTTGGATTTCTATAAAGTGAGGGAAATCCAACTGTGCTCCAAATTTATTGTAAAGTTGTCAGAATTTCTTTCCCCTTGCCTTCAGGCCTGTGTGAACCAGCATACACACAGAGATACATTTGAGTCAGCTCTAGATTTGAAACTAGGGCTTCTAATGGGACAGAAATCACAGGTGAGAACAATGACCTTGGAACAACCTTCTGGATCGTGGGGCACACATCAAACCCTGCAAGCCAGACAGTCTTATCTTTCACTGTCTTTAAACCCCAACAGAGATGAACGCGTCAGTTTTGATCTAATAGAATCCCTGAATCCCAAGCCCACAAAGAAATCTTACCCTTGCGTACATGCATAGGGATAGATGCAAAAGTTTACGTGACTTCTCTTTTTGGAATTGTTCACAGAGACAGTCAAGGTGGGAAAAAAGGGACAAAAATCTATATGTTAGCAGGAATCCACGTGATGAAACTATTTCCCCTGCTTTTCATTTATGCACATATTCTATCAAAAGCTGTAGAGCTGAACTAACAGAAGAATTGTCTCCAATAACAGTATTAAAAATGTCATGAGTTGTTTGATGAAATAATGGCAAGAGAAAGGTAATGTGAGATAACATGGAAAAGTCTCTGGTGCTGGTTGGACCTAACCAGAAAAGAGAGGTGTCAGGAAAACCGGATCCTTCCGGGGATGCTGGACACCTGCTCAGGTCCTAGATGATGGGCAGATTCCACCGAAATGGCAAGGATAAAATCTGGATCGGAGTAGGTCTCCTAAAAGCTGTGAACCAATATAAACCTCTCCTTTCAGTTGTGGGCGTGGGTGTCTTATTCCAGTGATGAACAAGTGATAAAACCATTGATCACAAGAGGAGGGAGGCCCAGCTGGGTGTCATAGTGCTGGTCTCCAACCCTCCCTCATCCTAGCTGTGATCAGGAAGTAGGAAATATCACAGCTCCCTTTTCAAGTCATCTCCTAGTGGTTCTCTTAGTGGTCATAGGATGTTAAAGCCAGCTTACTGCTATGAACGGCAAGACAGGTTCTGGCTTAGGTTGGGAACGTCGATCCTCTCTCCTGGGAAGATTCTTGAAAGAAAAATATATGTGCGCGCGCGCGCGCGTGCGTGTGTGTGTGTGTGTGTGTGTGTGTGTGTGTGTTAAAAATATGTATGAGCATGCGTGAAATATCTAATCTATTACTATAAATTTGGTAGCAAGCTTGCTATCTCAGGATACCTCATTGTACTTCTTAAATATGTACAATTATAAATATAATTATATTCATATATATGTACAATTATAATTTATCAGTTAAAATTTATAAAAATAAAAGCAAAACAAGATAAAAGGCTTTGCAACATAAAAACAACAGTGAATGTGGAGATCTGGCCAGAATCCTTCAGGGTCTGGGATTTTGTGCACAAAAACGTCAATATGCAGTTGCTGTAAAGGAGAGAGGGAGAGGGAGAGGAAGAGAAAGAGAGGGAGGAGAAACAGAGAAGCCATATCTCACGTTATAATTCTTTTTATTATGTTACTGATGTTATTCTTTAATTGTACTTAACTTATAAATTAACCTTCATCATGGGTGTGGAAGTGTGAGAAAAAGCATATAGAGCGTTTAGGATGTATCACATCCAGATAAGGGGCCATTCTTAGAAATACTGAACGCATAATAAGAGGGTTGAGGTAGCAGGCATGATTATAAATCTTTTCAAATTAAGTCTCATTTTAAAATTTATTTTGAAGGGATCCATAAAAACCTGAAAATCGTACATAGTAACAGGGTTCTGTGTTGTGTTTCACCATGTGACACACTGCACGATTTTTTTTCTTTTTTTTTTTTTTTGTACTGGAGATCGAACTTGGGACCTTGTGCTTGCAAGGCAGACAGTGGCATGCATAATGTTTAAGAGAAGTCATACACCTCCTTATGGATTCATACTTTTTTCACAGGGATGAGTTTCAATGTCCTTTCTTGTCGCCTTTGGAGATAGGCAACACATTGTCCTTATTTGAAGTCAGCCTGCTGTACAAACAGATGTAGAGGTTTTCAATGCTATCCGACTGGGACTCACTATCCACTGCTGAACTCTTCCCCTGATCACCTCTCCCCCAGGGAGAGTGTTCTTTAATTTCTCCCAGCAGCAGTTCGCTGTTTCACTGGTTCGCCCACACCATGGCAACTACCACATTTCTGTCCATTATCTGAGATTACCATTGCTTCTACACCAGCTGGTTAGGACAAAAAAAAAAAATCCCCCTTCACATTTCACAATAGCCATGATGTCAGATATCAGTGCAAGCGCTGGAGTGAATAGTGAATATGAAGTCAGCACAGGCTGCAAGAAGGCAGGGTAGGGGTATTTGTCTCTAGTTTGCATTGAAACGAGGTGCAGGGATCTTACTTGACATACTTGGAGTTTGTTCTGTCGGCCCAGAGGACAATCTGCTGAGAATGGTTTTTAGAAAAGAACTCATGTATTTAGCCCTGGCTCACTGACATGGGGTTTTGTGTGATGCAAACATCACAGTATCTGCAGAGCACAGAGGCTCATTCTGAATTATCCCCTTTAAAACCTACGACCTTCCTCTCATGGGAAAAAACAAATTTAAATATATACTATATATATATATATATATATGTTGTCCTTTCAGTCATTAGGGGTATATTTAAAAATGCAGTGAAAGCAGTAGGGAAATTGCCTTGGGACAGCAAAAAATGAACAGACAAATACAGAGAGACCTCAATAAATATGTCGATCCACCCCGACTTGTTGCATCTGTGAGCTAGGTATATATAATGTGGGGTTGTCTGATATTTTTGAAGGCTACACCTGTGGCTAGATGCGCTTCAAGGAAGGTAGCTTTGACCTTCTCTCAAATCTTAGCAGGCGTGGAATGGTACGATGAAAGAATGCATTGCACCTTACAATTTCACCTGAAGTTTAACATCATAATAGATGGTATCGGGTGGTGTTCAGTGCAGAAGACCCTGCGTAAGAAAGTTTATGCCAAGAAACATGTGAAAGATGCTTGGTTAGCCTTTCCCATTGTATGTGAAAAAATTCCACCTCGCTCTGTGTTGTTGGATAGATTTCCTTTCAGCTGAAATACTTCGTGAGCACAATCCTAACTCTGCAGGTACTCACAAATGTAAGAGTGTCCTTAGTTCTCAGGCGAGGAACCTCATAAATAATCTATATTAATATGGAGAAGAAGAGGTGGGGTTTACACACTTTCTCTTGTCATTAGCATAGCAGAGATGAAAGTGTGCACTGCACGAAGCCATCTGTCATCTTAGTTTTAGTTGTGGAACCTGGCTATGAGTTTTATTCATTAAGTTTATTGGTGCATTTTAGATATACAATACGTTGGCATTCATCATCGGGAATTCTTACCTTTACATGGCATATCTTGGTTCTTATTTTTTTTCCCACTCCCATGCCCTCCCGTCAACCCCTCCACACCTCCCTATTTACAAAGACTTTGTTTCCACTGTTTCCTTTTCTCGTATTTATTCCTTTCCCTTCTTTCTTTACCCCGGCCCCTCCGACTTTCCCTTCCCCTTTGGACCTTTTCTTCCTGTTTCACATGAGTGGTATAATGCAGCCAGGGTACCATTTAATGAGGTTGATTTGTAAGAAAAAGAATGTTTGTGAAGTGGCAGTAGTTATGATTTCAACGGGAAGCGTTCACGGAAGACCGTGTCCTGGGGACTTGATACAAAGCACAGTAGAGCTTAGAGGGAGAGCCTGGAGAGGTGATTGTTGGATGCGGACTCTCCCTCTTCAGATTATCCCAATGCTGAGATCGTGATTACTGGCATCCTTGGCCTGTGATGCAGACTTAGCAGGTCGGGCTGGGTTGCAGGAAGTCGACCAGGGAGATGTGCCCTTGGAGACTGTATCAGCCCACACCTCTTTCCTGCCTGCCTTGAGGTTAAGCATTTCCCTCCACCATGCCGTTCCACCGTGATGTTTCTACCTCACCACAGCAACGGAGCCTGCCAGCCACGGAGGGAAACCTCTGAGACCATGAACTGAAGTAAACTGATCCCCCATTAATTTGTTTTTTCTCCAGTATTTTATCACAGCACTGGGAAGTCGACAGTATGGTAGTGCAAACAGATAGTGTATTAAGGCTCCACAGAAAATCCCATCAAAGTTAGTAACTTACCCCCACATCCATTCGCCTTGTAGTTTCCATGCCTGAGGAGCCTGGGAGTTACGTCGTCGTGTTGTCTGCTCAGGGCTTCTCAAGCTGCCATCAAGTCTTTGGCTGGGCTGAGCTCTCATCTGGAGATAGGAAAGAGGAAGAATCTGCTTCTAAGATTCTGGGTTATGGGAAGAAGTCATTTCCCTGTGATGGCAGGATCCGTGGTAACTTGGTCCTTCTAACTCAACAACTGAGATTAGAGAGGGAGAGAGAGAGAGAGAGGGAGGGAAGAAGAGAGTGAGGGAGAGAGGGAAGGAGAGGGAGACAGAGAGAGAGAGAGAGAGAGAGAGAGAGAGAGAGAGAGAGGGATTTGCTGCTGCTTCTGGATTCTGACCACTTGACTCGCTTTTAGAAGGCTTACTGGATTAGATCAGGCTCACCCAAGACAGTCTCTATTGATTATCACAAAGTCAACTGATGAGGAGAGTCTGCATAACTGTTTTACAGTTGTTGTGAAACACAACCATGGGCGTGACACCCCATCCTCTCCGCCATGCTTTGTTTGTGAGAAGATCATATGTCCTGCTGAAATTTAGGGGGAGAAAATGATTCAAAATCATGAATACTGGAGGAGAGGGATCATGGGAGTCACAACAGAGTGTTTCCGACATAGGCCAATCATCAATTTCAAACAGATATTCCTTCACATTTTGAGCAAAACACGGGTACTTCAAGACAGGACCTCTCAAACTAAGCCATATGGAAAAGTTCATAGAAAGGCTTCAAGAAATCCAGGAGTCCCCTGAAAGATACAGGAAATTTCATAGAAATGCCCATTTTTTGTGTGTGCTCCTGGTTACCAGATCAGTGGTTTACAGATGTGTTACATTTAAATTCATTTCCATGAATACTGTTCTAAGAGATCTCTCCAGGGACCCACCGAGAAGAATCCTACAAAAAGCTACCACATCTCAGAGGAAGGAGGTAAAAGTCTCTGTCCATTAAGATCCTATGAAGTTGGGTCCTGGGGATGAATCCACTGTAAATAATGGTTCCACCATTTTTTTCCTCAAAATCCTTCTGCCTGCACCCCGCCAACAAAATAGGAGATTCCATGCCAAACAATTCTAGGTATCTTTGAACTGTGCTTAATCCTTTGTAGCATTTGCTGCCCTTTTAATTGCCTACTAGACTGATTTTTTTGTTTGTTTGTTTTGGTTTTTGATACTGTGGATTGAACTCAGGTCCACCGAACCGCTGAGCTACATCCCCGGCCCCCGATTTTTTTTTCTTATTGCAGATAAAAATCTTGTGATCTGCTGCTTTATTCTAGACAAAATCTTGTAGTCTGGTGGTCTGCTTTAGATGTTTCTAGACCTTGGTTCAAAAGGCTTACCGAAGATGCTTTCCATGTCAGTTAACTCCAAATCAACTCATTAAAAAAAAAAAATCCTCCATTACATCTGCAAAACCACTTCCGCCTGGTTCCCAATCCAGTGGTTTAGTGGCTTCTGATAACAGAGGACTCAAAGGCATTTTCTCCTTCCTATTCTTCAGCCTACAGTCTAGACTCAGCAAGCTGATACTTGTAATCTTTCCATCTTCTGAGCTCTGACCCAAACTGCATCTGAGGGCAATACATACATGATAAGGCAGGGTCTTTGATTCACTTTCCTGGCACTGCGTTAGGGGCTTTCTAGTGTATAGTACCAGATATAAACCCCACAGCCAGCCTTGAAAATCAGTAACTTCTTATTTTTATTTTATTTTCTGTTAGACTCGCAAGATTTGCATGTATTTAGGAAATACACTGGTTAGATGCATGTATACGTTGGGTAATCATTGATTCTGGGTAATTAGCAGATCCATTCTCTCAAGCTTCTATCGTTACTGTATGGTAAGTACATTAAAATTCTTCTCAATATTATGAGATCCATAATGCACTATAGTTAATCATATTCACCCCGCTATGCCTTAGAACTCATTCCTCTCATTATACAATGGCATCCCTCTCCCTTCTCCCCCGTCCTTGGTAACGGTGCTTCTATTCTCAACATGGAAGGGAACAGCTTTGTCAGATGCGTATGATTTTTCTTATCCATTTTATTACCTACAGACCCTTACAGGGGTCCCACATCCTGTCTCTTGGGAGTGGAGCTGCAATAAATGTAAGTATGGAGATATCTATCCAAAATGTGGAAGAACCCATTAATCTTTATCGTCGTTTCTCTCATGAGAGAGCAGGTGCTATGACCTTAGCAGCCTCAAGGTCATACAGCTAAAAAGGTGTTTAAAGCCAAAGCTTGTTGGACTGAAACACCTCTGACCTCTCGCAAAGTAGTGTTAACAAATGGAAGGTTTCGAACTCTGGGGAGGCTACTTCTTAAGTCACAAAGTCTGAAGTCTCATTCTCAATATTCCACATTAGAACAGACTCTTCCCTCTTACTTTACACAACGAGAGGCATTCTAGACTGTGGGCAGTTGGTTCTCTCTACCTCCCACCCGGTTAGCAGGCATTTGGAAATGTCTAGAGATAATTTGGGTTACCGTAGCTGGGGACCACAGCTGCTACTGGCATGTGTGTTAATCCTCTTTCCTTCACTCTTGACAAAATACCTGTGATAAACAAGTTAAAAGGAGGAAATGTTTATTTTCATTTATGATTTCTGAGGGTTCAGTCCATGGTTGCTTGGCCCTACTTCTTAGGGTCTAGGTTGGAGCAGGAACATCATGGAAAAGAAGGGAAAGAGCCACTCACTGAAGGACACACAGGAGGCAGGAAGTTAGAGAAAGGAGCCAGGCACAAAATATCCCCTCCCAGGGCGCATTCCTGGTGACCCTTCTCCATCCCAGGGCCTACTGTCTACAGATTCCATCACTGCCCAGTAGCCCATTCACTTATGAATCCATCAATGAATGAATCCACTGCTGTGCTCAAAGCCCTATTGATCCAATCACCTCCTCAAAGACCTCCCTCTGAACACTGCAAACATTGAGAGGCAAGCGTCCAATGCACAAGCTTTTTTAGGGGACACTACAGATGCAAACGATAACTGTCATCTGTGAAGAGGTTTGCAGAGAAGATCACTGTGTGGCTCAAGGAGACAGGAGGGTTTACCTGCTGTTCAAGAACGTGTCCTGTATGACTGGAGAAACTCATGCTGGGCTCCACCTTTTAAGTTTTTCCACCCGTTTCCAATAGCACCAAGCTAGGCATGAAGCCTGTAGTACAGGAGCATTTGGGGACCATTGAAGATGCAAACCATAACAACATCTAGTGGATAAAGACCAGAGAGGCTGCTTGATATTTTATGAAGTGCAGGACAGATACTTAAATCAAAGAATCATTTGACCCAAGCTATCAATGGTGCCAATATCACTAGAAAGAAAGAAATCCTGCGCTATGTTTTGATTTCACCAACTCTTTTTGAAAGTTTGCTTTGAAGGAAATAAATGTATTTCAAAAGCCCTTTGTGGTACGTTTGTGCTGTGACTATAAATATTTGCCACAGATAATTATAGCATCCAACATCCAGTGTGGCTTATTTTCATATTTTTTTCCTCCTACTTCTTTTCAGTTCGTTGTTTATGATTTCCCCCCCACTGGGTGCATGTTATGCTGTTACAAATTTGTTTATTGTTGTTTGTTATTTCTCTGTCTTTTGCCATGTATTCTGCTGCTCTGGGATAGTTCCAGAGCATCCAAACATAGAGGGGTGCTCTATAAAACAGATAGTAATAATGATGATGTTTACAGTACTTATCCCCAGCAATTTGAAGAACATCATAGTGAAAGGACAAATAAATGACTGACAGAAGGGTTCAATTGCATCATTTGCATTTTTGCCTATAAATAATCATGGACCAGCTTTCCTCTAGTGGGAAATATTCATAGATTATTTTTCCAAGGTAAGTTTTAGCAAACGCTTGGATGTGTTTCACCCTCGGTTACAGTCAATTTGTCTTCATTTTACAGTTTATTGTGTTAATTAGAAAAGGATATAAGATTAATAACTAGTCATTGCTAATGCATCCAATGGACTGCATGTTGAGTTTGATGTGGGGCTTCTCCCCCTAAAGGGACATCAAAGATCAGTTCCTGTGCATCCTATCCGCTTTGAAAAAGTGCACTGCACACAGAATTCTCCAGACAACAGTGGTGTGCTAACGATTTCCAGAACCATCGAAACATTTAAAATGCAATTATAGTTCACATGCCTCATAAACTAACTATCTTGGGAAGGACAAGATGCTCTTCGTTAAGATGATCTGAACTGCGAGAGTGGATTCCAGTGTAACACACATAATAACAGTTCCATTTCTAGTGATTTTTGAGTCCCCCTCGTAGTTGAAACCATGCCAGTTTCTGCGGGACAAAGTTTTAAAAAGAGGTGGAGAAAGAGGAAGAAAAGGAGTGTACTGGATATGGCAGTCTGGATTTTCAGAGTTGAAAATCTCCATGGTTTAAGACAGCACACATCCATTTTATCATGATGTCTATGGGTCAGGAGTCCAGTCATACCTCAGCAGGTCTCTTTGGGTGAGAGTCTGTCCGGAGACAGATGTCAAGGTGGGGGCTCGGTTGTAGCTGTCCGCTCAAGCCTTTCCTGCAGTTGCTCTGCTTTCCAACTCATCCAGTTGTTGCCAGGGCTTTAAGAGCGTTGGCCAGAGGCCTTCCATTCCTGGCTGCATGTTGGCTGGAAATGCAGAGCCCACTGTCAGGTCCTTGGTATTAGTCTGGAGCACGCCAGTGTGCAATTGAGGATCTCCGGTGGCATTGTAGGGCATCGGGGCAACTGAGAGCGTTGGCTAGCAGGGTGAAAGTCGTGGGGAGTTGCTAAGGATCCATTAATTTTGCAGTATTCCTTACAGCTGGGTCACCAAGTCCCAGCCCACGCCTGAGGGACGGGGAAGGCACAGAGGTGTGTACGCAGGGAGCAGAGAGCACTGGGGCAAGCCCGGAAAAGTCTACATTCTACAGTTATCCACTCTCCCCGTGAAATGACGACATTAGTAAACCAGGCCTGTCAGAGTTTCACAGTGGTATAACAAATCGCGAAACGGAGCCCTTCATCTTTGCAGATTGCCTGGAATCCATCTCTCGGCTCCCCCCCAACTTTTTTTTTTTTTTTTTTTTTTTTTTTTTTTTTTTTTTTTTTTTTTTTTTTTTTTTTTTTTTTTTTTTTTTTTTTTTTTTTTTTTTTTTTTTTTTTTTTTTTTTTTTTTTTTTTTTTTTTTTTTTTTTTTTTTTTGTAGCCACACATCCAGTGAACATGTCACAATGCCTACTGTGAGTAAGAACTCAGCCCTACATCCGCCCCCTTCTGGATTCGAACTTGAAAGTCATAACCTGTGGAAGGGCTCATGTAGATTTCCCCCAGTTCTGTCCCAAGGCTCTGTCTTGTTCAGTTTTAGTACGTAGACCCTACCTGAGTTCACAGCCTTCGAAACACAAGAAGCACCAAGAGGTGAGAATTTCTTCTCAAACATGCTTCAGTGTCAATTTCTCCAATATGGACTAAGATTGCCTGGAGCCACAACCTAGAAATCTGAGGCACAGATCTTCAAATCTTTCTAAACTGCATGGTTTGAGGGTAGTCTGTAATTATGATGCTTTTATTATTATTATTTTTTTAACCACCACTAGAAAACTCTTTTAAGATTCCTTGAATGTCGAACAGTTTACATTGCCCCATTTCCTGAGGACGTGTGCGGGCTTGTTTTTCCATCAGAGTCAGGTAATCCCTCTGCTTTAAACAGGATAGTGTTCAGGAAAACAAGACCTCAGCCACAGCACAAGCTAGGCTTGGAGGTCGCCAGTGTGAGTGTTGATTTGAAAATGTCTCTCTATTTCCCTAGGTGAGAATTTCATTAACAGAGAAGATTTAGCTACGTTTTGTGGTGAAACCAGGGAGATCAGCTTCCCTTTTCCTTGCTGGGTGTGTTTCAGTCTCCCAGTCCAGGGATGGAGAAGGACAAGTGGAGAGTTAGGCAGGGTCCTTTGCGAATATTGCTTGGTTTTATTTTTTACCATGTGCCTCTTAAAAGGAACCATAAAACCATGCTGGTGACTAGTTCTTTAAATCCATTAATGATTAGGCATTCTTCCCAAAGCGATTGCTAAGTGGTCCCTAGCTTAGCACATTTTCATAATTGTGGTGTCTGCCATTGCTGCAGACTGAAGATAGTGTCTGTGGTAGTGAATGGGAACACTAAGCTAATTATGTCTGTTCTTTCCCTCAAAAAGCTTATAACCCAGAGAGAGTCTGGTTCAGATAAAATGCAGTGCAGGATAGTAAGGAAACATCGCCTTGTTGCTGTGAAAGGCTGACAAAAACAGGTGAAGCAATCTCTTCGGCAAAGCACTCTATGTTGCTTTGTGACTTTCACATTTTATGACTGTTTCAAGACTTTTCTACAACTCATCCCTCTTCTATATAACTCTTCAAAGCCGTCGTGAGTAGTTCAAGAGTAGGAAAATGTCAGGCCATGCCGGACTCTGGGTGCCAAGTTCAGGACATTGAATTTTATCTTGAAAATGATTGAGGGACAGCGAGGGTGAGATGGAATTCTGAACACACGGTATGGTTGGCAGGAAATTTTTAGTGACACATACGTGTCAGGTTTTTTTTCCCCCAGTGGGATTAAAGGGTGACAAACACTAAAGAGGGCATCTGCTTAAAACTCAAGTGAAGAGGATAACACAAGACACATTGAAAACACTGCACAGGACATCACAGGTTGAGAACTTTTGTGGTCATGTGGTCGTAATGGGCATAGAGTTGATAGGAAATTCCAGCCTCACCAGGGTCCAGCAGAAGCCCTGGTTGCACGAAATACGCAACCTCAAGCAAGCACTCCAGGCTGCAGGTAGGAGAGACATGGTAACAGAAAGGAAGTCTTCTTCCGTCCTCAGGCACTACAAGTCCTCAAGTTGTTTTGATGCTAAGCAGATGGAAAGTCAGACTCCCTTTCACGTTCCCCAGAATCTGTCATGTGGTGATGATGGTCAGTTCAATGCAGGAGAACCCAGTGGAGCAAGAGAAAGACCACCTGCAGCAGACACCCCTGCCCAGCATTAGCAGGCTATCATGGCTCAAGCTTCCCGCCCCGCCATAATTCGGCTGTGTTACACCAGAAGCAGCAGGGCTCTGCTGAGTTCACGTCCAGCCAAGGTCAACTGACTCCAGCTAAATTGTTCCCCTCTGAATTCACTGTTTTTGCTCTTCTACAAAGATATGCTTGTGCATATCCTATTTCTGCCATCCTGCCTGCTTGATACTTGTCAGCAGGTGCCCCAAGGCCTGCCCAGGCTCCCCCACTTCCCACACTTGTAATGAATGAACACTGGTGTCCTAAGGGGACTTTGTGCTGCTGAGAGCAGCTTACATCATCAGCCCGAGACTCAGTTTCTCTCAACTCTGTGTCCCTGTGACTTTATTTCCCACTTTCTGATCTCTCGGACATTGTATTGGCTCATAGGAGACCAAGACCCGCATCCGGGGTTTCTTTTAATGTCCCTCTCCCCATCCCATATCCCGCCTAGTCAAGAATGTAACTAGAGAAATGCATTCATCTGAACAGTGTTCCTTGTGAAAAGAAAGGAACGTTAAGATGCTAATGAGATCATTGACCATGTGAAGAAAAGGGCTAAAAGTGTAGGGAAAAGGGAAGGGTAGGGGAAAGGTAATAAGGCAAAAGAAAAAAATACGAGAAAATGAGAAAAATTGAAATAAAGTGTTTGTAAATGGGGAGGAGAAGAGGGAGTGAAGGGAGGGCAGAGACAAGGGGAAAAATTTTGAACCAAGACCTGTCGTGTAGAGGTACAAGATCCCAGTAATGAATGTAACTGTACTGTATACCTAGAATGTACCGATAAACTCAATAAAAGAAAAAAAAGATCTAATTGTGGAAGAGAAAGCAATTTAGGGATGAGGAGAGACAAGAGGGAGAGAGGGGACGGGTAGTAAAAAGGAATGGGATGGCATAGGTTATGGTACCAGTTCCTCACTATCAATGTATTTATTGTGCATCGCAAAGATGTACTAATAGAAAATGTAAAAATCCATCAGTCAGAATCTCACTAAAGATAAGGCAGATAGGATGCCAGAATCAGCCAGTGTTAATCCACACAGAGGTTCCTTTCATCCTCAATTTTCAAACCATTGGGTTTCTCCTGACAAAACCCATCTTTTATCCCTCATCCTTTTGAGGCAGAGGCCAATAAATTACTTAGTTCTCATTGAACTGGAAACCCGTACCACAAAAACTGAAGTCAACAAAGAGAGACTCTCAGAAGGATGCTAACGTGTCAAATTAGCACCTTGGACATTTAGCAGAAAGCTATGAGGTAATGATGTATGGTCGCTTTTTTACGTACCGCTGGAGATGTTTGTTAAATTTGGGGGGGCATCAGTTGGGAAAGATCGACTCATAAGTATTCTTTCTTACGCTGCCTTGTCAGCTATGAAAGTGAAGATTATGTTAGTATCAAAAAATGATTTATTCAGTGTTCCTGACTCTGCGCTATAAGACTTTCAATAAAATTGGAATTATTTGTTATTTGAATGCTTTGTAGGACTCACAGATGAAGTTGTGTGGGCCTAGCAATTTCTTTCTGGAAATAATGTGGAATGGAAATTCAGTTTTTTAAATGGCTACATGACTGGAGGCTTTTTCTTTATTCTCCCAGTTTTTAAGTTATGTCTTCCAAGGGATTTATTGCTGTCATGCTTTTCCTATATTATCTTTAAGGTCGTAAGATCTTAACAGTGTTCCTCTTTCCATTTCTAATATTGATTGTTTCTGCTTTCTCCTGTGCCTGTCGATAGGACTTGCTAATTTGTTAATATTATTACACTGTATGAAGAACCGGCCTGTGGTTTTGTCAGGATGCCCCATAATATTAACTCTATTTAATTAAATTGTATTCTTATCTCTGTATTTCCTTCTTGCCACCTTCTTACTTTCTACATTTACTAATTCTGTTTCTCTTTTTTTGCTAATATACTCAATGTATCACTCTTTGCTCTAGATATATCCAAAAGATCATATACATATTTTTCAGACTGCTCACTTAAAAATATTTTCTAACTTCCATTTTGCTTTCTCCATGTGCTCAAGAACCAGGCAGGCCTTTAAAAAAAAAACCAAAAAAAAACTTTCTGAACCTGTGGGGATTTCAGATTTATTTCTATAATGGTCAAAAATTCTGCACTATGGCCGAAGATTTAGTTCAGTGGTGCCACTGCCTGCCTTGCAAGCACAAGATCCCAAGTTCGATCCCTGGAACCAAAAAAAAAAAAAAAAAAAAAAAATCTGCACTATGGCTTTAGACTTTTGGTATATATTGAGCCTTGTTTTGGTGCATATATCACTGATTGAAAGGAAGATATCATGCATAAAGGATGTGTGCTGTTTAGTTTTTAGCTCAGTGATCTATACATTTATTAAATCAGTTGTGCTAACTGAATCCTTCGAATCTGTTTTTACTAAAGTTCTTATCTCTTAGCTGTGTTAATTGCTAGATATTAATGTTAAATTCCCCCACTGTAGTTTTAGACTTGTATGTCACTCTCTTCAGTTTTGATGGTTTTTACTTTTTTATTTTTTAAGCCCATGTTCCATTTTTCTCACTATAGATTTTATTTACCTCACAATGATTCATTCACAAAACAGATTTTCTCTGGCAACAGAATTTTACTCATTTTCATTTGTTTGGTATTTACAAGATGTATTTTCTCCCTCACTTTAATCTATTTGGAGTTTCTCTGTAGATTTGCCTTCCAAATCTTTATCAATGATTACATGATATTTGTTATTCCCTTCTCCAACTTGTCCTCTGTGTGAAACTTGCTTTTCTATGTGCAGAAAGGGAAGTTTTGAAAGACACATGTGAGGTACAAAAAGCTGGACCTTTCGAAACTACTCAGTGTGTCATATGTACCGTGAAATCTAGACCTCTGACAGGACCAGACCTGTTCCCCAGCCTTTAAAAATGTCCTTCTGTACCGAATAGTTTCCCTGGTGTGAATAATCTGCAATAATACATAAGATCCTAATAAGATTACTGACATTTAGAAATGGGAAGAAAGGAGCTAAAGGTGTAGGGAAGGAGGGATGGGTAGGGGAAGGGTAATAAGGAAAAAGAAAAAAAGGTGAGAGAATGAAAAGATAGAAATAAAGTGTAGATGGGGAAGGGAGGAGGGGGTGAAGGGAGGGCAGGGGTAAGGGGAAAAATGAGAATCAAGACCTGTCATGTAGAGGTACAAGATCCCAACAATGAATGTAACTGTACTGTATCCCTAAAATGTACCAGTAAACTCAATTAAAGCTGAAAAAAAATGTCCTTTTGACTGTCACCACTCTATCACTACTCCAGGGTTTGGGGGAGAACCTTCTTTCAGACACCCTCTATTTGTTTTAACTTCCCAATTTTTTGTATAAGTGGAACTGCACAGTGCACACATTTCTTTTTTTTTTTTTTTCCTCATTGAGTTTATTGGTACAATTTTAGGTACACAGTACAGTTACATTCATTACTGGGTACCTTTACATGACAGGTCTTGGTTCTCATTTTTTTTTTTCTTATCCCTGCCCTCCGTTCACCTATTTACAAATGCTTTATTTCCATTTTTAAATTTTCTCATGTTTGTTTTTTCTTTTCCCTTATTACCGTTCCCCACCCTTCCCTCTTCTCCTACACCTTTAGCCCTTTTCTTCCTATTTCACATTGTCAATTATATCATTAGGATCTTATGTACTATTATAGTTTTTCACACCAGAGAAACTATTCGGTATTTACACATGTGTGACTTATTTATTTCACTTAGGAGTACATCCTCAATATGTATCCATTTTCCTACGAATGGCTCTAATTTCTCATTCTTTATGGCTGAGTAGTATTCTATTTTATAGAAGAACCACATCTTTATCCAGTCTCCAACTGATGGGCAGATGGGCCATTTCACATATTTCTGAGTCTGGTTTTCTGCACTGAACATGACAACATGGGGGCCTTTGCCCGTGTCAGTTGGTTCATTGTGAGTAGTTGTCTTAGTCTGTGCTGCTCTAGGGAAATACCTTGGACTGGATAGTTAATAAAGAATAGGAGTTTGTTTCTCACCATTCTTTATCCTGAGCCACATCCCCAGTCCTTAATTTTTTTTTTTTTAATGTGGAAACAGGTTCTCACTAAGTTGCTAAATTGCTCAGATTGGGTTAAAATCTGCAGTCTTCCTGCCTCAGCCTTACAGATGTGCTCCACCACATGAAACGTGGAATCGCTCCGTGCTTCTCTCTGATCTGTGCTACACCCAGAGGAACCTTTGCCAAAAACAAACTCTCTTTCCCTTGTTTAAAACCTAGTGGGAGTCATTTCCAATTTCTCTTGAGCTAGAATGACAGGCTCTTTAGCTTGGTGTTGAGGCCTGACACGATTTAGATCTACAGTGTCCCCTTAAAGCCTCTATGTTCAGAGGTGGACTTTTGGGAGGTGTTTGGATCATAGGGGCTCAGGACGCATTAGTGGACTGGTGAGTTCATAACTAAGTGTCTTGTTGGACAGTAGGGCTTGGTGAGTGGTGGGTCATTGGGGGTTGACTTGGTAGGGTCTATGCTTGTCCCTGGCTGCTCCATTTTTTCTCTACTTCCTGGCTGCCATGAGGTAAGCATCTTTCCTCCGTCATCCCCTTCATCCATTCAATTTCTAACTTGGAGCCAGACAGCCATGGGCTGAACTCCTAAAACCGTTAGCCGAAACAAACCTCTCCTTTAAGTTGTAGGTGAAAGGCGTTGTCCCCAAAATGGAAAGTCACTAACCCAAGCTATTGGTATCTTCCTTTCTCATATGAACCCTGCAGGATTCCTTATAAACCTCCATCCTTTATGTCAGACCAAACAGCTTGTATTCCTATATAATTATCCACCTTGGTTTATAACTTGCTTCTCGTCCACTGAAAGTCATCTTATTCTCTGTCTTTTTTCTCTTACTGTTGCCTCCTCACCCTTAAAGGCCCAACCCAGTCTTTTAGGGGAGTCTTTCTTGGCCCTCACAATTTCTCTGGGGATGAATCACCTCCGTCTCCTGTATCTCCATTGCATCTTGCGTCTTCTATTGCTCCGCTCACCTCTTACAATGATGCTCTTCTTGTGATGACTGGAACTACTGAGTGTCAGGCATGCAAAACTCATCTTTTCTTCCACTCTGAGCTTTTGTTGCTGAATTCAAATTGGGTGCCTGCTATCCAAAAAGAGAGGTGTGAGAGAATGTGTATGTTTAGGACACTGTGCTCTTGGACCCCTTTAGTGTCTGTAGCCCACAGACCTATAACTCTGGAGTCATTTCATTCTGATCTCATTCCTTTCTACTCAGTCCTGCCTATGGGTAGGCAAGAGGACCACAAGTTCAAGGCCAGCCCGGGGAACTCAGCAAGACCCTATCCAAAAATAAAAATAAATAAGCAAGTAGATAAATAAATGAATAAATGGCTTGGACATGTAGCCCCATGGTGGAATATCGTTCAGTATCCACGACTGCTCAGAACAAAAGCAACAGGAATCACTTGCATGTAAATAAACACCGGCAGGAGGAATAAGGATTAAGAATATTGTTTGTGTGACTTAGATTTACATTGTGGTGAAAAAATACTGGTGAACATCGCCATAAAAGGAAAGGTTTATTTTGGTTCATGGTTTCACCGGTTTCTATCCATGGTCAGCTGGCTCCACTGTTTTGACTCCTGTGGAGAGGCAGAAATATGGCAGAAGTGTGTGGTGGAGGAAAGTCATTCACCTCATGACAGCTGCAAAGGAAGAGCAAAGGGAGAAAGCCAAAAAGAAAAGTATCAGGGATCAGATAGAGTCCACAAGGTCATGACCCTGTGAGTCGCTCCAAGTGTAATTCACCTCTGGTTTCCATCTGTTGTGAATAATGCCATCAAATTATAAAACCACCTGTGGTTAATCCATGGGTCAAGGTAGCACTTCAGAGCCAAGTACCTTCCAAAAGCTCATCAGCTCATGAGGAAGCCTTGAATAAAGTGAGCTATTTGGGGGACATTTTGGATCTCAGACATAGCACACCTCCTATAAATAATGTAATCAAATCAACCACTTGATTTAAAAAATACCAAGGCAATTCCCCTAATGAGTTCTTTATATTATTCATTACGTGCTGGTACATATTCCTACACACATGACAGATATGACGTATACATGCACAGGACTAAAAATTAATATATTTATGTTATTTGCATCCGATTCCTTGTGCTGCCGATGAACTTGAAGGAGATCTGTTCACACAAATGAAATCTGAATTGTAGATAAAGTGACACTTAGGAAGGGTTAGGTCACGTTACACCTCTTCAACATGACCACGGTTTAATTTATGTAGTGTCATTGCGAAGATGGAACTGTAATGACTTTTTAATTATTCTCAACTTCAAAGCATAGATGGGAGGGAGTCCAGGTCCGAGACAAAAGGAGAAAATATGAGAAGATGAATAGAGACAATTATGCAGCAGTGCCCTAGTAAAAATATCTTGGGATGTAGGAGTGCAGACTGTTTTCTTAAATGTCCAATTTATGCGTTCAAACGAGCCACATCCTTCATGCTGTTTATCAAGCTTCCATCTCAAAGACTGATGATTAGGGTAAGTCACACAAACGCACACAGCCGTAGTCACATTTTTAGGCAAGTGTGTGGGTCTGTGGATTATGAAGAAATAGTGGAGGCAGTTTGCTGTGTCAATTTATGAGAGCCAGAGCAAGACTGAATTTGACACAGGAGCGTCAGAGAAACACACACACACACACACACACACACACAGAAGTCCAAAAGAAAACATTGCAAAGATGGTCTGGCAGTAGAAAAATGTTTTCAAAGTGTGCTTGATTTGGCCCATGTAGGGAAAGCATTTTAGCCATGGATTGCTATGTAAGAATTGATCACCTTTTGGTGATAAAAGGAGGTGTGGCATACAAAGTGACTTTCAGAGGTAGCTTCTGTCAAATGGTTACTTTATCATCTGTCTGTCTGTCTGTGCATGACATTGCTGGGGATTGAACTCACAGGCCCGCGTATATTAAGTGAGCACCCTATCACTGACTTACACCCTTACGCAGACCTTTTTTATTGTTTATTTGGAGACAGCTCACTAAGTTGCTAAGGTTGGTCTGCAAATTGGGATCCTCCTGTTTCAGCCTCCTGGTGGTTCGAATTACAGGTGTGTAACACTACACCTGCCTAGGTGCATTTTAAAAGTCAGTCAGCTAGTTGTGTTTTTCTCTTCTCCATTATGATTTCTTTTTTATTTTAATTTTTTTGTGTGTGGTGTTGGGGTCTTCACGCATGCTAGGCAAGTGCACCATCGCTCAGCTACACCCTAGTCCCCTGATTGCTTTTAATTATAAAATATAAAACTTGTGGGGAAAGCTGTTCTCAGAGAACACGTAAGTGCACGATCACCAAGCAAATGCATGGCGTTTCATAGCGATACCAGGACCCAGTTACTGAGCCTTTGTCCTATGTTTAGGGATGACGGTATATTTGTTTCTAAAAGTGACACTCAGAGCAGCCCTGGAAATTGGGTGGAATCCAGTTTTCCCGGGGAGAACTCACTATACCTGTGTAAAGAAAGATAAAGCATCCATGGGAGGGAAAGGAAAAAAAATACGAGAGAAGAAAAAATATGGAAACCAAGTCTTTGTAAATACAGAGGGGTGGAAGAGTTAGTTGAAGGGAGGGCAGGGAAACAGAAAAAAGATGAGAACCAAGACCAGTCATGTAAAGGTACAAGATCCCAATGATGAATGTGTACTGTGTACCTAAAGTGTACCAATAAAATAATTCAAGGGGGAAGAAAAGAGAATGAACAGAAGCCCCAAAACATTGTAGACCCACAAACTGCTATGCAAAACCAAAATGTTGTTAATGAACCTGTAAAGGAAATAATTACACCCCATATCCCCTCACCCACAATGTCTTTCTTTCCCGGTGAAGAAATCCGAAATATAAATAAAGTGCAAAAAAAAAGAGATACATACTGGGAAGGAGGGAGAGAGATCTTTTCCAAGTGGGAAAAGAGAACAAAACATGCAGCAAGCAACAACACATAGGAGGGTGGAGGAGGGGACAAAAGAAGGTGTGTGATATCCTTGTACGAAGTCCGCACAGTAAAAGTCACCGTTTTGCACTGCAGAGGTGGACTGATCAGTTTTTTTGAATCAACTTCATAAGGAGACACTCATAGAAAGCTAAGCCTCTGTGTGTTATTCTGTAAGATAAACTGGTGTACACCAACTCATAAAGGAGGAAGCAAGCTCAGCCACCCACCACGTGAAAAAGCTATGTTCATTTTTGTGCTGTCTTTTTCTGAGTTCCCGTCTTACCATTCTAGCAGAAAAGCTCTCCTCAACCCTAGCAGAAGGCGGGTGTTCAATACACATCAGCAGAAGCTTTTCGGGACCCTGTGAAACTACTCGTTTTCTGACTAGAAGTCTTCCTGTCCATGATGTCCTGTGATTACTTCATGCCATTGTACTCACTTTGCGGTACTGTAGAGCTCTGTAGATTTGCGTGTGGGGGTTCAGCTTTCAAGGCCCTGACCAGGGATGTCAGTCTTCGGTTCGTCAATCTTTTGTCAAAATTTTCAGGTCCCGTTTTCATCTCCACGGAGCAGGAACTGTTGGTTTCAAACGGGGTATATAAAATCATAGGCACCAGAAAATGTCCGTAGCACTGTGGCCTTATGGTGACACATAAGATCATCTCGACACCCATATTTCTCTTGTCGTTCTGGGGACTTCCTATCAAAGCGATGCCTGCCTTTTCAACGGTGACCATGTAAGAAAAGTACTGTGCTCTGGCGGCAGGTGATACAGAGTTGGGAAAGACTGCAGTTATTTTGCCTTTGGCGAAAGAGGCTGAAATGTACAAAAAAAGGAGAAATCCTACAGTTGTTAGGGAGACGCTGAGAAAGGCCATAAAAAGAGGCCAAAGAGAAAGAAATATCAAGTCTTTGAGTTATAAAAAGACTTCTCAAAAGTCCACAAAATCAGTCCTCTCTAAAACCATTGGGAAGGAAGTGAATCCATTTTCTCCTCTCTGCCCCCTGCACAGAGGACCCTTCGCAAGCGTCTCTAAGTCACGCGATACGCCGCCCGTCCAGGGCTTGGAAAATGGGCCAATGGCGTTTGTTTGGGATAGTATGCAAGATCCTAAGGATAATATGCAAGAGCCTAGGGATAATATGCAAGATCCTAGGAAATGACTTAGTCTTGTAGCAAAACCATAACAAAAAAAGTGAGCTTCCTTTATTGGCTACTTAAACCGCTATCTTTTGAAAACGCAGGACATATGTTTTCTACATCCTCTGCTCCCCCAGGATTTCCAAGATCCTAAATAATGAATGCAGCAAAGAGGAAAAGAAAAGCCAGTAGTAACCAATGAGTGTCTTTTCATTCCATGATTAAATGCTTTAGTTTCACCTCAGTACATTATATATTATGCACGGGTTATTTGCCATGCCTTTATAAGCGTTTTATAGTTGAAGGACAAAAACGAGGTGGGTGTTGTTCAGTACAGGGATCTGATATAGGCCATTCCCTTATCACACGTTTCTACTTCTCCCTTGCCTTTGTCGTTGTGGCTCAGTGGAATTAAAATTAAATCTTGAGGTGCTACTCACATATTATCATTATGGTGTGTGTATATGCCTCTTCCGCGCAAAGCACACATGATCATGTTACTGAGATTTCACCTGTAATTCACCCTGTGTCTTCATTTTTCCAAATTGTGGGTATAGATGTTTGCCTTTACTGGCTTTGTTTTGTTTTGTTCCGGGGCTCGAACTCGGGACCTTGCGCTTGGGCGGCAGGAGCGGTGGGGCCACGGAGCTACATCCCCGGCCCTTACTGGCCATTTTTTGGTCTCCTGCAAGACCTGACTCAGGAGCTAAGAGAGTGTCCTCTCTTTGTAACTTACAGCACTTTATAACTTTTAATGTAGCTTTGAAATTGTACTTCCAAATTTTAGGATGAATTACATGTGCTATTTATTTGTTGTACTCTCATAGTGCCCACTCGAAATACACTTTGTTGGCTGAGTTCCTGATGTCTCTAATCATTAAGAACATGATTTCTTAGGAAGGGTAGAATAAAAATGAGATCAGTACATTGATTATTTGATGGATTGATTGATTTTATCCATTGATAAGGGATATATATCTTTGTTTGGCTTCCTATATTTGGCAACTTCCTATATTTGGCAAACTTACTATTGATTATACATTTTAACAATGGGATTATAATGTAAGTTTCTTACATTAATAGATGACATTTAATTAGTAGTTCTAAGAACCTACATCATTCATGGAAATTAAGATTTGCAATGATGCTAGTTTCTAGGGCTAGAAAAAAAAATTTATTAGTGCAGACCTGCAAAATAGATCACCTGCATCATATTTTTAAAAAATGTCATCTATCATAATTCCAGGCATTTGCAATTAGATCCTATTTTTAAATAAACCAAATGAAGCACAAAGAATGTGACTAGTTAATGGTATATGATGATTCATCATTATAAACTCCTCATGTCTGAGATTCATGTTAGGGATCTCCTACTGCAAGATATATTACTGAGATTAAAATTCATTCCCTCTTGAGACTTACAAAAAAAGGAAGAGGGAATCAAATTCAGTTGAACCTTGAACATTCCACAGCAGATAGCAGTAGCAAATATTTATTTTAACCAGGCAGTAATCCCTCGTGGGATAATGAATGTGAACACTGATCAGGATCAACATGAATTATGGAAACCAAAGGAAAGACCATAGAGAGATGTATTACTTGGCTGGGTTTATGTACGTTTGCTGTTTATGTAAGGTAGACGGATAGTCAGGCCTCATAAAGCATATCCAGGAAGAGAACACGCTGAGGCTTTGAAAGAATGCATGGGAGGTCTGTGATGATTTGCCAAGACTAAGTGTGCTCTCACTGGTGGTGAGTGAATCTTCAGGGAAGATAAACTTTAGAGCCCTGCATGGTGTGGATGTTGAATGCTCCCTAATGCTCATATGAAAAAAGTGTGGGCCCCAAATCGAAGGTTGTAGAACCTAGTGATGGGTCCTTAGATCCCAGGGGCTGTGCCCTGAGAACCCTGGGACTCTGGTCTCTTCCTCTTCCACTTCCTTGCTTCTGAACTTGATACAAGCAATTGGCTTATCCCCTCGCAGCATGATATACTGCCAGAGGCCCAAGCGAATGGACTGCAATGTCGTGGACTGCAGTGTCCTAATATTTGAACCCGAACCTTCTCTCTTTGCAAGTTAATTGCCTCGAGTATTTCATTATAGTAATGTAAAGCTGACAGATATTACTAGAGATAGATTTTGACAATGCGTGGGAAATCAGAGTGTGAGTCTTTGGTATAAGATTGATTGGGAGTGTCAAGGCAGATAGCAGCATCTGCCATATCGTGGGAGATGGGAAATGGCTAAACTCAGAAAAATCTCAGATTGATTGTAGTTTTGGCATGGATTTTTTTTTTTTTTTTTTTTTTTTTTTTCA
>NW_022900951.1:3994820-4019325 GCF_012274545.1 Fukomys damarensis
TTTTTTTTTTTTTTTTTTTTTTGCTTACAAGACAAGAAAGGAATTACACACACACACACACACACTTAAATATACACATTCTTTTTATGCTCTCTTTCTCTCTCTCTCTATATATATATAAACAATTCTCTTTGTGTAATTTTGCATAAATATTCTGTTTATGCATATATATATAAACAGTAACATAGATAAATTTGTGTACTTGTGCTCACTATCTCTTTCCTCTACTGGAAGAATAAATGAGAATACAACAGGGCAAGACTTTGTTCTATGTTCTCAGTGAGTGTCTTAGTTATTTTTCTTGTTGCTGAGACAAAAATCTCTGGTACCCAAAGTCAAAGGAGGAAAGGTTCATGTCAGCTTACAGTTTCTAGAGGGGTCAGTCCATAGTTGGCTGGCTCTAAGGCACGGTGAGTGGGCAGAGGAGCTTCAGAGAGAAGAAACAGTCCATGGCAGAGTGGGCAGGAGGCAGTGAGGCAGCAAGCAGCAGCAGCAAGCCTGCCTTCTTTCTGTCCCTATATATTCCATCCAGGCTACAAGCCTATTTATTGGGGCCACCCACACCTAGGATGGAGCTTCTGTTATCCACATCCTTCACTCCAGTATCACATGCTTAATCCACATTCACACACCCTAAATGCAGCCACCTGTGAAAAGCCCCTTATAACCACATGGGGCTTTGGGGGGCCCTCTAGATACAAGCCATAGCATTGGGTGAAGCAATGCCTACTGCATGGTAGACGTGGAAAAACATTTGTTGTGGGCCAGGGATTTAGCTCAGTGGTGCTGCCGCCTGCCTCACAAGCACAAGGAGCTGAGTTCAATCCCAGGTACCAAAAAAAAAAAAAACCATTTTTTTTTTTAGTTGTACAGTGAATGACTTATTAGTTTATGTAATCTGAGTTCCTAGTGGTATAATGATTTCAGGAAAAAAATAATATAAATTTGTCCATCCTCTGCTCCAGGATTTCATCATAAGGCATACATGTTGCTGTGATATAAATATTTATGACCTCCCCCTTACCCTGTTGATATCCTACCCTGCACAGTGTTAAAAGGTGAGAGCTCTGAGAGATGCTGATGTCCTGAGAGTGGAGTCTCATGAATGGGATCTGTATCCTTGTCAAAGAAACCCCAGAGGACGCAGTGAGAAGGTGCCATCTATGATCCATGAAACAGCCCTCACCAGACACAGATTCTGCCATGCCTGGACCTTGGGACTTCAGCCTCCAGGACTGATAGCAATCAGTGTCTCTGAACTATAAGACACTGAGGCTTTGATATTTCTCTCTGGGTATATGAGTGGACTGGGTCTTATGTTCTTTGCATTCTCTTGCTTTACATATATGATTTTCTAGTGGCAAAATGACATTCATCTATTAATGATTGTTCTGCAGTATCATATCCCAGTCTTGTGAGAAGCACTATTCTTATTAACATGTTTTCATCATTATTTTCAAAATCAAACTATCACTGGTTTTATCACTAGATGTCATGTACATAATGTATGTATATGTATGTCTTTGCATTCTCTTGCTTTACATATATGATTTTCTAGTGGCAAAATGACATTCATCTATTAATGATTGTTCTGCAGTATCATATCCCAGTCTTGTGAGAAGCACTATTCTTATTAACATGTTTTCATCATTATTTTCAAAATCAAACTATCACTGGTTTTATCACTAGATGTCATGTACATAATGTATGTATATGTATGTGTGTGTAAATTTAGCTTAGTAGTTCTGCCCGCTGCCTCACAAGTGCAAAGTCCTGAGTTCAATCCCCAGTACCAAAAAAAAAAAAGAGTCCTTAAAATTAAGAGGATAATCATTCTATTCAAGATTTGTTTCTTATCACAACAGAGGAAGAAGGTTAAGAGTAACTTAACTGTGTTCACAACATGACTGTTTACAATTATTACACAAAGTAGTTCTAACTTTTGAAAGCTGTGGCATTACAGTGAAGTCAGAACAAATCAGTTCATCGCAGTGATCTAAAAACTATTAACAGGAAAATAAGATCTTTAAAATTACTGGGACAGCAAAATTGATCCAAACTAAGACAAGATAATTAATTAAGTCACATTACATTTGCATATTCAATCACCAGGTTCATTTTTCATCTTATAAAAATATATTTTACTGAAATATCAATCATTGATCACATATACACGGAAAGGCAGGCAATTAAAGAAAAACAAACTGGACATAAGAAAGACATAAATATTTTAGCTGAAAAGAGTCCTCGAAGCAATAGTGCCCTGAGGAGGTGAAACAAATATTTTTGTTAGAAGTATATTTCTTCTTGGTCAAGCATATATGAGGGGTGATAGAAATGTAAGGAGAATATTTAAGTTTTTCTAAATTCCACTATGAGAAACACTGCCAGTAATCCCTCTGGAGATTCTTTCTTCACTTTAAACACACTCATCCCATTGTCCTCCACACTACCCGAGACAGTTCTGGGGATCCTCTTTCATGAGTGTCTTTATTCTGCCGTGGCTCCCCGCAGGTTCTGAGAGCATTCAGAGTTTTTACTTTTCGTGGTGTTAAAGTGACTCACACGGTGCCAGGCCCTGTGAAGGAGGATGAGGACATAGTGATGTTACGTGCTCGTCTTTCCGTTGGATGCCACTCAGCAGCTTTATTCACGGTACTTTTTGTTATTCCTTAAAGACGGAGGGATGAACACTTCGAGAACACGGCAAGCATGAGTGATCAAAGTGAGGGGATGTGTTTTGAGGGACAGCCCTGGCAATTGACTTACAGTGTGACAAGTTTTAAAAAATTGAAATATTGACTGTGTATCAATTCTGTGTTTGCAAAATGAGAAATTCTGGAAAGACAAACTAGGAGTACATGTGCTTTTATAAATTAGGGGACACTGATAGGTTAAACCAAATGAGATGTACCTACCATCACAACCGTAGAAAGTCTGCCAAGTCCATGAGTTCTTACCATTCTTTCAAGTTGGCATTGCCTTAGCTTTATATCTAGAGGTTGAAATGGCACCCAAGGAGTTTTGGTAAGTTATTACTGAAGTAAAAAGATGATCTATATGAATTAGCCTAAGCACCGAAATCACCATCCATCTGCAAGACATAAACATTTGTCTATGGCTGAGGAAGGTAGAGGATGAAAGATGTGGGGAGACAACTCCCAACATGTCCAACCAACTGTAAATAAATAGAGTTGCTTTCCTTTTCTTTCTACATGTGCAGTTTTTGAGATTGTTTCACTTTAACATCTCCAGTGCTACCTACTTTGTAATCACAGCCATGTGCCCTTCTGGACTCGAGAAACCTGCATAATAAGCTTATGGATTTATGCAGCTTCTGGGATTTCTGCCACAGCCCGTAAACTTGTAATGCATCAATTGAGAACACCACCTTGGACATTCAGCTTCAAAAGCCACAAAGGAAGATGTTGGCCTCTTCGACTACAGGATTTATAAATACCTGCAGGATTAACCGGACGATCTAATTTGCATTGTCTGGCCACAATCTCATGATTCATGTGAAGTGGCTGCTTGAATGCCAACATTTTCAACTCAAACATTAACATTTAGAGTAAAATAAAACCAAACAGCCCAAGGTCTTTTGCTAGTTATTTCTTTTTAATTTCCTCCCGCCCTCACTTCCTTTCTCTCTTCTTCCCTTTCTTCCTTTTTTCCCTCATTTATTTCCTTCTTTCTTTCCTTTCTTCCTCCTTTTCTCTTCCTTCCTTCATTCCCTTTCTTCCTTCCTTCTTTCCTACCTGCCTTCCATCCTCTTTACTCCCTTCCCCTTCCTGTATCAATACTGTGATTAGACTGTCTTAAAAAACAAACAAACAAACAAATAAGTACTATTGTAATTTGAAAATGTTTGGAAATACTTGGTTCCATGCTTTTGAAAGAGGATTCTGTGCCATTGAACTAAATGCCCCTGACACGGATGATTCTTCAGAAACAGCCTGTCATCTGTGTCCAATTTTGCTCCATTTTCTTTTGGAAGGCTCTCATCCAGGCCAGAATTATGGGAGAATAATTGCTTCAGTTGCCACAAAAGCAGGTCTCTGCACAATTGGGCTGGAAAAGCATCCGGTTGAGATGGCGCATTCAGCTTTTTGTGAAACAAAAGAGACTCTATTTGTGCTCTTAGTAGGTAAAATCCCAAGGAAGGAAAGATGAGCTGACAGTAAAGAAGGGAGAACCAGATAGTAAAAGAGTCACATAGTCACGGGTTTCTTTTACACTTTGTATCTTTCCTCTCGGAGCCATATGCTGTGGTGTTCTGGAAACAAATATAAATGAATCCATGGTGCTGCAAAAAAGAGAAGGGGTGATCATGTCAAACTGCCTGCTTGTATGTCCCCTGAAAAGTGGCTATTACTATGCCAGAACATGGCACACTCCTGTCTGCCCAAAATGAAGAGGACAATCAGGGTCCTTGACCTGGTTATTTGCACTTTAGACACATTTACCACATTCCATGAGTAGTATTATGCAGAACCCTAAGATACTGGAATGTTTAGCCTTGCCTGTCTTCTATAATTCTGTCCAATGCATCTCTGCAAGACAACGGAATTCATTTGCAGAAATGAGTGTTAAAGCAAGGGATAAGCTAGACACAGAGAGATACCACATGTGCTTATTGTTTGCAAAGTGAGAAGCTAAAAAATAGATCCCACAGAAGTAGAAAGCAGGAAAGTTGGTTACCAGGGGGAAAGGGAATGGAGAGAGGTTGGGTAAAAAAAGGTATGAAAATACAATTGGATAGGAAGACAAGTTCCAGCATTCTGTAGCACAGTATGGTAACTATAACCCATAAAACAATCTATATTGTATTTCAAAAATAACTAGAAGTGTCCCAGAATACAAATGATAAGTGTTTGAGGAGATGGGAATGCTAGTTGTCTTGCTATGATCATTACACATTATATACATGTGTACAGGTAAAATATAGTACCCGTTAAGTGCACACATTATGTGTCCAATCAAAAATAATAAAAACTGAATCAGGGTACTCAAGTACTTGTGTTTTGCTTAGTACCATGGCCCAGACATGGTTGCAGCTCCTGGCACCTTGTGGGTGAGCATTATAGATTTCTTCTATGTCTAGTTTTCCTCACTTTCTATACATAGGGTATTAGAATTGTCCCTGAGCCTTTATAAGCAGATGTGTCCAGGAGACAACTTTGTTATTCACAAGGAAACATGAGTGTATCCCTTCTAAGTTCAAACATTTAGTCTGTTTCACTTGACTCTCTGGCCATCTCTTCCCATGTCAGTGGTGGTCTCAACAAGATGGTGGACCCTCTATCAATAAGATGGTGGATTCTCTACCAACAAGATGGTGGATCCTCTACCAGCAAAATGGTGGATCCCCCATTAGCCAGGTCTGATTAACAAAGATGATCAGGATCTCCCTGCCAACCACACCTGATTTAAAAAGATGTAAGCAGAAAATAAACCCTTGTTGTTTTCAAACAAAGACGTTTTGCAGTGGCTAGGTAGAGAAATTAACATAGATTTTTCTAACTAAAATGCTCCTGGGAAAACCAGTGCAGATGGCAGGCAGTACCCAATAATGGTTAGTGTTGATGATACACTTCCCATAAAGATGTACCTATTCAAAATTTAAATGGCATACATGGCCATTCCAAAAATAAAATTCTGCTCACTGGGATTCCCACCCAGAAGAAGTTTTACCCAGATACTTCTCCTGGGATGTTGTCAAAATTCTGATGAAGTGGGTGAAACGTTTTCTTTGTAAAAGATGGGGCAAGGTTTTCCTTGGCCTTCCCTGCCTAATACATGAATCAAGGCCTTTGGACTGGGACGTTGACCTTGGCTTTTTTCTCAAGGAATACAGAACTACAGAAACATCTTGAGCCTTAATAAGCATTCCTAATATCACTAGCAATTAATAAAAAATAGTGCTTGAATCCATAATGCAGTCAGTATAGGGAAATGTCATTGTTTTTAGAGTGAAGCTATTTTGACGTGTTAAATTCCAATAATGTTAAAATCTGTCACTTCAAAGTACAGGGTGATGACTCAGTAAGGTAAAATAGGATCATGACCACCAGGAAAAATTAAAAGACAGACAGCAGAAAGAAATAGAAGAATATGTGAATTTACGCAGAGCATATACTCCAAGGTTTTTTTTTTTTTTAATCCCCCAGAGAGAAAATCTTTCAACCACTGTATTTATAGGTACAATTATAAATGCCATCTAATCCTCTTTTCAGTTTTAAGAAATCTATTTGACAAAATTCTGACAACAAACAGAACAGAAATAAGTTGCATCACTTTGGAGTAGATAAAACTCTTTTCCTCAAAACATCCCAAAACAGACAGCATAAGCATTCTTACTATTTTTGGCTCCTCTTTTTAAGCAAGCTGTAGATGTCATAATCCACTTTTGCTCCAGCCTCTGCTTTGTGATAATAAAGCATACTGACAGCATTTCTTTTGCAGCCTTCTGTTGTCCAAATCTAATTTAAAATTAAAATAATAGTCATTAAAAAGGAACAAAAGCAAAAAACAAGGCACAAGATGAGTTAAAACTGTTTTGTCTGGACGACAGACTTGGCTTTCTTTTTCAAGAAATCTGATTTTGCACAAAGAAAATTATCTGCTTCTTTGAACAGAAATAATGCTTGAGTTATTTGCATCATGTTTGGGAAAAAATGTTTTAGACGATTTAGAGGTTTTGTGCATGAAAATTAAACTATTTCATAATGAGGGAGTGGGGAGAGAGGGAGTGGAGAGGAGAGACCGAGAGGGACGGAGGGAAAGAGAGAAAATGTTTAGGATGTCTTAAGGCAGATCAGCAAGATGACATGAACAGAAAGTGCATTTTCTATCACCTTCTCTTTGTTTCCCGGTGTGTGTAACTTAGATTCTGTCCCCGATGGGTCAAGTGCTTCCCAAAGCCATGCTCTCCTGCCCTAGAATCTTTCTTTGTCTCTGATACTCGTTTATCTCTAATCTTCCTACATCTATTCCTAGGACCCTCAGAGTCTTGTTTCTACTAGAGAATTGGGTGAGATTGCAAAGGATTCCTTAATGGGAACTCATCCTGCACCGTGAAAGCTACTAAGGCTTCTACATGGTAGGGCCAGCCTGTCTACTGGTTACTCAGTTTTCACAGGAGCTGTGGCTCATCCCAGAGAACCCAGCCTCAGCGTTGCTCTTCGGAGAGCAGAATTCCTGTTGTCTTCTTCACCAGGCTGGAACTTGGAATTTTTCCAGGGGCTCCATCATCAAAGTTGTATTTCCTCATTTCCCTAAAGGAATGTTTCCGGCAGCTTACACTCCGCTCAGAGTAATCCTGAAGGAAAAGAGGCGCACAAGAGCTAATCAAAACATACAGTGTGTGTTGAAGTTAAAAAAAAAAAGAAAGGTGAAAGACACATTGCCATTAAACCATGTAAAAATATTTTCCTTTGGGCTGCATCGTGCATGCCATCGTGCTTGACCCTTTCTGAAGCAGTTCCGGAAGTTGTCTTTCATTAGTGTCTCTACCAGGTGTGAACAGAACTAAGGTGAACGCTGCTGTTGAGTGTGATCTGATGGGAAGTCAGCTCTTAGAACAGGACACTGTGTCCTTGTCCATCTTAATCGCTGGATCTGGCCCCGTGTGACTTCTGGCTCATCCCCAGAGGCAAACTGACCACGACGAGCAAGTATGTTGCCCCAGTGCAGGGCATTGAGGCAGCCATGGCAATGCACCTAAATTAGAAATTCAGGATAGAGCACTGCAGAACTGTTCGAAGCATGGTGGTTCATCAAAATATGTCTTTTATTATAATAAATGTTTTGTTTTAATTTAAGCACTGAGGCGGATTTCTACCGATCGTGGCACTAGCTCTCTATGACTCTCATACGTGCCCAACATTATCAGTTTATAAAGACGAAAGGCTTATTCTGCTTCACAGTTTTAGAAGTCTTTGCCCATAATGGTTGGTTCCTTGGCTTTGGGCTTGTCCTAAGACAGCACATCATGGTGGGAACACATGTTGGACCAAAACTGCTCCCTTTATTGCCAGGAAATCAAAATAGATATCCTCTTCAAGGATCCACCCACCATGACCTCACTTCTTCTCATAAGGCCCTGCCTTTTAAAGGTGTCACCAACTCCTAATAGCATTATCCTGGAGAGCAAACTTCATCACCTGGACCTTTTGTGGGGACATTCAGGATCAAAAGTGTAGCTAAACAAGAGGCATCAGATGAGGAAATAGAGGCAGACTCAAGCAAGATAAGGAAACAAAGGCCACGACCGTGAAAAGGAGCACATTCGTTGGAATGGTGTATTAACTTTTCTGGACCCTAAGGTTACTGCACAGGGAAAAATTAAGGAAAAAGAGCCTAGATACCTTGCAAATAGGTCTGCAAAATACCAGCACCTTTAGCAGCCTGAAGCTGTCTTGTTCAGAGAAGTTTTTGGAAAACACTTCCTTTAACAATATGGACACCACTTGTAACCCTTGCTTGTTTACGTCAGTGTAAAGTTTACTTCAAGCACTTAACTCTGATAGTTTGCTTGGCTTACTTAAAATATTATTGCCCGGCTCATGAATTTTTTTCATGGCTTATTCAATTAGACAAATTAACTTTTCAGAGTCTTAACAGTGACCCTCTCCCATACCAACCCGCTCTCTCCTTTATTTCTGTAAAGGATAATGCTACTTTTTTGTGTGCTGGGGATCAAACCCATGTCTGTCACCGACCCACATCCCATCCCTTTTGATTTTTTTCTTGCACTTACTTTGAGACAAGGTCTTGCTAAGTCATTAAATGGCCTAGGCAGGGCTCAAACTTGAGATTTTTCCTACCTCCGTTTCCCAGAGTGCTAGGGTTGGAGGTATGTACCACCATGCCTGGCTGAGTGGCATGTGACATGTGGTGCATTTTTTACAGAAATAATTTCACTAAGCTGTGATAAAGCTCTAAATTTAGACCATTTAGACCACAGCAATACCAAATTTTTTTTCTTTCTTTCTTTCTTTCTCTCTTTTTCTTTCTCTCTCTCTCTCTCTCTCTCTCTCTCTCTCTCTCTCTCTCTCTCTTTCTCTCTCTCTCTCTCTCTCTCTCTCTCTCTCTCTCTCTCTCTCTCTCTCTCTCTTTCTTTCTGTTTTTTGAGACAGGGCCTCCCTGTATAGTTCAGGCTGGCCTTGAATTCATTATATAGCTCATTCTGGTCTTGAACTCACATCAGCTCTCCTGCCTCAGCCTCCTGAAAGCTGGAATTAGCAAGAATGTGCCAATGGACCCGGCTCACCAAAATTCTTAAGATCAAGGGGGGTTTTCTCCGTATATAAACATTAATCTTATTAAACATTCATAATTTATCCTTCATAATGATAAACAAAATCAATATGCCATAGACTTTGAGGTCAAATGTAGTTTTAATATGTTTTAAAATGTTTAATCTAATCGATGTAGATAAGCATAGGATAATGTGTAAAATTTCAATACATGTCTACAATTGATAATGATCACTCAAATTGATTGGCATTTCTGATCACTCAAATTGATTGGCATTTCCATCAATCTCAAACATCATTTGTTTCAGGTGGATTCAAAACTGTCTCTTCTACTTTTTTTGAAATATGCAATTAAATGTTATCAGCCATAGTTGCCCTATGGTCCTGTAGAGCATTAGAAGTTATTTCTGCACATCCAGTCTCGCCCATCTTCAGGCATTTTTGCCATGACTCTTGTTCTTATCAAGAGTGTGTTCAGGGCTAAGAATATGTTCCGAAGCCATAGGGGCTGAATGTGTGAGTGGGTAGAATAGCTGGTTAGGGGTCCATCTGAACGTGCCAGGGTAAGGACTACTTCCTTAAGATTGTTAGAGGCATTCCTGCGCATGAACCTTCACGCTGGATTCATCTTTGAAGATACCAGCTGACCTCACAGAAAGTGTGGGTTGTGGCCTCCCATGGAATAATACCAATGTATTCTGCTTCTGTGCTGAAAGACGCAGCTCAAAGCCCTCGCCTGGTCCCCGAGGGGGTCAGGAGCCCCGTGAATAGGAAGGACAGAACAAAGCCAGCCTGGTTATGCAGGATTCTAAAATCCACAAGTGCCACTATGGAGATTCTTCTGTGGACCTAAAAATCCCCACAAGGTATTGATTATTGTGGTCGGACTTTGCATTTGAATACTAGAGAGTGACTTCTCCTCTCTTTTTCTAACTACCTGAGTTCCTCAGCTTTCTCCTCAAACCTTTCAAACTAATTGCTTTGTGCATCCTATAATCTGACATCAGAGAATAACGCAAGTACAAATTGCGGCACTTCTGCAGAAACGTGTGCTGCTCTATAATTGAAGTCATTTCAAGTCTTTTGCCAACCTATAATGAAGCTCCAAGGTTCGGTCTATTTTTACATATGGCAAAGACCGGTTCTTCTCTTTAAGTGCCTCTCTGTGGCAACATGTGGGGGACCCATTTGCAAGAACGTAGAGCGTTGATACCCAGAGTGTGCTTGGGACAGGCAGCAATGCCTCACCTTGGTGAGGGTGGAGGCTGAGCTGACAGAGCATTTCACAGGCACCCAGAAGTAGGCAAAAGTCACTCGGTTAAAACCGAGTGGAGGCTCAGGTGCCCTTCCTATGGGCTATACCCTATGGTGTCCCCACCATGTGGCTTTATTGAACTCTCAACCCCCATGACCTCAGAATGGGGCTGTGTGTGCAGACAAGAGGTGAGTCAGGTGAGGTCACTAAGGTGGCTGGATCCAACAGGACTGGTGTCCCCACACAGAGAGGACAGGAGGACACAGACACATACACTGAGGGAGGAGTGTGTCAGGACAGGGAGGAGGAGATGGTGACTTCCAGCCAAAGAGAGAGGTGTCATGAAAAGCCAGCCCCCACACACCTGGACTTCAGACTCCCAGCTTTCAAGTGTGAGGACAATAAATGTGTGTTTTTTAAGCTCCCCAGAATCTGGTCCTTTGTTACGGCAGCATGAGCAGACGAACCACGAAAAGACCCTGTGTACAGATAAGGGGAGTTGCATGAGTCTAAGCATAGGTATCCTTCAAAGGTAGACCAGAAGACCCGGCACACACCTGCCCTTGAAGAGGTGAGGCTGTGGATGATTCGTGATTGTAAAATGATACAGTCAGGGATAGAGGTGCACAGAGCTCTGGTCATCCCGACATCTCAAGGCCTAATCCTCAGAACCCGTGGTGAGGTTATGTTCCTTGGCTGAATGGACTTTGCAGATGCGATTACAATTGTGGGCCTTAAAGTGAGGAGGTTATCCTGGATTATCACAATGGGTGCAGCCTAATGGTTTTGATATTTTTAGAGTTGAAGAAGAAGGTGCAGAGGTCAGTCCAATAGATACAGCAGCAGCAGCAGCAGCAGCAGCAGAGGAACAAATGAAAATATTGTGGCTAGAGATTGGGGTTGGCTACAGGAAAAGCCAGAGAGTCTAGGAGCATAGGGCAGTTCCTGCCCTAAGCCAGAAAGACCACAGGATGGTCACTGTTTCCAGCTTCAAGGAGCTGGGTTGTTCCCCAACCCCCAGGAGCCTGGAAAGGGTTCTTCCTAGAGCTTCCAGAGAACAGTCCAGCAGCCTTGATTCCACCGTCAGGAAGGTAATGAATGGATCCAGCGGTTTTTCTGAACGGCAGAGTGGAAAATGAATTCATGGATGTTGTTATAAGCTGCTGTATCTGTAGACATTTGCCATAGTGGTCATAAAAAATGAAGACAGGTGTGTCTCACTGCAATGTAGAGTTACTATCTGATGACCTCAGGTGTTTACTACTTAAAATGTGATCAGGGGACAAGAACATAGGTGTCCCTTGGGAGTTTTTAGAACCACCCCCAGCCCCCCTTTCTGTCTCTGACTGTCTCTCTCTTTATCTCTCTGTCTCTCACTGGAGATTAAATTTTGAATTTGCGGCCTTGTACATGCTTAGGAGAGCACCATGGTAATAGATTCTCAGCCTATTCACAATTTCTTTTTTCTGTTGGTACCGGGGATCGAACTCGGGACTGTGGGCTTGTGAAGCAAGCGGCCGAACCACTGAGCTAAAGCCCTGGTCCCCTTTTCACAATTTTGACGCAAGGTCTTGTTAAGTTGCCCAGGTTGGCTGATTTTCCGATCCCCCTGTTTCAGCCTCTTGAATGGGTGTTTACACTTTGACCAGCTGCTTCCAGATCTCTTGAAGCACTGTCTACAAAATAATAGTGCCTGGGTAACTTGTTCCCACACCCAGCGACTACCTCAGTCCATTTCGAGATACAACCAAGAAGGGAATGTTGTTCTCTCTTTGACAACTTTCCAGAGCAGTTTCCCAGAAACTATCTAGGTAAATTAAATCTCTCAGCTCCTCTTCATAAAAGTCCATGTAATCTTTTGTAAACTTGCTCCATTTTAAGCCTTTTAAAGCTGCATAGCTGTAGTCTGTTTCCTGAGGCAAGTATTCTGTGAAGGCGATACGGAGAGGAGTAGCCTTGAGAACCAAACTGCTTTCACCCCCACCTTGGCATTTCCAGTACCACACACTTTTCGGCGGATACTCAGAGAGTCGAGGCATGTCAGCTGCTTCCTTGGTGGGCTGATGCCATGATCAGAAACCAAGAGAATTCAACATTCATCAAATTTCCTTAAAATCCTCTTCTATCATGTGTACCTGTCCTGTTCCCCAAATCTCTTCCTCTGCCTGTTTTTGGCTGATGGTATCTGTTCTCTCCCAAGTCCCCCATCCTTCCTTTTTTGCTTTGCCAACTCCTGAAACTTGTCTGATAGCTTCCTTCTGACAACTGCTCTGGGAGAATTTGGGGGCGTGAATTTTGGGCAGATAACCATCTTCCATTTCTCTAACCTGGGATATCTCATCCCCATTGCACATTTTATTTTTTTATGTTTAATTTTTTTGCCCACATCTTCTATTTTAGTAGCAAATAGTATGACAGGAAGCTAAAGTTAGATAGAAATTAATACACAGTGAGAGAGAGAGATGTGGGTCTCAAGAAAGTCAGCAGAATTGTGGCTGGAGGCACATCTGAAGAAGAGCAGCCTCAAGATGAAGGTGCGATGGCCAGGCCCACTTGCCTCCCTAAGGGATAAGCAGCGACTTGGACTTATACTGTAAATGGCATCATCTGGTCCAGCAAAGTCCAGATAGTCATCAGCCAGCAGGTGGATGACTACAGCATCTGGTCCCAGCCCTTCGTAAAAATGCCTTTGTTCTTTCCGTGTACTTTGATACGTGATCCATTTTCTTATTGGGTCAATATTCGCTAAGCCACTGTTCTTGTAATTTTATTGGTTGATTATAGTTTGACCCACGTTGTACTCACTGCATAATTTTGCACTATAAAACATTCTCAGAGAAATGACCTTGGTGGGCCATCCACTCTTGGGACCCTTACTGTCTCTCAGGAGCTGTCTCTTAATAAACCTTTCCTACTCTTAACCTCCCATGTTCCTTGGAATTCCCCCATGGAGTTCAGGAATGTGAATTTGGTGTATCTGACATCTAGCAGGGTGGGAGATACATTTCTCCTGTATCAATAATATTCTCAGCCCCTACTTTGATCCTACACAAAATATTATCAGCTTGGATTTCTCTGTAATTTGTTTTTGTTTTTCCCTGTTTATCAGCATGCTAAGCATAAAGCTTGGCTGTTAAGTGCTTTGTCCTACACCTTGTTTGGAGAAGATTAAGCAAAAATTCTGCCTCTATTTTGAAAGATAACTATGCTGTCCTAGATTCCAAACTACACTGCCCTAGGGTCAAACCTAGAGAGATCTTTGAAGAAAACAAAATTGGCTGCAGCCGGATAAGTCGGTAGATGATTAATACACAGAGATTTGGGGTTCACCTGTTGAACAAAAACTGCCTTTAATATGCATTGAGAATATTCATTTGTTACAAAATTACTCTGTGACTTTAAGTAGGATGTTAGCTGCCTGCTGGTGTTTTGTTTTGTGTGCAGGAAACAGTGCCATGGCTTACATCTTCACATGAAGGGAGAGTACCAAGAGTTACTAAGCTTCTACTATGATTAAGACCTTTTTTTTTTTTTTTTTTTTTTTTTTGGTACCGGGGATTGAACTCAGGTCCTTGTGCTTGCAAAGCAGGCCACCGAACCGCTGAGCTAAATCCCCGGCCCAATTAAGACCATCTTGTAATGGGGTGTGTGTTCTGCTTATCATAATTTAAATCACATACACATAATGAGCTTTGCCAAAAACTACAATGGATGCCTCTAAGGAAAACGACCAGCATGGTGTATTTTAGTGCCAGGTTAGGAGCAGAGTCTTCAGGGAAATTTAAAATATATCCCAATCAGAAGTAGGGAGATGTGTAACTTCCTTTTATCAATAAGCGAGTGTAAAAGCTGGTTAGCAAGTGGGAGAGAGTAACATATATCCGCTCTGAGAACTAAGCCTGAAAGAAAGGTTAGCTAAGACAGGTCCCTGAAAGAGAAAAGGAGACTATTTAAATAACAAATAAAACAGTGAAAGCTTCTCAACCTTCCTAGTCATTTGAGAAATGCGAATGAAAGCCACAGTGAGAAAACCTCTCTTCAACGTCCAAAACTTTTTACAGTGTCAAAGATAAGCAGCTTAAGTCCCAATGAAGATGCAGAATGAAGAGAAATCTCACGCTATTCAGGGTAGGACTATAAACTTGTCATTTTGGAAAACTAGCTGTTATACACTAAAGAACGCTTGCATATACTGTAATGTAGCAATCCCACTATGTATGTGTGAGGAATCTACATGATTCTTCACCACCAGCCTGGAAAAGAATGTGTTTTTGACAGGATGATTGGTAATCTCCAAAAATATCCAAATGGTATCAGCCAGAGACTCAATTTATAAAAAAAAAAAAAAAAAAGGAGTGGGGGGATTTCAATAAAGGAAGTTTGGGCTAGAAATTGAATGGTGAGCTGAATCCCTGGTTTTCTCTACTTGGATTGGCTTCAGCTTCTGTTAAGAAGTACGCGCTCTGTCCACACCCTGATTTCACCTACAGTGTTCCTGTATTTTCCTGGGGATGTTTTCCAAGAGAAGACAGCGTTCAGCTCAGAATAAATTAAAATAACTTTCAACAGTGGAACCATTGCCTGCTCTTTAGTCCTCGTCTTTGCGGTTTATTTAAAGGGTCATTTAAAGATTTTCAAAGGAGATTTAATTATGAGAGGGAATATCTGTTATGCGATGTCTCTAATGCTTATGCTGGCTAATTGGATTTTGCTAGTTAGCAAAGATGAATGGATTTTGGAGAATGACAGTTGAAGGTCTCTCCTCCCCATAGTAAAAGACATTGTTCACTTTTCTGGGGGATAGAGCACCCCAGATAGCAAAGTCTTTGACCACTATTCATTATGTCCGGAGCGGTCCAAAGCAGGACAATCATCTCTAAAGACTTCTGTTATCCTCCGGGGTGTGGTAAAAAAGTAGGCTCTCTGAAGAGGAGAGACCGATACTGATTATCATTTTTAAACATTAATAATAATATGACACTAAAGACCCTTGACCTGTCACCTTTGGAGGCATACAATTTGCAATCTGAGATAAAAGTGTTATTTGTAAAAGAAACTCTTGCCTGGAATCTTTGGATTTACTTTGGGGGTAGTGTTACTGGAAGAGAAAGTGAAGGGGTCTCTGTCATGTAACTGACTGAGGGCTTATTCTCAAACTTTACGATTCTTCATTTGTTCTCTGATATGATAAATAGATTCAACGATCTTCTACTCTGTGTTGTTTTTTTTAATTTTTAAAAAAATTAGTACTGGGAATTGAGCTCAGCTCTACCACTGAGCTGCATCCTTATCCCTTATAACTTTTTGAGAAAGGGTCTTGCTCCGTTTTCCAGACTGTCCTTGAACTTGTGATCCTCTTGCCTTGGCCTCCAAAGTACCTGCAATTAAAGGTGTGCGTCAGCATGCCCAGGTGGTCTTAAAAATGCATGTCAGTAAGTCCTAGAAAGGAGAAATATGTTTCTTAATTTGCTTACCTCTGTGTGTGTGTGTGTGTGTGTGTGTTAATGCATGCATTTCTGAGAACATAAGATCAATGACTGAGGCATTAAAATACCTTTTTATGAATTAAAAAGATCCTAAGGGCAGAAGAAGTGCACAGAAAGTGACTAAATTACCTTTTCTGGTTCAGATCAGTTCTATTGCCCTCAATATGAAGAGAAGGGGCCGTTGTGTTTGTCTTCCTCTACTCTGCGTAGAAGGCTTCCGCTGGCACACAGAATAAAGGGGGCCTGGGTTCATGCTTGTTTGTTTGTGGAGTTCCTGCCTTGGCATGTGACCCTGGCAGTCAAATGGATCCTTGGGAGTTAGGTAAGAACATAAGGAAGATGCTGTAATCAAAAATGGCAATCTGGCCGGGCGTGATGACACACACCTGTAATCCCAGCACTCGGGAGGCTGAGGCAGGAGGATTGCTGTGAGTCCGAGACCAGCCTGGGCTACATAGTGAATTCCAGGTCAGTCTCAGCTACACAGCGAGACCCTGTCTCAAAAAACAAACAAACAAACAAACAAACAAACAAACAAAAATTGCAATCCATTGCCGATGTTTCACTCCCATCAGCCCCAAGCTTCGGCATCTTCTCTCCTCCTGTTTCATCCAGGAAAGATGCCAGGAATCTGTTGCTTCTCTTCCCTTTGCCTACATAGCAAGAGGTGCAGCTATGCAAGCCTGGGCCTGTGCTGAGGAACAGACTCCAGTCCCATCTTGAGCCCTAACCTCCATAAAGACAGAGTTATCTTTTTTCTGCCCTCTCAGGCCACTTTTGTACCAGCTTAAGAGCCTGCTGTACTCACCACAGAGAACCCTGTAGTATGAGCAACCAACCTGGCCATGCATTCTCGGTGCATGTACGGCCTCCAGTCTTGGCCTTTGAAGCCAATGTTGGCTTTGTGCATGGAGGATCCATTCCAGTGCTACCCGATGACTAAAACAGCCCCCAGAAATGGCATGGCAGGACCCAACGTTGTGTAGAACTTTGAACAAACCGTGCGGTCACCCTTCGATATCTGAATTGCTTGGCTTTTTATATACTTTACAGGAACAATGCATATTTCTTGGCTGCTATTTCTTTAGATGTTGTCCACATGGAATGTTCTGGTATCTCCGTGGCCACAAGTGACTGAATTAACTGTGGACACCTTAGCATTTGACTGCAGACACCTTAGCATTTGCTCATCACTCTGCTTCACAGCTTACTGTGTGATTCATTGTGCGATAATCTGTGAGTACACCATAGGGGAAGAAGGGCAGGGACGTGTGCTCTCTGTGGATCAATGCCTTCCACAAGTCCACATTCACCAAAAGTGGCACGAATCATCTTTGGGCAAGTGCAAAGATGAGCTAGAAGCTCTGTGCTGCTCATCTGGTACCATCGATGGGCAGTCCCTATGTAAGGGGGTCAGGGAGGTTGTCTCTACAGGCCAAGGTCCACATCAACCATTGTTATCTTCACTGTTACTGGGTGAAAGGGAGAAGAAGTTCTGAATATGGAAAATGTTGTAGAAAAAAATTACAATGCTAGCTCTTATTTAGAGAATTGTAGATAGTTCCTGATTGATGAGGGTTTGACTTAAGGATTGATTTCAACAGAAGTCGTGGGCATCGAGGAGAAGTTGTGCTCTTAATTTTGGCATTTCTTGGGTTAGCAATAAGCAGTACCATACCCTTAGAATGCTGCGTAATGGAAGTGAATTGTTGCTTTCAGTTATTGTTATGGCTTTGTATCTAGATGTCACCACAAATCCTCATGTGGCCATAGGTGGGATATTTCAGAGGGGCTGGATTTAGAGTGTGTGATGCCGGGATTAAAAATGTGATGCCAAGATTAAGCGTGTCCCACCATGGGTATGAGTGCTTCCTGCCCCAAAGGTGAGTATCGTGGATAGAATATAAGGGACAGAAAGAGGGCTGTTGCTATTGCTGCTGCTGCTGCTGCTGCTGCTGCCGCCTCTTTGCTACTTTGCTGCTTTTCTGCCTTCTGCCTGTCATGGGCTGTTTCTGCTCTGTGATGTCCCTCTGCCATGCCACCCTGCCTTTGAGCCAGGCAGCTATGGACCAAAATCTCTACACACTGTGAGCCAAATGAATTTTTCCTCTTTTAACTTTGAATGTCAGGTATTTTTTCTAGGCAATAAGAACAGTTACTAAGATAGGTTAGCCACATGATTGTGAGAGTAAACACCTCTTTTAGTTTTAGATGATTTTGACCAACCATAGGCTAATATTTAAATGTTCTGAGCATGTTTACGGTAGGCTTAGGAGGAGAGGTGTATTTTAGCTCTGTTTCAGTGGGTTCAGTCCCTAGTGAGCTGGCTGCAAAGCAGGAACATCATGGGGTGGAGAAAAGATGTTTACCTCATAGTAGTCAGGAAAAATAGAGCAAAAGGAGGAGCAAGGAATGAGAATACAGTCATGTAAGTCGTGCCCCAAGTGATCCACTCATTCCAAACAAGTCCCATCTGCAGACATGAGACTTTGGAGAGATCATTTTAGAGCTAAACCATAATGATACGTGTATACAAATATAACAGGTGGAACACAAGTACTACCTACCATTCAGAGTTGCCTCACCTCGGAGTTTTCCCTAGGTACAGAGGAGAGCTAAAATAAAGTGCCCTTATGCACAGTTCTGCTCTGCATGGTTTCATTTACCCATGCTCATCAATGAACTGAGAATGTTAAATGGCAAGTTCAGGAAATACATGATTCATGGGTTCTATTAAAGATACTATCATATTTATTTGATTTGGTCATTAGTTACTGCTGTATATCTCTTGCCACTCCTCTTTGATAAATTAAGCTTTATGGATGTTTATGTTTAGCAAAAAAAATATATATATAGGGTTTAGTTCTGTTGGGGGTCTTTCTTCTCGACAGAGGCTTCTCCTGCAGTGCTAATGCTGTGGATGTGGAATCAGTGAATGTTTGTGATGAGATGAAAATCATTGGCTATGACAGCAGAGGAGTGGGGAGTAGGTGACAGAAGCGTGCCCTTCTTTGATTCTTATTCTCTGCTTACATCTCTCAGTACCTGAGTTTGGAGAATACTGTCTTAGGCAGAGGAAATGGCACAGATGATGTGCTCTCGAATCACAAATGAAGTCTTTCCTGACTGTTCTCACCTCCTCCCTTAGAAAATAATTCTGAAATCAATTCCTAAGATGGGATCCCTGTAGACTCCCAGCCTGAGGATGCAGGGGGCATCTTTCTGACTACCACGTGGGATGGGTTTCTACAAAGAGCCTCTCAGAAGCTTGGAGAAGAGCTAGACACACAGCCCAAATACAAGAAAGGTTGTAGGTGAACAGAAAATGCCATTGTAAAATAAGACAAAAAAATAATGGTGTCTACATTAAGCCCCATTCCACCTCACGGAAGGAGACTAGACACAGAATTAAGAGTGGGTTGGTGTCCTTGGAAATAACTTAAGTTGGTAGAGTCAAAAGAAATATTTGTCCTTTTTCATGCAACTCTCCCCCCGCTCCTGGTACTAGGGATTGAATCCAGGGCACTTGCAACATCTTTAGTCCTTTTTAGTTTTTACCTTGAAATATGTTCTTAGTAAGTCAACAAATTGCCAGGGCTGAGCTCAAAGCTGTGATCATCCTGCTTCACAATTGATAGAACTGGAATGACATGTGTGTGCTACTTAATTACACTTGCAAAGATCATCTCAGTATTTGGAACACGTGGATAAATTTACAAAAGTGTAAAGGCACTCTGGTCAGTGTCAGAGGACTGCCCAGGAAGATGTAAACTTCCCAGGAGCTGTCTAAGGTCCAAGGTAACCCACCAAAAACCTGGATAACAAGTAAAAATTCAAAGGAAGAAAATGAATTTCCCCTGTTAAAAATAAAGAGAGACTTAGTACAGCCACGATGAATAATATTTTAAAAATTTAAAATAGAAATGTCATATGATCCAGTAATCCCACTCCTGGGTCGATATCCAAAGGGGAGAATATCAGTATATCAAAGAGATGCCTGCAATTCTGTGTTTATTACTTCACTAGTCACAGTACCCAAGAGATGGAATCAGCCTAAATGTCTATCAACTGGTGAATACATAAAGAAAGGAAATACGGTTTATATACACAGTGGAATAGCAGCCAGTCTTAAAAAAGAGAGAAATCTTGTTATTTGCAGCAATGTGGGTAGACCTAGAGGTGAAATAAACCAGGCATGGAAAGACCAATATCATATGATTTCACTTGTATGTGGAATCATAAAAGTAGAGAGTAGAATAGTGGTGGCCAGAGACTGGGGAAGGGAGGGCGGAGGGGCTATGGGGGGCGGGAGGTTAATAGGTATCAGCAGTTAGATGGCCTTCCCTTCTAATTAATAACTAACATTAGAATTTTAATTAATAAGTTATGATGTATTATTACACAGAAGGGTTGATAATATTATACTGCATACTACATATCTCAAACTAGCTAGAAGTGAATGTTGAGCATACTTACCACAGAGAAATGGCTAATACTTCCCATGATGGAAGAGTTAACCATCCTAATGTGATGACTCTTCGTTGCATACATCAATCAAAACATCCCAATGCACCCATAATTGTGTACGAGTATGAACCAATAATTACATGTTTAAAAATAAAAGGAAAGACCTTCCACCCTCTTTTCTTAGGCCACTCATTTTAGGAAACTTATGTTCTTTGAAATATAAGTGCGTTGAGTGGTGGGCTTCACTTAAAATGCATGTAAGCCATTTAAAAAGCTAAAATTAAGTCTTTTGCCAGCTTTATGACCAAGAATGTCTTCCCAAAGATCTGGACCATACCTTTGATATATAAACTTCAAAGGGAGCAGAAACCCTCACGTGAAGTCTGTGTGGGAGGCTACCTTTGCAGGGTTTGGCTCCAGCTTGCAAAACTGCTTATGATGGTGAATTTTGATTGTCAACTTGACTGGATTGAGAAATGACTAGGAAATCCATAAAGCAAGCACACTTCTGGGGGTGCCTCTGCGGATACTCGCACAGACCATTAGCATGACAGATGGAGAAGGGGAGGCATGACCCACCCCTGGGCAGAGGGCCCAGATAGAGCAAGAGCAGAAGAAAGAGAATGTCCACTAGTCCAGGATGTTGGGCTCTTTCCCTTTTGCTGCTTCTTGGCTACCATGATGTGAGCATCTTTCCTCCAGTACACCCTCCCACCACATTGCTTCTGCCTTGCTGCAGAAGACCATGGACTGAACCCTCAGAAACCATGAGCCAAAATAACCCTTTTCTCTTCTGAGCTGGTTTTCTTGGGTGTTTTGTCAAAGCAACAGAAATCTAACACACCCACTGTGTTTCAGGTAAAATAAGAGATTTTGTTTTCTCTTTGCTTGAGGGAAGTAAACCCAGATGGCTTCCTCAATTTCTACGTGAATTTAGTGACAATGTGTGACAAGTGATGACACCACACACTGGTAGTTGAGGATGGTATATTAGCTTTCTCATTGCTCAAACGCAATACCTGGTACCTACCACTTAAATAAGGAAAAGCTGAATTTACCTCATACTTTCAGGAGACTCATGATTGGCAGGATCCAAGCAGAAACCTCATGGCAGAAGACCCTGGTGGGGAAAAGCCACTTACATCCTGGTGGCCAGGGAGAAAATAAACAGGTAACAGTGACAGAGATGAAGGAACCAGGGACTATACATATAGTGCCTGAGACCTCCCCACCCATCGCCTCTCCAGACACATTCAATGGTGGGCTTTACTAATCTGCCAGGTATTTCTTAATTAAATGGTGCTGATAAGTCAGGATTGAGCCCCACAAACATAATTTGTCTTGAGAACGTGGAGCATGCGTGGGATGGGTTGTATCAGTCTACTTGGCTTGGGTTTCAGTCTTCCGGCTGTCTCAGCAGGTTTCCTGTGATGAGCATCGTGTCCTGACTTAATGCTTATGCAGGCATGATTGGAAAGTTTGCCCAGAGATTTACTCCCCAGGAACACAGAGATGGGGTTTACTATTCCCACTGCCGATCATCCTACAGCAATTTGTGAGACTGCGTTCAGCCTCAGCTGGCAGACAGACACCCACGGCTGCCCCTTGCTCTTTTTATGAATGCGATCACTCTCATCGGCAAGGTTTCACCTACACTCCTCACTACCGGTGAACTAAAGTGGCATAGCCAGACCCCATGTCCGCACAGGATTCTGCTCCACATGTTTGCAAAAATCGGTCAAGGATGGGCAGGATTTGCTTAATGATTGCCAGCTTCTCTAAACCTTGTCCCTCCTTTCCAACTCAAGGGCAGCCTGAGAATGCCAAATGCGTTTGCTAAACATGCGCATTGGACACTTGTTTCTAGTTGTTACCCTCACAGCTTCTTTAAACCAAGACCCTCTGCTGTATGCACACTAGACAACTTCCCTTCCTTCACTTGAAAACTTTTCCTCTCCTCTTCTTTCCTCTGAGTCTCTTTCAATACACTGATGGTGGCTGACTCTTGCCAGGGCTGACAGAGTCTTGGAAGTGAAAGCATAAATTTCTCGGCTGTACTTTATGTATGGAAATGTCCCCAATGACTCTTGGTCTCCAGTGCAGCAAACTTCAGAGGTGGGGCTTTTGTGAGATGATTGGATCAAAAGATACAGCAGGCGGGGCCCAGTTCAAGGAACTATGTCCTCGGGGACATGCCTTTGAAGGTCACACCGTGGTTATAGTTTATATCTAGGTGCATCCATAGGTGGTGCTTTGGAGAGGTGATTAGATCATGGGTGAGTGTGATACTCATCCGTGGCTCAGTCCAGTGATGAGTTTATAGCTGGGTGTGATGTTGGGAGGTGAAGCCCAGTAGGAAGAGGCGGATCACTGTAGGCTTGGCCTAGAATGGGACATCTCACTCCTTCTCCCTTGACCTTAACCGTACTGTCCATGCCGTGGATTGTTTCTCCTCTGCGATGCTCCTCTGCCATGCTGCCCTGTCTTGGAGCCAGTTGATTATGGACTGAACCCTCTACAAATTGTGAGCCAAGATAAACCTTTAAGTTGTTTTTTGGGGTGTATTTTGTCAAAGCATTGGAAAGCCGATGAACACTTTATAGTTAAGCTGGAGTTCTCTATGAATCAACATTCTTTCTGAGAATTAAAAAATGGTGGAGTTGGCAGAAGTAAACAAAGTCTTTTTTTTTTTTGGAGAGGGCCGGAAGGGACAATAGCAATCCACTTTGAGAAGTTTTACAAAGTGTGTGTGCTTTGTTCCCTATGTGGATTTCAGAAGCCCCAACTACCCACCTGTGCAAGTAAAGACATGCCTAGGAAGATTGTGACTGTCTGGATTTGGTTCCTTTCTTTTCCTTCTAACCTGTAGAGTCCCAGTGGATTGGCCTTCTTTTTGTTGCTGGGACAAAACACTTCATAGCCACAATATAAAGGAGGAAAGGTTTAGTTTGCTTCCCAATTTCAGATGTTTCAATGCACGGTCAAATGGCTCCAAGGAGAGCTCTCATGGCGAACGAACATAGTGAAAGAGAGCAGCTGCACTTGTGGCACCTGCGAAGGAGAATGCTCTAAGAGAGCCTGAGGCCAGTGACCCGAAATAGTCCCCAAGGTCATGATGCCCCTGAAGCTCTTCCTTCAACTCCAGTTCGGCTCCACTTCCTGACATTTCCACAGCCTTGAGCTCATCAGTGGATTAAACCGTTGATGAAGGTAGTGCTCACACAATCCAGTCACCTCTCCAGAAATCTCTTAACTCAATCGAATATATCCAGATTAACAGGCACACCTGCCCGTTTTAAGACTATCTTCTAAAAGTTCTGCTGCAACATTATGGTTTACCAATTTGGGGTGCCTCCTAAAAGCTTTGTGGATTTGAGGAGTGTTTGGATCATGGGGGTGCTATACTCTTCAGTGGATCACTCCATTAGTGAGGTCATAGATGACTTGCTGATAGAAACAGCAGCTGGGTCACGGTGGTATCTCTCTACCCTAGCTCTTCCCCTCTTGGCCACCATGGTATGAGTAGCTTTTCTGTTGGCCATCATGGTCTGGACAGCTTTGGTCTGCTATGTCCCTGTGCCATCGTGTTTCTGCCATAGAGCCAATCTCTTATGGATTGCATTGTGCACCTAAATAAACCTCTCCTCTTTTAAGCTGAAGGTGTTGGGTAGGGTGTCTCAGCAAAGATAAAGGAAGTGAAGGCGTGTAAGACTCCTTTTCACAGTGTGCCCTTTCAGGAGCTCAGCCGGATTTTGTCATCCATGTAACACACTAGACAAACTCTGAGCTATTTCTTCAGAAAGCCTTTGCCAGGGTGACCCATTTGCCACCAGCCAAGGCAAGGTTTGCCTCCTGCAGGAAGCCGAGGGGCAACAAAAATGGAACAACACACCACAGTAATCATCACGTTAGTTCCTCTCACATCATGCAAATACCGCTTATCTTTTCAAAACAGAAGCTAAGTGGTGAAGACCCAAGGTTCCCTCTACCAACTTACCTGTTAGGTGGAGTCAGTTTTGTTAAAAAAAAAAAAAAAA